>NC_142678.1:538723-856223 GCF_964200805.1 Pocillopora damicornis
TGAGTGTTGTTGTGTCTTCCTGTGTTTGGGTTGGCCATTGCAAGGACTCTGTTTTGTTTTACAAAGCTCAATTAAAAAGCTAGCTCATTTGATAAGAACAAAAGAATTGTTTTTAATTTTTTTCAGTGGCATCGCACCAGTTCAACTCAAGAGACTGATGGTTTTCAGGTATAGAATTTTGTCCAGGACTTCTTACTGCATGTTGTTTTTGAGCATTGTCAATGCAACCTCCAAATTCTTGGAAAAATTTTGATCATGTTTTCTCTTGGTTCGCAATCTCTACAGTACTGTTGTTATCTACAATGACAGTCATCTCGATGAATTGACTTGGAGTCATTTTCAGAACCAAGTGGACTCTGATAAAGACTCCCATTCAGGTTGTCAAAACATTAGTCAGTGTCACCATCAACAAAAGCAGTTTGCCTGTGTCAGATTAAAAGTCTTGAGTCACTCTTCAATGCCCTTTTTAAAGCATCTGATCTCATTTAAGGTTAAAAGGCCTGGAGAAGAAAATGTGAAGTGCACTATCATGTTCCTGTTGGATTACCAGGTAAGAGGTATAAATCAGATGTCAGTAGTAAATTAATTAATTGATTACTTTATCATAACCTTGTAACTAACCAAAACATAAACTGTTTTGCTAGCCTCCACAGTACAAACTGGATCCCAGATTAGCAAGGCTTATGGGTATTCACACTCAAACAAGGCCGGTGATTGTCAATGCTTTATGGCAGTATATTAAGGTGAGCTTGACTCTGTGGGTAAACAGTTTCAACAGATTTTGTTGTAACCCAAACCTCTTGATTAAGATTTAAATGTCTCTGCTACCTTAGGTAATGTTATTTTTTCTTTAATTACTTTCAGAGTCACAACTTGCAAGATTCTCATGAGAGGGAGTACATAAACTGTGACAGATACTTTCAGCAGGTCAGATCTGATGTTCAACTTCCAAACTCTCTTTAGTCATCTCCACCTATTTCTACTCAGAAATACTATGAGAACATGACTATGCATTTAATTCTTTATACCATGAAAACTCTGCAAGTTTTGTTAAATCAAATTTGGTTATTGGTATTGTAACTGATTCAATGTTATTTGCTTTCAGATTTTTGAATGTAATCGCATGAAGTTTAGTGAGATTCCTCAGCGTTTGAGTTCCTTGTTATTACCTCCAGATCCCATTGTTATTCATCACCTTATAAGGTAAACTATAGTATCCTCCATCAGCTGAGGTATAAGTGATAGCTCTGTAGTTCCTTTTTGTTTAGGAGTTGTCAAACTGGTTATCTTTCAATTTTTTTCCCATTCCTGTATAACATGGATGCGAACAAAACTTCAAACAAAATGAAAACTAATATAATCAAACTACAACAGGAATAGCAGATAATTTAGTGTTAACAACTGGGTTGAAAACGTAAATTAGCCACCGTAAAGGGTAAAAAAGCTGACGTTTCGAGCGTTAGCCCTTCGTCAGGGCTAACGCTCGAAACGTCAGCTTTTTTACCCTTTACGGTGGCTAATTTACGTTTTCAACCCAGTTGTTAACACTAAATTACCTGCTATACTCTCCCACCGACACAGCACCACAGTTTCTTTAGAAACTTACCCCTTTATACAACAGGAATAGTTTAGCATAATTTTTCGAGTACAAATATTACTGAATCATTAATTTAATCAGTTGTGTTTTCCTCATAGTAAAGAAACACCCGAAAACAAGAGAACAACTTGCTATGACATTGAAGTAGAAGTTGTAAGTTAAACAGTTTGGTTTTATTTTACTTAGCACCATATCTCTGTTATAATATCTGTCATGACATTCTTGCTGTAATTAATGGTTAAAGTTTTAATATAGGTTTAACCCTTTAATTCTCACGATCTGATTGTTAATTTTCCTCTCTGTTGTTGCTAGATAATGTAAGGATATGTTTGGGAGAAGTTACAGTTGCATGTTAATCACTTCTAACGAAACTTTATAACTCTATTATCATATGTCATGTCATTCTTGCTGTAATTAGTCGTAAGTTTTATTGTAGGTTAAATCCTTTAATTCACAAGATTTGATTGTTAATTCTCTCTACTGCTACACATTTCCTTTTACATTAGGTAAGACAATTTGGTGTTAGATCAAGATAACAACTTCCACTTGAGTTTGAGTACTCTTGTTACCTTTTTGCCAGATAATGTAAAGATATTATTGGGAGAAGTTCTTAGAAAACCTTTAAGTAACAGCAACCTTTTTACAAATTATGCATCTATAAATCAACTGGGTGTGTTTATAAGATAGAGTATACAAATGTAGTGCTTGGTTTGCTGTTTCAATAATTTCTGAATTTCTTGTTGAAGGATGACACGCTTAAGGCTCAGATGCAGTCTTTTCTTCTTTCTACTGCAAGTCAGAATGAGATTACTGCATATGACAACAAGGTGAGCTGAGATTTTTTAGTTTCCCATCATTGAGCTGAAGAGTTAAAAATAAACCCAACAGTATCATTAGTTTTTACTCTTGCTAAACTGCCGTTGAAATTAAGTTTGTGAATCATTCCTTTTGTTTTTTTGTTTTTGTTTGTTTTTTTGTTTTGCAGATTTATGAGACAGTTGAGACAATCAATCAGTTGAAGATTAACCGGGAATTCTTTCTTGGGTTTGCAAGAGATCCTCCAGTGAGTATACTGCTCTGTTACGTATGAAACAATTTCATGAAACACTTTTCCTTTTTTGGGAGAAATGGTACATGACAATACAAAAAATGCCATGACTATGCTGTTGCAACTTGTTGTTTTTCTTTTTATAGTATTCAGTTTTGTTTTGTAGCACTGACACATATCCTTGGTATCTGTTTTTAAGGAATTTATCAATCAATGGATACAGTCCCAAAGTCAAGATCTCAAGGTACATATATCAACAAGGTTGTGCAATGTAGTTGATTTAAGACCTCAGCCTATTATAGGTATCCTGAAATTTGTCGGTGGTTACTGTGTTTGTTCTCACTGTGGGAGTGCTTGGTGCTCAAGTTCTCTCTTTTGAGCTGGTTGATCTTCATTGAAGAAGGTATTGGTTGTTTTATAATGTGACTGTGGTTGGCTCTTCCGTGACACCACTCGTTTATCGTGCGGCATTGGCTGGTCTTCTTGTGGCTGCAGTTTGTTCTTTTTGTGATATTAGTTAGGTATCCTGCGGCACCTTTTGTTTTCCCTGTGACACGTTGAAATTCCTGTCATCTTTCAGGTTATGACTGATGTGGTCGGAAATCCAGAAGAAGAGCGGAGAGCTGATTTCTTTCATCTTCCCTGGTCACAAGAAGCAGTTTGCCGCTACTTTTATGGAAAGGTAATGATCACCCAAAAACTTTTAATCTGTTCAGGCCAAATGATTATTAGTAGCGCACTCTGAAAATTGTTTTCGTAGACTGCTCTTCGTAGTATTTGCACCTTATGACACAGAAGAATGCTTTGTAGTTGTCAATTTGCAGAGCCAAAGTTCTGAATTTCTTTTTGTTAATATAATTCAGGTACAACAGAAGAGAGCCGAGCTGGAACAAGCCCTGGGCATCAGAGGAACTTAATGCGAGGCTTGTGCTATTCACATGATCGCCTCTGCTCATGAAAGGAACGTGACCACGACGTGTTAAGTGCAGGACGTTTACAAACTCCTCCAGGTTTCGCGGACTCGCATGACCGCGTGTCATGAAGGGACTGTTCCAAGTTCAATTTGAACATATATATTATGTACCAACTTACTTGAGAGTCTTGTGAGGCTCACTTAAATAAGGTCGTTGTATTATAAACCCGATAATTTCCATGTATAATTTCCAATTTATATGTTCTATCTATTGAGTTCTAGCCCGACCAATGGAAAATAAACTTCAAAATCCCAGTTTCCTTTTGTTTTTATTATATTTTACTTTGTTCAGAAAGTCCACGCCTAATAATACATTAGTCACGTCGTTTCAAAGAGTGGCATATTAATCGTTGTACCCGCACTAGTCATGTTTAAGCAAAATTTCAAGGGTCACTCTCCTTAACCACTGGCCTTTTTAAGGTAACGGGTGTTTTTCTGATCAAATTTGGCGCAAAATCCACTGAGCCAATGAGATACGTTATTTTGGTGTCACACGTGCTCACCTGCTAGAAGCCTGGTAGTGTTTTCTGTCACAGATTAAAGCTTTTGCGAATGCTTGATCAGGAGAATCCGTATTTTTCGTCATCTATTGACCCATCTGCACAGTTCTTAACGCTGTAGACAAAGGATACATAACGAATTGCTGTGTAATGCACCAATTTTGATGCACCCTGTGTGAAAAACATTGTTGTCATCATGGGCAATTGTGTGCCACCAGACGGAACTTCTCGCATTTGAAAGACGCGAGATATTAAAGAAGTAAAAGCTGATAAAAATTACAGCCTGTTCTTTAGTGGCTTGAATTGACGGGGAACGTGATTTATTGGATGATCATGCGAGAGGAATTGTCCACATGTTCTTGCTGTTTAAAAGTACGGTGTTTCATTGTTTGACGGAAGTTAATTTAAAGGAAACTCACTCTTGCAAAGACGTTTATTTTTTGTTGTTTCGAAATTTTAGTTAGATAAATTCTGTTGACTGTAACACCAAGCACAGTCTCAAAACACTGAACGTAGATTCGATGGCCGGATATGAAAATTGAGTGTATATCTGTCGATGGCATAGTTTATTTTGATCACAATTCAGCGAAGCCTAAGTCCGTACGATGAAAAATCTTTGAGCATGTATAAAACTGCGTTCTAACATTTGCTGTGGCTTTCTGGAGACCTTGCGACCCAGCGCGCGCAATTTCCTATGGAAGAGTACTTCAGTGTTGTTTACTATCCAGTCGTCGATATTAAACGATGAATCATATACGTTTACCTTTGATGTGTGGTTCTAAGTAAAGAACCAAGTGGCCACAAGCAAGGAACATTTGTTTATCTGAATTCCGACCAATCTGAAAGGATTGCTTGGTTCAACTAACAAAAAAGCTATCACCTGGAAAAGTAAACTGACAGTGTTACCGATAAAATGAGCTAACATGAAAATCAAGCAAAATAAACTTATTTCTTTAAAGTTGTACTCCACACAAATTTGTGTCAGACGGCTCCAAATAAACCTCACCCCCACCCTCAAAAAAAAAATGTCCCGGAGTTTAGGGGGAATGTTTACCAATAAAGCGTCAAACCGCGTCATGGGGTTGAAATGTTTACAAAAATTCGCGTTAAAACAACTGGAATCTTCAGTAAAAACGACTCGATCAGAAGAGATAATTGTGCGATGCATTCTTCTTTTTCTGTCAAACATTTTTTCGTCAGATCGAGAGGAACGCAAAATCGCTGGAGTGAAAATTTTGACAACTGGTGATTTTTCCAAGGAATTGAAGCGTAACACGAGAGGAGAAAGGGGCACTTGCTCTGTTGTTTATTGAAGATAATGGTGCCAGTTTTTTGACACCTGTTTGGCTCCTGGGAAAGCAGCGAGACAACCAATAGAGAATAAAGAATGGCGTTTCGTTTGACTGAGTCTCTGGTTTTGCAACTTGTAAATAATTCACTTTTGACAGGTTTCCAAGGGGTAGAATTTTTATCTACTTTGGCGTAATCGATATCAGAAATAACACAATATTTAACCGAAGTACCAACATTTAGACAGAGTTTTCGGATTTTCTATTACAATTTTTTATTTCAGTTATTTCAGTCTGTAACTGATACCACTATTTTCCGCGACTTTTACAAGTCCTCTAGCGCATGCGCTCAAGGCATAGCTGCGTTAAATTCCTCAGTAAATAACAAAAGAGGGAGGAACAAAGAGAACTATAGAGCGTGCTATAACACGTCCGAGTTTGTGTATAATTGATGACTTCCAGGGTATAAATCAGAAAGGAGCTTTATTCAAGCACATTTCAAGATCGCTTCGCTGGGATCCAGAGGTAGGGAATTGAGTTGGAGAATCTTTTTAATTTCCTAACTGACCTTGACTAAGAATCTTCGCATAGGTAATAGTCAGGTGAACTTAATGATTATAGGTGGGAACATAGGGTCTCTTGACGCCTATTATTTCAAAGTCAGGAAAATTATAAAAAAAATTTAAAGCAAAAACCGTACAAAGAGAACAGCTTGTGATTCTTAATTTTCTTCGATGTAAAGTCACAAAATAGGGGAAGTTAATTTGGAAGCAAGTCTAAAAATCATTTAAAGGATTTGTTCAAAATTGTAGACAGCTCGAATTTGATATAAAATGGACAAGTTTTATGACATATGTCTATGTCTTTATTTTTCAGATGGCGTCTAAATTGATCCTAGGATGCTTAGCGCTCATGGTAGCATCAACTTATGCTAGATCAAGTAAGTTACATTTTCATGTTTAATTTTTTTTCCTCGTCAAGCACCTTCGCTGTAGTAAAATTTAATCTAGATATGAGCAATGCAATGGCACACCACCAAAGATTATTTCAAATGGTTATAACCTTTATGAGTTTGCTATGCCTGCGGAAAATTATGACACCAAACAGATTTCATCTGTGATTAAAATGGAGCAGATTTTGAAGATATTAAAAAAAGGCGATGAGAGATTCCTCTCAGAAGCCGCTTCTGTGAACCGACAAAAGGCCAGGTGATGAATAATTGATGATCGGTGAATTATAAAGTAAAACTGCTCTCGATCGATCAACCTTAAGATATTTGTTTAAAGTTGATCATTGGGGCGCAAAGTTGTGAATGTATCGTAACCAGATAATACGATTAAATCATCAAACAAAGTATTTCAATTATATTTGAAGCTGTGACATTTATCTCGTACTTGTTCTCGAAATACTTTGACTTCAAGCAGTCGTTTACGAAAACACTAAAACGAAGATGCGTTGTGAACTTTTTAAGAAGTTGTAATTTTTCGTTTACTTCTTGTGTGACCCTCAAAGTGACTCAATTTACGAAAAACTGAAATTTGATTGGTTGGTGAGTTTTTGTTAAAAGCGGGTTCCCGTCGAAACCTGCAAGTTAGTGAAGCGAGAAGTGAAAACATTTTTTGGACAATTTATAATTCATTCAACTTCCAAAATTAGGTTACCATTCCAAAATCAAACTTTTACAAACGATATCCGAGTCGTTTTGAGTTAATCGATAAATGATTACAATTTGAACAGTGTCTTCAGGTGTTCCTTATCATATAACTAGAAATAAATCAGACTTTTGCATCTTTAACTAGACAAAAACTGACTTTGTAAGGTATGGGGTATTTTTCAATTCATATTTCACAATAAGCGTGGTAAATAAAATATTGTGACCTTGAACTCGTAAAATGTCAAGTTTTGGCATTAACAATGATAAGTTATTTAGGAGACCATGATGAAAATCTTATTAAAATTTTTGACTCCAAATATTGGAATTGACAGTAGTGTCTGAGACCAGTTAGTAGCGCAATATCTTGTGAAGTCTCGAATGAACTTAAACGTCTTTTTTGTTTCTCGTTTTTCTCCCGCAGCATACAAAAGAAACGCTAACCCGTGTCCCCCAGGATGTCCCGGTAGCTGTGCGCCCGCTTGTGCGGTGTCCTGTTGTATGCCTCCGCCACCAGCACCACCACCGCCACCACCCCCACCCCCACCACCACCAGAGCCAGCTAAGCCAGGACCCCCAGGACCTTCAGGAAGAATGGGACCTCCCGGACCAGTTGGACCTATCGGACCCATGGGAGAGGCCGGACCTCCAGGACCACCCGGACCCCAGGGACCCCCAGGACCACCCGGAGAACCTGCTCCTCCACCACCACCACCCCCTCCGTGTCCTCCAGTGTGCGCCCATACTTGTGTCTCATCCTGCCCGACCTCGTGTTGCTCTGGCAGAAAGTAAGCGACCACGTGGTGATGCAACGTCATTGGCACGAGAATTAGTAATAACTTCTAAGTTTAGCGTTCGTACAGTACTTTTTCAGTGGATTTTTTTTGTTGTATTTGCTTTGTACAAATGAAATAGAAGGCAGAGAGAGGACGAATTGCTGAAAGTTCATTCGTAGGTGTGTGTAAGCACGAGGAACATTCAAATAAAAAAATATTTACTTTGTTTGATTAAAACTTTGTCTGCTTTTCACTTGTCTCCAAATCGTAATTTACACACTACATTACAGACTCGTCCTCGCTTTGAGTGCCGCAGTCTCTCTATATGAAATTTTACCGATAAGGAGTAGGCTTCTCTCTGTTTAACCCTTTAACTCAAGAGATCTGATTGTTAATTCTCATCTCTAGCTGCTAATTATTTCGTTATGGGTAGTTACGAGAATTTGGTGTTAGATCAAGATAACTTCTTTACTGATAAGTTTTGAGTTTTTTCATTACCTGTTTGCCAGGTAATGTGTGGATTTAACGGGGAGAAGTTACATTTTAATCACTTTTGAGAGTTACACGGCCAAAAGCATCCGAAATTAATAAAACGATGAACACAGATTAGGATGAAATTGCAAGTGTTGATATAGGGCGAAAGAGCAGATCGCGCACACAATAACTTAATATTGGTGCCTTTAGCCTTCATATTTAATTCATTTCTAGTAGCGTTTCCAATATTTTTGTAGAATGTATTCTTGTCAACTCAATCCGCGTTTATTCAGCGCATAATTTGACTTTAATTTGTAAGAAATCGTCCGCGTAGGTATTTAATGATCGCGCGAAGCTCAGAGCAAGAAGAGAGGAAAAAAGTAGTGGAGGGGAAACTAAGTGCGCGAAATTGAATGTGATATGTTTGTCCGCGGAAACATTTATTTTGTTTAGTTTGTATATTGGTTTTAAGAAATACTAATTTAAAGTGAGGATTTCTTGTGTTTAGCATTTGAGTAACATTTTAATTGAACTTGATAATAACAGCACTGATAATAATACGTTGTCAGTCTCTAAACATTTCAGTTTTTCATAAAAAGATCTATAATTAAGATCAAAAAGTAATAATACGGTTCAACTATTAAAACTCCATCAGAAAGCTCTTTCCTTAAAAATTCAGGTTACATATACGTACTATTAACAACATCGAAATTTAAATTTAGGCGAAGCCACAAATACAGCCGGTTAAAAGGAAAACACGTTAAGGCACGGTATTTCCTTCGGAGATAAATGCTCCCGGTATATATTTTGATAAACTATCAAGTATTTTCGTGAAAAGAATTTAAGGCTCTCCCAGAGATCACTAGGATTATACAGGCAGAAAAATGTATCCGATGTCAAATACAGGCATCAAGGGTGGAAATTTCTCAAAATTGGTGGGATAAATTGTTTATATTTCCGTATATAACAATGCGCATCGCTTGCTCTCCTTCCAGTATTCCCAGCATTTTACAGTTCAGTGACTTCTGGTTTTAGCTCTGCTCAGTTCCAAATAAAAAAAACTCAATTAAAATTTGGCTCTTCAAGAGCCATTAGGAGTAGCTTTTGACGATGAAGTGTCCTGCAAACTCGTTGCCCTTGAGAAGATAAACCCCAACCGCTTTTCAGTAAATGAATAATTCTGTTTCACCTTGCGGTTGATTACTACAGAATTTCAAAATCAGATAAAGACATCTGGCAACACAAGAAGTATAGATGAAAGAAAACCGAGGAAGCCTGTGTTCAAGAATAGTTTGACACCGATGTTTGAGCATGTGGTATAGTTTCTCGGGTTATCCGTATCCCCGCTGTGTTTCGTAAGCGATTCTGGTTTTGTTAGGTTCAGTATCTTTGGGTAGTAGTTGTTCCAAAACGCCATTCTACGCGATTCGTAGTAAGCTCCCATTTGAGATCTGTTATTAATACGTAAGTACAACTTACTAGTGGTGTTGAACCTGTCCCAGATGACCCCATGTACCCGGTGAGGTGTTGGGTTCCCGTACTTGGCAAAGTTCGCATAAAGCGTCATGATTAAGCGACTTATATTCCGATCTTCATTTGTGAAATTCAACGCAGTACTGTTCAGAAATGGCGCACCAAACACGTAGGGCGTGTTTTCTCCATGTGCTACCCCCATCCAGGCATCTGTATCGCTTTCTGCAGACCTGTGGTTGAACTCAAACATGTAAGTGGGAGCAAGCGCGCTATGGATCCCCAACACCCCCAGAGTGGGAGCTGCTACGTAGTAGTCTGACATAATGTTGACGATTTCTTGACGGAGGGAGGGTGAGTCAGGCGTTTTACTCCATGAAGTGTACTGGAATTCAATTGCGTCTTCAATGATCACAGCGGTTTTGTTGTTGTCCTGCAGTATATGATTTTCCACGAAGTTGTTGATAAATTCTCTCAGGACAGAAGTCGTAATATCTCTTGGAGGATGAAATTCCTGGGGGGTGTTCTGCGCGCCTTCATGGCTGTTAAAGCCACTTATAAGGGGAACCTTGCTGAATTTGCCAGACCGGCGAAGATTTTTGGGTGTATCATAAATAAAATACCTGTCGATAATGGGCCCCGTGTTTCGCCAATCAAATTTGTCGATGATACTCTGAGCGCTTTTGCTTCGAAGACAGTCCATCATTCTTTTACTACTGGTCGTATCACAGCTAAGTTTCCCCGCAGTGATGTTCGTCTTGTCGATGGCTTTTTTCACCGAATTAAAAGCAAATGGTGAAAATTCCACGCCACTCTCGGTTATAGCTCGATGAAAAAGCCCCTCTGACAGTGGGGACAAGATGTGTAGGCCAACGCTGGCCCCACCGGAGCTCACCCCTAATATGGTCACTCTGTTCGGGTCTCCGCCAAATACCTCGATGTTTTCTTTTATCCACTTTAGGGCCTCTACTTGATCTAACATGCCCCAGTTTCCGCGCGCAACGCCATCACCAGCAGTCATAAAGCCAAATGGACCGAGGCGGTACTGGATCGTGACTAGGACAACGCCCAAGCGGGGCAGTACCTCTCCGGGCGTGGTATGACGGGCAGTTGTCCCAAATGCATAACTCCCTCCGTGAATAAACATTATAACCGGATGAAAATGACTCGCATTTGATGGCTTATTTCCTGGAGTGAAAATATTCAAATACAGGCAGTCTTCATTTGAGTCATTTTCCCACGAAAATTCTGGCCAAACGTTGCGAATTGATTTTTCAAAGTAAGAAAGATTCTTTTGTGGGCAAACGTTCCTGAAAAAGGTTGCATTGTATGTTCGAGGCTTCCATGCAGCTGGGCGTTGGGGAGGTTCAAACCGAAGTTCATTCACTGGCGGCGAGGCGAAAGGAACTCCAAGAAATGAATAAACGGTTTGAAATCCGTCGTTTTCATCCAAAAACTGTGTCGTTTTGCCGATAATTCTGCCATACTGCGTTTCAACGATTATTGTAGCAGAAAGGTTTGTGATTCCAAATGAAAAGCACGCGACCACAATGAAGACCACAATCGACCCGTTCTTCTCTTGTGTAATCCAGATCATTTTGAATATATCCCTTCAGTTCTTAATTTGCAGGCATTGGGGAGGAAGATATCTAAATGACACAAGTCTTATGTGCTAAATCCACTTAAAAGTGGACGCAATCGTCAAAACAACTTTTATGGCTGCGATATCCGTCGCGAACAGATTTTTGGTTCTGTTTAGATGCTGCGTCTCTCAGTGGCTTTGCGTGTAACCACAAGCGAATATCATTTTTCCTTCTCTAGAGGCCGCTCATAATTTGCTGTCACGAGTCATTTCTTTGACAGCCACTTGTGAATCATCCCCTGAGGCAATGCATCTAAACTCTCTCTGATTCGGCGTGATTTAAAGCGATAACATCTTTATGGCTTTCCCCAAAATCGTTTGCTAATTGACTACCAGTTGCCCCAAAAGGCATATTTTATAATTAAAGAAAAAAATTTGAAAGGGCTCCTGTCTCTATTGCACGCAAAGACTATGGAAAATAATTCATCTCCTCTACATCGTTGCATTCATTTTAGTTTGAAATATAACAAAAATCCTGACATTGCAGCTACTGATATTTAAGTCAGCTTGCTACAGTTTAATCGTCGAAAGGTGAAAAGTAGATGTAAATTATTACAAAAACATGCATCTTTTAAACGATGCGGGAAGAAAACTTTTATCATGGTAAACTCCACTTAAAGAAATCTGTAATTAAATTAGATGTTTGAAAGTTGCCTCCAAAGAAACTGTGTCAAAATTTGACAAAAGCTATGCCATAACAATCGATCACAAACCGCCTTTGTTGTAGTTTAAATATATGAGTTTTTTTTTTTTAAGTAATCTCTGTCAGTTTAAAGCGTGTGAATTGAACTTGTTGGGCCATCTTCTGTCAAATTGAACTAAGAGTTGCGGTGTGAAACAAATTATAATCCAGCCACAAGCAATTTCAAAGTAACATCTTTTCAAATGTCATCCGATCTCCATCTCAGGTGAAAAGAATCTCAGAAATTGCCCCATAACATGAAATGTAATGACAACAGTTTAAGATCATAGCCTTCGACCTTAATATTTCTAATTTCAAATGTGCTTATCTAAGATCCTTTAATTTCACGCAATAAAGTGATCAGTCAAAGGGATGATGGAAAACAGATTAGTTCAGCGGCTCATATTAAAAAAAAAAAAAAAATTCGGTGAAATTGAGTTAGCAGACTCTGTCAAATGTTAGGAACCACCAGATTACTTTGCGCCGAGTGTACGAGATATTCAGATATAAAAGAAACGAAACAAACTTGAACTTTATGGTAAAGTCAAACCCTTAACAGGGAACTGTAGTTTGAAAGTGCCAGAAAATAACCTTAATTAGTTACAATTTCTGTGGTTTAGAGACCCCTTGAAGAAACTCGTCATTTCCAGATTGGAATGAAAAACCACCAGACTGCCAGTAATGAGGATGCAAAGAAAATTAAAAACGGCAATTTCGCTTTAACTAGGTACTTATTCCTTTGTGAGCACAGCTACGCCACATCCCTCTGCAGAATGAACGAGCTTGTCGATAGATTCGATTGACGGAAACATGACTAATCACCTCATAAATAACTTTCTTTCTTGAAAAACTGAAATGATCATGTTAATTAACAGAGTGAAAGATCAGAGATCGTGGCATATTTCATGTCACTAACCATGATACCACGCCCAATACAAGATTGTATACTTAGAAGAGAGAGAGGAGTAACTTGATATCTGCATGCCTCCAGCAATGAGCTTCTTCATTTAAGGGTTTTATTCTGCTACAGACTAAATGAAGTTGAGAACAATCATGATTCTTCTAAAAACTCATCTCACTAATATAGTTTGAACTTGTGGAACTAATATGACTGTTACGTAGTCAATACCGTTAGCCCCTAACGACAAACACATTAATGACTGCATGAACTGTACATGAAATCGACCAAAACACGAATCTCGTTATTAAAATCGTGAATAACGTGGACTGCTCTCGCTTATTGCAAATTTTTTTCCTCTACAAGTTTAAGAATGAAAATTTACCTACCGTTTTGCAAATTTTTCTCAAATTCCGAAAACATGCTTTCGTGATTCGGATTATCTGCGCACACATTGCGTGTAAATTCGTCTGACGTTTGACTGGGGGCCTGCTTTGTTTGCTTTATCTACAGCAGTTCATGAAATCTTTCAAGTGTTCTCTTGTCATGTCTGTCATTATCATGTGATTGCCAACGTGTCTTGAGTGGTAAATTAATGGTTCGCTTTTGCAGCAGAAGAGAGACTTTACTCGTATCTCATTTAGGGATTTTACGAGAGTTCAAACCGATGGAAGATTAAGGGAAGATCAACTTCGAGAGATGTAGCACGAATATGACTGGCCAAGGAATTTTCTTTGTATTCTTGGAATGGCCGTCATTTTTTAGATACCTTTTCGCACAATCCGATTAATCCGATTGCCAAGGCGCAGCGGAGATTCAACTGGACAAATCAACCAATGTTTGACTTGTCCACGTAATTTAATTTTCACTCGCAATTGCAACTTTTCATTAATCACATTGATGCTCTGTTAGTCGGCCTCTCTCTCAAGGGGTTGTTTCCCGGTCAACGGACATGCTCAGCGATGTTTCTTGTGCTGACGAATGCAGGAAAACTGACGTAAGAAACGTATCCGTGCCGAAGTCGAACCGTTACGATGTGTTATGGACAGATGACTTTCGGCCTCTCGCCAAGCAATCGGTCAACTCTCGTGGAAATTACAAAGGAGTTGTTCAAGTCATGGTGCCCCTTTCGGGGAGTGCTAGGAATAGTTTGTGAGTACTTACCTCTTTAGAACGGCTTAGAGCCACAAATTTTCTTTTACACTTCGAACAGTTCTTATTTCTCAGCGTAAACCGTCGCGTGAGTCGAAAGAAATCAGCGAAAAAATATTTCGGCGTCATGTGAACTCTGGGAAGCGAGGCGCGTCTCGTCCCAAAGTTTTGCGCGACGCCCAAATTTATTAAGTACTGCTCAAAAAGTATCATTTTCTTGTGACTAATTTTCTCTTTATGACATTTATGCAAGCTGTTTGATATATTAGCTCGTATTGAACGAAGGGAAGTAGATCAGACCTACTCAGGCTTCAACGACAAAAAGTGATACAACAGACAAATCCTTGTTCAGGTACAACACCGGTTCTTTTTTTTTAAATTGAATTTTGCTATTAAATCAGCTGTTTCTCATCAGTTATACACAAAAACGTCATCTGTTACAACGGCTTGTATCGAGAATGTGTTTAAAGTACATTTCACTCCATTTAGGGGCGTTTTATATATTTTACTGGCAATCATTCAGCATTTTAAACAACCACTTGGACGCTTGTCGCGCTCTGAATATTATTAACCGTCACACGGATGATTCTTCCTCCGGCTGTCCTATAAATGAGGCTCACAGTCTGCTTCGATCCATGGTAAGACTATTCTGAGTCTAGGGCCTTATTAACATAGCACAAAGGTGACTTATATATCGGCGCGAGTTCACCTCAGTTGCTGCACCGGAGGGAGAACGTCATTCCGGAGGGAAATCTGTCAATCTTTCAGATCTTTCCGAAGTATGTCATTTCCGAAGAAGAAAGTCATCGGGATCGTTAAGTTTTGGTCGACTTGTAAACGGTAAGAAAACCATCCTCATTCAATGTAAATGGAAAGAAAAACGTCCTTTAATGTTTATGAACAGAAAGGGTTCATGGTGCTCACCATCGTGATCTTGCCCGAGAAAATTCATGACGACTTAAGGGCGGATCCAGGAGTTTTTAATGGGGGAGGGGTGAGGTCTAAACTTTGATTCAGAAAACATAAAATTCTCCCTTTACCCTCAAGCCTAAATATGCCGAAAATGTTTCAAAAAAAGTAATTTTAAATACTTTAAGTTGAATAGACGGAATAATAATATGCGCTCATATTGTTGGAGTAATTTTGGTTTCAGAAAAGTGATACAAATATCCGCAGGTCTGATATGGGCTCAGCTGATTGAAAATTTGAAAATATCTCCACGAAAATCCTGCCTACCAAATTTCACACTTACACCTCAAACAATTGGCACGAGCTCAGCCCCTTTGTCTTTTTTCGGTTTTCACAATGAGTCGGCTTACATCCCAAGATCTCCCAAGCACCGCTATCCCTGGGAAAGGAGACGTCATTTCTCGCCCCCAGGGTTCCTCCTTTCTGGATGGCTGTGCTTACGTCATTTGCCCTTTGAAGTCTGGCGGGGGTGTTCGGCAAAATGTTTTGGTATTGAAGGCTTCAGGTTTATTAAGTTAAAAATGTCAAATGTTTTTGCCTTCACGAAATTAAGTCGCCCATAATTTAATTAGTCTAACTGAAGCGCATCGTTTAGGCCGGTAAACTAAGAAATGTATGAAAATTCAAAACACACTCATTTGCTTCAGTTTCACGAGAAAAACATCTGTTGGGAGTATACAGATTTTTCACTATTCTCCGAATTCTGACGGCATAGAGGATTCCAAATAACTAAAGGGACTTCGAACTCTTCAAAAATTTTTAAGAGTTTGTTCACATTAACAACATTACCTTTTGATTCATTAAAATTGTCCTTGAAAACACGAGCATCGAAACAGAAATTCATTTCATGAATAGTTTTTCTCGTCAGCTGAGGGGGCGTGAATGACTTCCGATAATCTCTTTGCAAGTGCAGGTCGTAAGTCCAACGAAAACAAAACTAGCCACCCTACTGTGGGTTTGCTGTGGTACTATTAATTACCTTCCTGTGCGTAACAACCACTGCATGTATTTCTACCTTTGAATTAATTTAAAAGCAGATTAATCGAGGTTGTTGGTACAGCAAACACACAGACTAAATCAAGAAACCAAAGTCATAATTTCTTTCTTTTTTTTCGGTAGTTAAATATAGTAAGGCATAGAAAAGACTGAACTAATCGAAACTCGATATAACAATTTTGGCGGGAAAAAACGCGCGGAATGTACCTTTTCGCGCCACATCCCGTGGCGTGCCGCGTCAGAACGCCTCCGTCGGAAATGTCGCCGACTCTTACAAATTACCCTTCTCTCAGTTTTCTGTGCTTTGCCTAAATGAACTTTGCATACATGTGTTAGTGGTTATATCATGCAATAAAAGGGTTAGATAGTTAACATCTATTCTTGTAGTCTAAGTGTTTCACTGTGTCTTGAATAATATCACAGTTCCATTGTTTGTAAAAGCAAGGTTACGTCAGTAACGTTATACAAGGTGCAAGTGAACAGATGAAGCTCAGAAAGTTCGCAAATTCTTTTGATTCCACTTTTTACAAATGCCTTATTGCTCCTAACGTTATTATGGTGGGTTCTATCAAACAACTGTTTTATAAATCAAATAATGATTGAGATTCCCTAATTATTTTGTCGCACAATCTGGAATAACTTTTGTTTAAGCGTTGTAACTGATAGTTTTAGTGAAAAAGTGTTCTAACGTTTGATTTCTCTATTACTTTAAAATCAAATTATTTCTCCTCCATTAAGTTGGAAAGACTGAATATTTACCCCTTTCCAATGTTTAAAAAAATTGGGAAACGAAGTGACAAACACAACTTCGTTTAATAAAGGCACAGACACAAGCTTCTTTCGATGCCGAATTGAGGTTGCTGTGGCACTGAAAAAAACATTAGCTGCCAAATCTCCAGCCAAGAGCTGAATTGTAATTAAAAACACTTTGCACAATGAATTAATTGCAGTTAACACAAACATTTTTTACAATTCCGGAACTCACACCGTGCATTTGAATTCATTACTTCAATTCAAGTCAACACATTTTAACAGCATGCAACTTGTAACATTGCTGTCTTCTGGCCAGCAGAAAGTTCTGCTTAACAAAACAATCAGATTTTTCCCTTACTGCTGATATTAATTCATTCATTTACCTATTTATAATGTGTTACTACCAATGATAGTTCAGGATGATTAAGGTAGTAAGTTTAACATTAAAAAAAAGAGATATAAAATGGGACAGATGGAAGGTTTGAAAACGTGTTGACTTTTCCATGTCATTCGTGTAAGTAATTTATTCAAATATTTCACCTCAAAAACACAATTGATATCGCGATATTGAGCACTCAGGGCGAAAAATAAAAAAAACTAAATGATTCCTTTTTATTACCAGGAGGCATTGAAATAATTATGATTTGAGGAAAGGTGTTCAATTCAATTATCGACGCGATTGCTTAACATTTGTTTGGTACCCCCTGTCGGTCAGATCAATAGGATAGATATACGACAATTTCCGTTAAATTGGTGAAGTTGCAAAACAAACTAACCGATTGAAATTACCTTGTCAGGGCATTTAAAGATTGTTTCGTCAGCAAGTCGACAGGTGAGCGACGCTCAAAGATCACAAGCTTTTTACCAGACAGCCATTTGATCGCCGCCCCAGTCACGGAAAAGATGGCGTTGAAAATCCATGCTCCGCGCAGAATACTGTTTACGGTGTTCTTGGCGATGTTGTTTCCCGCGAATCAAGCCGTAGACCCAGGTGTTGTCATCAAAACTAAGCTAGGCGCCCTTCAGGGGCTAACTCAGGTAATTCCAAACGCCCACGGGTCTGTAACAGCCATCCATAAATTTCTGGGAATTCCCTACGCTGCACCGCCAATTGATGAGCTACGGTTTGCGCCACCTCAACCGCACCCGGGATGGGAAGGCGTCCGCCAAGCGACACAATTTAGAAGCATCTGTATGCAGATGATACACCATTACAATGTTTCTATCCGGCAGGCTTGGGAAGGATTCGCGGAGGCTGAAGAAAACATTGGGGAGGACTGCCTGTATCTTAATATCTATACACCCCACAATGCAACGATATCTCGTCAGCGTTATCCAGTGCTCGCCTACATTCATGGCGGAGGCTTTTTCGCTGGGACACCCGTACGCGTCGTGTCACCTGGGGAATATTTACCTACTCGTGGAATCATTCTTGTCAGTATTCAATATCGCTTGGGCCCCTTTGGTTTCTTCTCAACTGGCGATTCCACTGCACCAGGAAATTATGGAATGTTGGATCAAGTTGAAGCACTGAGATGGATCCAGGGGAACATTGAAGCCTTTGGTGGCGATCCTTCTAAGGTGACGCTTCTTGGCGAGAGCGCAGGAGGTGCTAGCGTTAATCTTCATCTTCTTTCGACCCTGTCAAAGGGTCTTTTTCATCGAGTTATAAGTGAGAGTGGAAGTGATCTATCCCCATTTGCCTTCCACGCAGAATCAGGTGTGACCGAGGCTTCGATGAGGCTTGCTAAGGAGTTAAGCTGTGTTAAGGAAAAGAACCACATGTTAGCGTGTCTCCGCTCAAAATCAGCGCAAGAGATCTTGAAAAAGGCACACGATTTTTTGTTTTACTTCCCTGTAGTTGACAAACATTTCCTGGAAGATTCTCCAATAAACCTCAGAAGGGCTGGAAAATTTCAAAAATTACCAACCATTGCTGGGTTCGTGAGCGATGAAGGTTCTTTCTTGCTGAACAAATCCTTATCAAAATACAATAACAAGATTTTTAAAGAGAGCATTGAAAAACATATAATTATTGGGATGGGGCCTTCCAAAGACCATAAGCCACTTATAGTTGACGCTATCGAATTTCAGTACACCCACTGGCCAGGACAAAACAATTCAGTGAAGATTCGCCAAAGTATTATCGATGCCCTGACAGACTACTACATTGTGGCACCGACATATGCAAGCCTTCTTTACCAAAGCCAGGAATCTCCAACATGGCTCTATGAGTTCCAGCATCGTTCTGATCACAGCCCCAAACAAGGCTGGGAAGGGGTAGCTCATGGTGACATCACAGCGTATGTATTTGGAGTTCCGCTTCTGAATGGATCTTCGCCACACCCTTACACTGAGGTCGACAGAAACATCAGTGACTTCATGGTAACAGTCTACACAAATTTTGTCAAGTTTGGCAATACAACACCGCATCCTGTTCATGGAATCAAATGGAGTCAATTCCTTCCAAATGACCAAATGTATCTCCGCGTGGAAGCCAACCCTGAGATGTCAAAAGATTTCAAGCCTTTAAAAGTTGCATTTTGGAATGATTACCTGCCTGAACTCTCAAACTCTTTGTTAGAGAAACTCAGTAAATGCTCAGGCCCGGACGTTAAGGCAACGCAAAGTCACAGCAGCTATTTACACAAAGTTTCCCATTGGCTCTTATGTCTCATGCTGTTTTGGGTAAATATTTGTTTCTTACTTTCAGTCAACTTCTTCTAAAATCGGCATTTAACTAAACGCTAACAAAATAGATTGCCTCCAGCATCCAAAAACTGATAAGTAGAGAAAATGGAGGCAAAAATGTGATTTTTGTTGCTTCAGGTGAGATCGTCGGCAAACGTGATTCGAGTCACAACCTAAACCAATTTTTAAATTTTTTTTAATCGCGAAAATAGCTAATCTGCATGTAAACAAAAACTTGGACAATTTCGCAGGTTCGGATCAAATTTGTTGTCTGATATAGGATAATATAGGATAAATTGTAAAGTAAGAATTTCATTGCAGTGCAATTTTTTTTGGCATCGCAAACGGTTAGGCATAAAGACCAGGACAAGAGCATTTCTTAGCAGCATTTAAAGGAAGTTCGCCCGACCAGGGGCATGCAGGAAAATTGAGAGTTCCCATTACCGAATCACAATTGAAAACAAATATCTCGGTTATCTAGCGGAAATTCATTAAGCATCTGTCGGGGGAAAGCAAAACACTCTAATAAGGCAAACAGCTTGAATCTGATTAGCGTCAAAACGATGAAAATTGCCGCGTCACTAAACGAGACTTGCTATGTAAAAAGGTTAAATTAGTATATTATCGTAAACATTTAATCAAAATTAACAAGTTGGAAGTCATACGAATCGATGAGGTACACAAAAGATTGTTTTTTATAAGTACATTTTTCAAAACTTCAACGTAAAATGCAGACAGATCCTAAGAGAAAAACTATATATAAACGATGAAAGAAAATTATGTACATGCTGTAATATCCAATGCACTGCCATCCAGTTTAACTTCGTGATAAAACAAGTATGATATCATATCTCACTTTTTGTATTACATCTGTTTTTTAGTTTGTAAACGAGGATTTGCAAACAAAATTGAAGAGGTTTTGGTGCAATAGATAAATTACTTAACAGCATGTTTTTCTAGCAATGGAGGAAAGAAAGCAAAACTGACATATACGGCCAGTAGCTTTTAGTGAAAGAATCAATTTATCACAAGACCGATTGTTATATGCATTGAAGAAGAATGTTTTCCAACGTAGTGATCTAAGACTGAACGTGTTCTTCGTGCTAAGTCGAGTAGTTCAGAACGACCTTTTGTAGAAGAAAAAGGCTTGTAAAACATAAAAATAGAAGGAAAAAACGCATTCTTTTGCTTCCAGATCATTCCGCAGAGCCTTTAATTGAGCGTAAGTTGCTAAATGCAAAACATATTGGGACACTTCATTGAAACGAAATATTGCTTGTAAGGTCTTCTTTAACATTCTTTAATTTCTCTTGCGTACATTCATTTCCGCCGTCTTTGTACAACAAACAAGCAAAAGTCAATTGTAAATATTTGCAAAAAATGTTCGCTGGCTTCACTTGAAAATATACTATACGAAACATTCTAGGAAGATATTTTGCCTTAGTCATTGTATTACTGATAAACGTAATATTTCATTTTCAATGCCAAACTATTTGGCTTTACACAGCCTGTAACAGACTCATTCTTGCAAGAGGTGAACAGGGCCTGAAAGCTTTGTGTTTTGTTTTCATTTCGTTGATATATGTTACTAGATCGTCTGAAAACAAACTCTTCTTTTCTAGGGAGAAATAAAGCAAGCCGAAAGTTCGTATGTTAATAATTTTTTCAGTCTCCTAATTATCAATTTTTTTTGTTTTTTTTGTTTTGTTAGTTGGACAAGTGCACTAAGGCGACATCTTCGCCAGTCGCTCAAACACTGGGAACGAGGGCTCGCTTGCGGCCTGCATCACAAAAATTACACGAGTGAAAGGGTTGTGTTGCCAAGGTTTACATGTTTGGCTTATCCCTGGATTATTTTCAAATCTCCCTCCATTAACCCTCAATAAATAAAAAAAAGCAGGGTGCTGAGGGGCTCACAGCAATCCTTAAGCAAATGTTATTTACAATTTCGCCGAAAAACATTTGCTTTTATCGATTAGAATCGTCACATGTTTTAATCTAGAACGTGTATGCCCTTCAGGGTAATTGCAACGTGAACGCAACTTGAAATATCAATGGCTTAATAGTTGTATCAAAATAAGCTGTAGGTGTGTCTTTGTTCAAGTGAGGGGCTGCAGTGTTTCCTGATCATAGGACATCATTTTCACACCATTATTTCCGCTTGTGATATCTTCCGGTCCCATTTGCTGTATCTGTTTTTTTCGGTGCAAATCCCATTCTTTCTTTTAACCCTGGAGCTTCTCAAAAACACGCAATAACTCTCACCATCACCTGATGTTTCAGGAGTTTTTGTCGTTCTGTTTAAGTAACCAGATATTTCAAATCAATTTGCAAATTCCACTAAAAACTTTCAAGAAGTTTAAAGTGGAAAGCGAGATATGGCTGCGTGCCTTGAAAATGAGATTTGACCTTGATATTCGCGCCAAGCGAACGAAGACTGTCCTCAAACTTCTTTAGCTCCTTTTTAATCGACGGCCGCGTTTCTTCCCCGATCTGATAAGGCGTCACGTGCACACGAATTCTTGGCACGTGAGTAGCCAGGTGGTAAAGAAATTTTTCATCTGTTACCCACAGGTTCGACTCGCCACTATGGCCGCCGTCCAACCAATACATGGCACTAATACGCGATGCAAATTCATTGAGACGTGAGTCCACTCCAGCGGACACCATGTAGAGCTCGTAAATAATTTGATTTAGAACAACACAGCCCTTACTAAAACCAACAAGAATCACTGGGAAATCAAACGTGGGGTCCTCTTCTTCTTTCGGGACATCTAAAACTGCATGGATAGAAGGAAAGGAATTTAAAGGTTGGGTTGATAATTCTAGGAAAAATTAGTCCGAGTTTTCAATTATGACCAGATTATTGTATAGCTTAAAAATTTGCAACGACCATCGGAAAAAGATAAATGTCAAGAGAGAACACATGCCAACGTCCTCAATTAAAAAATATGGTGAGTAAACAGGTTGCGTTGGTTGACAAGCGAACAGTTTTCAATCAAATGTCGAAAAACCAAAACCAAAGTAATCCCATCGACCAATTAGAACACAAGTTTACATTATCATCAGCCAATGAGAACATAAAGTGAAAACGAGCGAGCTACTTGAGGCGCGGGAAAACGCCTATGACCAGGTTGAGATTGTTGTTAGTTTTGCATCTGATTGGTTGAGAGGATGGTGCGAGTTTTCCGGACCAATCACAGAGCAAAGGTAAGTAAAATCAAAGCAATCCCGGATTACCTTTGACACTAAATTGAAAATTGCTGAAAATTTGCAACGAGTATTTTTGGGAAAGTCAGGGGTAAGTTTTCCACAAAAAACACGTAGACAAGGAACATCAGAGAAATCTGAGCTACAAAAAAAATAGGGAGAGCTAATCCAATCAGAACAGAGGAAAAAAAAGAAGAGGTCAAGGACAGCTCTTAGTACAAACATGTAGACTGTTCCGAGCGCGGGAAAGAGCACGTGATCAAGTTTCAAGTGGAGCACAATTTGATTCTGATTGGTTTGAATGTGACGCAAATTTCCAAGACTAATCGCCACTGGACAGCAAGCGAACAAACACAAATCTGGGCTTGTTCGTTTGGCGGAAATTAATCTAAACAAAAGGACTCTGAATACTTACGCTTTTTCACAGCAGACTCCAGCAATGCTCTTAAGTGAAACAAAGCTCCGTAATCGTGATTTGTATGATCAGGGACACCGAGCAGGTTAGCTTCAACAAAGTTATGATAACACGCGAAAGTGCTCTGATGATATCTTGAAGGACGAATGACCCATACGAAGCTATTTGGAAATCTTCTTTCTAATATTTTCGCCGTAGATTCCAAACTCCACTGCTTCCATTTCTTATTATCTCTGTGACTCTCCATGTTTTCTTCATAATCCTGAAAATCAAGAAATTTGAGTTGAAAACGCTCTATTGATGACAGTTCCTGTTGCGCATATCGAGCTTGTAAGGCTGAAAGCGGAATGTTTGAGGTGCACAAATTGCCGCGAAGACTCTGTGTATATGGGTATTAACCTTTATTAATACCTTTTAGCGTTTATTCTCTCGATTGTCATCTTTGATCAACATTTGTCAAAATTTTAAGTATGGCAATCGAACGCTCAAAGATAATTAAGAAAAGTTTCAAATTCTTACTCTTGTTTTCTGAACTGCCAACATCGTTGTCAATGTTGGACACCGTCTTGGACAAAGGTAATAAACCGATTGTTCGGTAGCTTTTCGAGACAAAGCAGAAAAGTAGACACGATGTAAAATGAATTGGAGTGGGATTGTAGAAAGAAGGAGAACTATATTTTCATTTGCAAAATAATCTAAGCCATGAAAAGGGCAAGGAGACACAGGATTTCACAATAGACGATTGTCTCGTGCGATTCAAACTCGATGCCTGAATTTCATCCTTTTAACCTCTGCTTAAACGTTCCGTTTTGAAAACAATAAAATTGTCTTTCGAAATAGCACTGAAAAAATCGAGGTCGCGAACAAGGAAATTCAAAACGAGAGATGCGTAATTCTACACCCATCAATTAGTTGCTTTCAAATTTTGTTTATTTTTTCAGAAGTTACGTTCAGCTCGTTTTACGGAAGTGAAGTTTTACTTTCAAATCGTTAAGGTTTCTCGAGCGAAATCTATCATTTCGGAAATTCGTGCATTGATGGTAAAATGTTGTAAACCCACAAGATATAACAAGAACATCTGACACAATAAACTGACGTATTTCAAAGCCTTGAGGGATTACATATAAAACACAAAACAAACGACTTTGTTTGAAGGAGTGAACAGTGTACTGATAGTTTGATGAATGTGTTGAAAACTAATTCAACTAGTGAAAAATATCAATTGCATTGTGTCAGCAGTTTGTGCTCCGTTGTCAATGATGCAGTTTGATAAAATCTGCTTTTTATCGAATATATTGCTTGATGAACCAATCGTTCGGTACAGAGCTTTCCATTTTGAAGCTGTTAAACTCAACAGCTCGATAAACAAAGCATCTTAGTTCAGTTCATTACATTTATGTCTCATTCAAATAAAAAGAGTTTCACTATATGCAGAGTTTCTTAAACATTTTGCGATGGTCTGCATTCTGTTCAAACCAAAATTCGAGTCGGTATGGAAACTGAAAAGAAGTCGGATTGAGGAAAAAATTCAAAGCAGAACTGCGCGATGGAAGACAACAGAATCACATTACCGTGAAAAATACTTCTTAAGCAACTTAGCGCACAAACGAAAAACAGAGAAATTGGAAATGGCGTGAAGTTGCACGCGCGTACATCACAGTTGAATGGCTTGTGTTCTGATCAAGTATTCTTCGGCGTTTTCAGCCTAACGCTTCCAACTACAAAATCTGTTGACCTCACCTGAACATCACCAGGGAAAAATACAACATGTTGTTGAGCGTCTGAACCGCAAAACACCACGTCGTTCTTTCGTTCCTCGTAGCCGGGTACTTCGTCTAGGCAACGAACTAAGGGAGAAGTCGAAGATTTTTCCATAAGAATAGGAGAACTATAAAACGAAATGGCTACGATGTAAGCGGAGAGGTCTATATTCACAAGTGTTTAAAATAAACAAAGCAGTTTTCAGGGCAATATTAAATCTGAAAACTATTAACATAAAAATTGCACCTTGTTTGCCCACTAATCCTTCAGTCTTTGTTACATCCCGTCTAATTAATCCCGGTGCCACGCTGGCTAAAGGTTTAAATAAAAAAAGTTCGAGGAAATTTCCTCGCGCTGTAAAGTTAAACAATTTTTAACTTGTTATGAATGAATAGCAAAATAACCATTTCGAAGTTAATTTGCTTTCATTCCAGTTTTCCTGCCGGAAATTGGGCGGAAAATTCTCATAAGAAAACAAAGTGCTCTTAATTAAACAAAATGCTGTAATGTAATTTTTAAAGATATACCACATGGAAGAAAAAGGTGTAACAAGAAACTAGAAGATAAAAAATACAGAACTCATTCAGCAGATGGACGTATTGTTTCGCAGACGTTTCCTCGCATTGTGCTCGTAAATTAATCGGTTTGTTTTAACCTCATCTAATCACATCGTTAAGGACATTCTGGGAGTGATATTGGACCAATATTTCCTTTCTTTTTGGTTCATTCAATCGCTAAAGTCGTCAGAAACGTTTCGCAAGTACGTATTACATTATTTATTGATCAAGCGATTTCAGCACACTGAACTGTTTACAGCAACTCGTTTTAAAGGCAAGCTGCCCCCACCTTTCTCACGTCTCTAAGTTCCAAGTCATTTGATAACGTTTTCATCCACGACAGAAGCAAATAAACTTTCTTTTTGCGCGACGCAATCATTTATCGATATCTCGCTAAAAACCAAGGCAAACTCAATGTTTCAAAAGTCATAACGTTTGTGCGTTCGACTGTTCTGTATCACCGAATTTGCCGGGTGTTTTCTGAAGTTGAATACCACATGTTTTTGACGCACGGCAGGGAATTAAATCGTTACATCATCTGCCTAACTGTGCCATAACACAAAACTCAAGCAAATAAACGATTCCAGAATTTGTTATTTCGCTACTCGTTTCTTGGTACTTTTCTTTGTTATTATTACTCTGTTTTCGTTGAAGGTACTCTCATTTGACAGGGCATGTTTGTTGGTTACAACCAAAGTGCATAATAAAAATCTCCTCAGTTTTGCGATCGAAATTATTTTACCAGCGAATACGAGGGATTAGCTCGTCTAAAGTCAAATCATATCGAATCACAGTGGCAGCGTACATGAAAATTCAACTTGATAACTGAAATACCAAATACAAAGTAAGTTTCAGTCGACGAGACAAAAAAATTCTTCTAGGTTTTGATACAAACGCAAAGAAGACATTCGTAAGAATTAAGAGAGAAAACAGAACAAATTTACCACCAAAGTCTTCTCGGAAGTGTTGTACGAGCATGATTCATTTATTGTTGAGTCTACAAAAGATGGTTTGTACTTAGGAAAAGAATTCTTAATATTGAAGCGAAAGTTTTATTTTCTGAGGAAGGTATCTGTTACACAAAACAGTTGTAAGTGACAAATGGAAAGTGAATGGTTATTTCAAACAACAACACTTCACATACACACGCAAGAATCCTCCTAACAATTTATAACAAAGCTACATCCATTTATGGTCAAACCAAGCTTTTGAGCTCTAGTAATCAAGCCTCCATTTTGTCTTTAGCGTGTTTCATTATGCTGCGAGAATATTTGTTTTCCAAAAGTTTATTTGACACTTATTGGTACCACACACTGAAGTGAGAAACTACTCTTCGGTCACATTCTATCGCTATCTTCCTTAAGTAGTTTTTACCCCAACCCCTCCCCCCTAAAAAATAAATTTTTAAAAATTCACGAATGATGATAAACAAAAATGCTATCGTTCACATTTCAACTGCCAATCAAAACGAACTAACTGGTACAGATGAATCAAGTTTAACCCTTTAACTCCTAGAAGTGATTAACAAGCAACTTCTCCCAACAATATCTAAACACTACCCAGCAAACAGGTAATTGGAATACTCAAACTTAACAGGTAGAAGTTTTTGTCTTGATCCGACAACAAATTCTTATAACTGATTTATAAGGAAATGTGTAGCAGTCTAAAGGGGAGAATCAATAATCAGATCATGAGAGTTGAAGGGTTAATCTCTTTAGCAAGCATGTTATGCAAAAACCTAAGTATGGCTTTTCAAACAAATTACTATAATTTGCCTGGAAGCCAAGGGACACTTTTCCTGTTTTGCAAAAACTCTCCATTAGGACTTGTTGTTCCTTTGGGAAGAAGGGCACAATAAACTGGAGTGTCTGCTCCTGAGGAAAAGTAAATAGAATTGGACAGGTATAAATGGATTAAAAATGGGGGTAAATCTTTAGGACATTATTTCCCATCACTGAGAATGCTTATCTGTGGTTTCTGTAGCTTGGAATAACAAGAAAAATGTCGACTTCTCCTAAAGGGATGAATATTCATCGCAGGTTGCCTGCCAGTAGGGTTGGAGAGAGAATAGAGAAAAAAATACAGAGTGAAAGCCAAAGAAAGAAAATGGGACCAAAAAAAAAAACAAAAAAAAAACAATAAAAGGGAAAGAGTAAAAGAGAATGGAAAGGAAAATTGTGAAAAAAGTTTATATAAATAGTGAACTAACCTTCTTCTGGGCTTCGCTCTGCATTAGGGCCACCCATGTCAGTTCGCACCCAGCCAGGACAAACCTAAATTTGTCATAAATTGGCCGTTATGTTGTAACAGGATTTAGAGAACACACAAATTTCTTAGCACAATTTAGGCACAGAAAAAGGGATCTGTCTGTCTTTTCAATACTCACAGCATTAACCAACATTCCTTCACGCTGATCATTTTTTAATTCTCTTGCTTGTACCATACTCATAGCTGTTATGCCTATCTTGGAGACACTGTAAGCTGAGGAGAGAATTATTTTCAAAATCAGTTGAGTTATGATTGTTGCCAGATATGAGAAAATATTGATTTTGAACTTTTTATGACAACAATGTAGAGAGATGAATAGTATTTGAAGTTGTAGTGTGTTCAAGTCAGTTTAGAAAGTAAATTAATATATATATATATATATATATATATATATATATATAATATTGATTTTGAACTTTTTATGACAACAATGTAGAGAGATGAATAGTATTTGAAGTTGTAGTGTGTTCAAGTCAGTTTAGAAAGTAAATTAATATATATATATGTATATATATATATATATATATATATATATATATATATATATATATATATATATCATTCACCTGGAGTGAATGAGGAAGAATCATCTGGCCAACCATTCTCTGTCACCTTCCCTTCCTTAGCATCCCTATGGGAGAAAATAAGAATTTCCTCAGAATTGAAAATATATGCTAGTCAGAATTAATGCCATTTGTGCAGTTACTGAAAGGACAGTATGCAAATGTAATACCCCATGGGAAAGAGTGACTGTAAATTCCACTAAGAAGCCTTTGTGGCCATAATAGCTTTCAAATAAGGTTTCCAATTTAAAAGTCTCCCTCCAGTCCCGGCTGGAGTTGTTGTGTTATGTTCTTGGGTAATACACTTTACTCTTTCAGTCCCTCTCTACACCCTGAAGTAGAAATGGATACTGGGGAACTGTCTAGGAAATCTGACAAAAAGCTATGGGTGGGGTGGGGATGGGGGGTTAACCTATGATGAACTAGCATCCTATCCAGGGATAGAGAAGGTAGCAATACTCTAAGTCACACCATGGCTCTGTCCTGTGCCAGAGAGGAAGACTTAAAATTGAAAAACCCTTTGTAGAAAGAATGTGAATACTGTCTTTGAATAATATTAATAATGTTCAACAAGATCACAAAGTGGGGCTGAACACTGCTACTGATTTCTAACATCATCTGTGCAGGGTTTTTATTATGAAACATAGTCAAAAGAGAATAGTAAAAAGAGACAAGAGAACATCCTCCACATCCAAATATAAAACATCACATTGTGGAATAGCCAGATAATTATTCATGTTATTACCAATAAACACACTGAATGTGGGTTTGAACTTGCATGGGACACTAATTTAAATAATAACTCCAAGTTAATGAGCAAACAACTTCTAAATAATGCATGATCAAAATTATCATTGCATTAACAGGTTAAAGTGATTTTAATTTGTCTCGTATAAACTTGAAAAGTACCTCCTGTATTTTTCCATGAGAGATGTAATCTCTGTAACAGTTAGATTTGGGGAGGAAAATTTCTTTCGCAGTGCTGGTGAAACACAACGCAAGTCTCCAAGCCCAGAGGATACATTAACCACCCTGACAAGTAAAAATGGAACAAACAAAAAAGAAAAACAGTAAAACCATGAACTACGATGTTCCTTGAAAACATGCTGTGCACGCAGTGCTCTTGGGTCATAAACTGAAGGTGGAATAACTAGGTCTGTTACTTGCAGTACAGACCTTGCAGTCACTTAATAAGAACTATTCAACCAACAAAATTGACAGTGACATAAAATGTGATTCCTGGCCATTTTGGCCTGTGCAAAAATTCTGTACAGCTGTTATAAAGAATAATATCACTTAGTTAGAAAGAATACCTGGCATGATGTCGAAGGAGAGGGAAGAAGGTCTTACACATGTTCAGTGTTCCAAAATAGTTTGTCTCTATAGTTGTCTCAGCTCTTTCAACATACGGCACAGTTTTCTGTTGTTGGATTCAATTAATAACTTTGAATATTTACTCTGATTGTGACTGTCTCTGACTCCTTACTCCTATATTGCCTTCCTACACCCAGAAAAACTAATGGATACTGGTGGAATGTCATGGAAATATTGATGAAATGCTAGAGGGGGGACAGGAGGGCAGGGGGGGGGGAGGGGACTAACCTCCTGATGAACTCAACATGACAACACTTTTCTTGTGTTCTCCCAACATCCTCCCATTACACCAGTAAACTGAATTAAACTCAATTAAATATCTGGAAATTATACATTATTAATTGCTATCCATAAAATAGCTTTACTCTAATGCTATTGGTCTAAATGTATCACATGGAGGAATATGCCCCAACAAAAACAGGGGAACACCAGAGATATTTCTCAGTTTATATTAACAAATTTACAAACTTAACATTTGATTTGGGAGAAGGCTTTGTTTGAAATATAATTGAAGATAATAGAAAATACTGATATAATTGCAAAGCTCACAGTTTTCCTTGAGCTTCACTCCTGCTAAACTATTTGTTTTTACACTTCTATGGACCAACACCTGCACAAATTTTAGCACCAAATGAAGGTTATTGATGATAAACAAAATGTCTAGAAAAACTACTAAACCCTTGAACTTTCAGAAGTGATTAACAAGTAACTTCTCCCTACAATATCCATACACTATCCAGTATGCATGATAATGAGAATACTCAAATGTCTTAGGTAAAAGTTGTTATCTTGATCTAACACCAAATTCTCAGAACTAATTTACAAGGAAATGTGTGGCAGCTAGAAGAGAGAATTAACAATTGGATCTTAGGAGCTAAGGTGTTAACATGGGCCATGCCAGTACCTTACAATATATCAAGTTCCCACCTTGAGCAAGACACCAGAGTTATTTATCAATATGTCCAATCCCCCAAATGTCTTCTGAACATGAGTGTAGAGTTTGTTGATACTGTCCTGGGATGTGATATCGAGTTGATGGTGCTGAATATTTGTTACATTTAATTCCTTATTAAGTTCACCACAGATTTTTGAACCAGTAGTCTCATCCCTTGCTGTAAAAATTGGGTAATACATGTGATTTATCTTTAGCCCTCATTGGTTAAGTAAAGATCCGGTATGATATGATCACTGTCATCAACATCATTTAATAACCATCATCACCATTATCATTATCAACTATTAATTAAAAAACCTTAAACAAGGTCCACGAGCTAGTAGAACCAAGGCTATAGTTATATCTTTTGATTCTCAACCTGCTAGATAATACAGCCAATTCCACTCACATGTAGACTAACAAAAAATATTATCCTGACAACATTATAAAATTTGGAAAAATTGGAATATCTTATAAGACAAATTACTCGTGAAACTAATTTACCAGTAAAGAGAACTACTCCATCAAACTCTTTGCACAATCTCTTAACAATAGCATAGCCAATGCCACGATTACCGCCTGTCACCTGTAAAGTAAAGAGGATTGAATCACAAAAATCACGAACGACACTAATACAGTAGCAAGCAAGGATATAATTTATAACCATCAGCTTTTGAAATTTGACAAGCATGGCTACCAAACGCATAATGCCATTTCCTACGACCAAAATGTGCATTTGCGATTCGCGAAATGGAAAGTTTTAGGATCAAGTTAAACATCCAGAACAGGCCTCGTTGCATCCCCCTAATCGATGTAGGTGGAAGGTTACAAAACAGATGACTGCCTCTTGAATAAAAAACAAAACGAATGTACTCATCTGAAAGTAAAAAAGATCAGCTACACTTTTTTTTATATAAGGACAGACAAAAAACCTACCAGAGCAACTTTTTCCATGTTAGATAAAATGTATTGTTTCACGCGAGGGTTTAGTCTGTACTTCCTCGGGTCGCGAATTCCCACGTAGACTCTGTGACCCCCTTCTGCAGTATGATTTTATGGTGTCAGCGGTCGTGTCACTTTAGTAATGATAAACAAGGATCTGCCTGCAGTCAACCAGCGGTATCACAATGGATTACTCTACTCTGATCAGTTGGGTTCCGAAGTTGAAACCTTGCAGGATTTTGTTAGAATTTACGTTAAGAAAAGGCGAATTGAATGGCAGATTCAAAGAGGAGGTAAGTACATGGGTAAAAAGGAATGCTTTATTAGAAAACTGCAGAACTTTTCCGTGTATAATTTTTAATACAGTAAAAAAGCTGAGCTTCCAAGGTGGCCATATATACTTTGCCGTTAAGATCGGGTTCGTGTGTTTGATAGTCTACTGGCCCATTGAAAACTTAGTAGTTGACATCAGTTAAAATTAAGAACAAGTAAGCATTATTATCGTAAAAAATATGCAGCTTTAAGAAGCTGGCCAGTAAGGTATTCTTGGCTTATTGCAGAAGGAAATGTAATGGTTTCATATTAATAATTAGTCATGGTGAAGAGCAGGTCCTTCACAATAACAGTTTGAGTGGGTGAAGGGGGGACTCAAGTGTGTTCGCATGAGCTGGGAAAACTTGGATTTCAAATTACTGCAGGGAGGGGGGAGTTGGACAGAGGGGTCTGAACATCCTGATTCCCATAACCTTATTAAATGGCTCTTGCCTCTGTTTTATTTTCATTTCAAAAGTTTATGCAATTTTGCTAAAAATTTTACCCAGTTCCTGCCCCTCTTGCCTCCAGTACATCTCCATTCCCTATTCTCATGGGTTCCCATCCCCCTGTCCCCCACCAAATAACTCTTAGATACTGGGAATTGCTTTTGGAATTAGGAAAGAAAGTGTTTATACACAAACCAGTGACAAACGTGTTGTACCCGAAATGCAGTGGTTTTTTTGGTTGTTTTTGTTGTTAACAGTACAAGGATATGAATTATTTAGAACCAGACCTTCTTAATTTTATCATCAACTCCAATTTGATAATATTTTTCACAGGTTAATGCTTCAGCCATTAGTCTTGTAAATGGTTGGTAAATGGTTTATCAATCAGATTGGAACATACAGGGTAAAAAAGGGCATTTTATCACCAGCTTCTGGAAGTGTGTCTTCAATTTTCTCTTCAGTAAGTTCTTGTTTAGTATTTTATCTTTTGCTTGTTTGTGTGCCTTTTGGTTCTTTCTTGTTTTCTTTACAATTACAGTTTCTGAAAATATTGGTTCCATGGTTCTTGTCCTAATCTTGTCTTAATCACGGTGTAATGAACATGACATATCTATTTCATCAGTTTCTCAGAAAATGAGTGCCTAAATCAAGGAACATTTGCTGTGACTGTAACAAAGAAGTATTACTGATCACATTCAGTCGGTCAAATTTTAACTGACTTAAATGATTGGTCTCTTAACAGTACACATCTTGGGCCCTTTTACTGCATATTCTTTGGAAAAAAATGATTTAAATTATATAGCTTGCTTTAGAAAATACACTTTCTCACAATTTTTTTCCCTTGAATGTAAATTTCAACAAGCTGAGCCACAACTCCATCACATACTTTAAAAATGAAAAGAAGACTCCCAGATAGGTTGTTATTTGTGTGTATTTTAAGTGTATGATCATGGACAATAAAAGAAAGGATTTTGCAATGCTGTGGCAAAGTTCACTCCTAAACAACTAGCATGGAAGAACTGTCCACATCTATCGCAGCCAAGCCAGTCTTCATTGTCATCCATCTGACACACCTTGCAAACAAGAACATCCTTTCCTCTGCCAAAAAGTGAAGTAAAAGTTCAAAATGATTACTTAATTCTCAATTTGTTTCTTGGGATTAAACACAATACACAGTGGTTATTGTAATGATAAGAAAGGCATAATTATTGTACCTCAAAATGTCATTGTAACAGCTGCCAAACAGGTTGGATAGAAGCTTCATTCTCTCGATAGAAACATTGACCTTTGTGATCGGTCTGTTATCACATAAGTTCCTGGCAAACTAACAATAGATCTTGCAGTTATATTATATATGATGTAAGATTGGTTGATGTAAAAATGTAAATATTCTGATAATGTTTCTTTAAAAACTGCTATGGAATGACATCATAATGTTTTGACTGTTTAATGTCAAAGATATTGATGGAATTGGTACCTATGAGCTCACTTATCTAATGCTTTATACTACTCTAAAGATTACCTTACAAATAAGTACTCCACAGTTGAATCCATCAGTTTGCTGAAAATGGGGTGGCTCGAGGCATGCCCACTCTTTACTTTTCCAGCCTGTTTTAATGTCAGCAGCCTCACTACAGAAAGATTGCAACCATTTTCATAAATGCTACTGGATATAGCTACAAAAATGAGTTATGAACATTGTCTCAATATTAATTCCTGGCAATGATGGAATCAATTAAGTTAGGTTTAGTTAAGTTTATGTTACATGAAGTCACTTAATTACTCATATAAAAATATATATATAGCTGAAAAATCATAAAAACAATGTGGCCAGTACAATGGCCATTCATAACTCTCACAACAATGAAACACAGGGTCTTGCTGGGAATACAGAAACTCACCTTATGATATTTATTAGTCTGTACAGGCTGGGATTGGAAGCTACTGTTATTTCATTTGGATGTTTGTTTCCATGAATAGGATCAATGTAGACACGGATAGATTCCTTGTTATCTAAAATCTTTGAACGCATTTATTTTATGTCGTCAAAACGAAGTCCTGAGTCATGTGTACAATGTTCAATTTATCTAAAGAATATAATACAAATTTTAGAGATGACTATTTTATAAAAAAAAATGTACAGTATGAATAGCATCCTCAACTTACCAGTAATGTCCAGTGATGTCCAGTGATATTCATTGGAATAACAATTTTTTCAATTCCATGGAACCTCTCGCCCATCCACAATCTACGGGTACTTGCCCCATGTTTCACCAACTGACAAAGGGTACTGTCAGCAGCAAAGATTTTCTGGTCGAGTTTTGTTAGTTTCCACAGTGTAGCATCAACGATCTACAAAGAGAAGCACAACGACTTTAACAACTGAAGATATACAAAATTAATCTTTCAAATAGTTACTGGAAAACAGTACTGCTCACCGTATCAATTAACCATCCATCTACAAAACTAGGGATTTCCTCTTTAATTTTCTGTGTTTCTTTTGCAGACAAAGTGCCAGGAGGAAGAGTGGCTAGCAAGTCAGAAAGGGTTACTTTGAATGGCCCTACTTCCAGTACGGAATCGCGTATACCAGTGTTGACTTGCAAGGTCTTAACTCTCGTCTCTGCCTCACACAACTGTACTTCTGACTCTCCTAGCTGAGAAGGCCTGTATATACACCACAACAGTAGATCAAAAGAATAGTCTAAAAGGTTGATAAATCGTTCCCTACTTAACTGATAGAATATTCGAAGAGTTATGATCACTGTTCTGTATTACTACATTCGATCATAGTTAGTAGAGGGGACGTCCCCTCAACTAACTATGATTCGATAGAATTATACCTTGGTGAGATACGAGCAGAACTCTCGTGAATTGTGCCAGTTAGCTCATCATTATCCATGTCGTTATCCGCATCATTACACAGTTCAAGTTCATTATCGTCATCAAGAGACACATCACATATCGAGTCAACCTGCAAATAAAACATTGGCACATACAAGATAAACATTTTACACGTTGACATAAACAGTTCTTTCAATCGTTGTGAGAAAACAACGAATTATACCAACCTCTTCTAATTCCACAGCACTGTCTTTGGAATTGCCCTCATCCCTTGTCAAGTCTACAACCACGCCCCTGTCCTTCCTTCTCTTGCTGTGTCGTCTGCGTTTGGGAAGTGTCTTATGTTTAACCTTGTGGTAGTCTACCTTTGTAACTTTGAGCTTCTTTTTTGCAGGACTCTGTCGAAGAGGAAGGCCATTTTCAAGAGAGGAACTTTGACGGAGATCCTTTAGCAGAGATTCCACAGTCGTGATAGTATTCTCAAGGATACCTGAATCATCGACCACGAATGTTGCTGATCTTAATTCATCGACTCTTTCCTGAAGGCGCTTTCTGAGCTTTTCAGTTATTAAAGGTTGCTCGTTGTCGTTGATTTTTTGCCGGGAAGAAGTGCCACTGGATTGAGCAGGTGCATCATATTCATGGAAGATGAGGTGGGGACTGTTGTTTCTGCACCGCATACTCTTGACTGTAATAGTCATTTCCCTCGTCCGTTGAACTCGGTTCCGAGGTTGGTTGTTCGTCAGGATCGGCTTGATCAAAATGCACGGTGTCCAGAGTTATGAAGACGCTATTTTTGTAAGAATGCGGTAAGCTGTTAAAGCTCCACTCGTCAAAGAAGTTGAAAACAGCAAAAAGGTGTTTACAAGGGAAATGCGTTTTACGCCAGCTTTCACATTTGCAGCTTGGCTCCAACAGCTTGACAGCAAACAGCTTCGTACTGTTCGAACTGCTTTTGACGAGAAATTCACCCTTTTCTAAATTGACACATTTCACGTCATGTTCGGCAAACTCAGCAGCCCCAAAGTTACTCCTGAGGCAGTGTTTGACGAAATGAGGAGGACGGTTGTGAAGATAGTCAGGTAAATCGCGCTTGAATTCACGATAAGAACCACTCAGCTGAAGGTTGGTGTCCAGGTAGTGTTGGTAGGAATCAGGGATAAACGACTCTACGATCATCACCACTATTCCAAAAACTGATTTGTCGAGTGATCCAGGCAAATACCTGTATTTGAACAACTTATTCTGCGCTTCAATTCCATTGTTGGTATTCACGATGTTGACGGCCTGTTGAACACGAAATGGATGAGCCCAACGATCGGAACAGTCCAACCACACCTTCCCGCAGTATTCTTGTACTTTGGGATTTCCTAAGTACAACGTCGACTTTCTCAGGCTTTCCACGGCCTTCTTGTAGGACGTCTCCGAACGAGCACGAGCACGAGCAATTGCTTGCATCAGTTCTAGAAACATCTTTTGTTCCCCTACGGTCAGTCCATTTTTGCCGGCTTTGACCCATCTCTGCCACGCCTGCTCGCGGTGAAAATCACATATGTATACCGCAACATCTGGGAATTCGCTTTCGATAGCATTTATTTCCGCCATCGAATAATCTACCATAAAATACTTTGGTTTCCACGTAGGATTCCAGCTTTTGATGATATTAAGGGCTTCCGCGATGCATTCATTGTCCTCGTTCTGGCAGAGAAATTCGGCTACAACCTTATAACTCACATTGGTGTGGACACACACGAAAAACAAAGGGATCGCATACTTAGTCGTTTTGTAGGTGGCATCCATAAGTACAAGGTCACTGCCATACCTGAGGAGAAGCCATACCTGAGGAGAAGCCTCCGCTGCCATTCTTCTTGGTGTACGAACAAAAACTTTGTCTCGTCGCCATCCTTGACCTCGTCCCTTGTCCTGAAGTAGAACTTGGATGATGGGGAGTCACGCCTCCATTGCTCAATTTTGCGCTTTAGTGACTCTTGATCATCACCGCAGTATTTGCTGGCGCTGATTGCTCGAGCGATATGACTTCGCAAATCCTGGCGACTGGGGTAATATCGTCGGTTCGACTTTCGGGGTTTCTGATGACCTTCATGACTTCCAAACATTTCTTTGTCGACGTACTGCTCCAAGCATTTCCGTACCACATCTGGACTAGTTATATTTTCACTAACCAGCTCGCGGATCTTGCTTGCGATTTTCGGATGGATGGAGTGACCTATTGTGGCGGCCTCACCGACAGGATGTACCTTGTGTGCTGTACTAAGGGGAAGCCTGAAATAGAATCTTGTCGTCGTTCTTGGGCGCTTTCCCGTCTGCTTGTCATCCTTTAATCGCTTGAGAATCCCGGCTTTTACCTTCCGTAGACCTTTCTTTGACGAGCACTCTTCAGGTTTTAAAGTATAATCAGTGTACAGCCGTATAGCTCGCACTTGCAGACTTGCTGGGCAGTCGAGTTTTCTTGATCCTTGAACTTTAATGTAACCTCCGGAGCTGGCTAAGTAATCGTGTCCGGAGGTATTTTGAGGTTTCTGTTTCTTTCCACCTCGAGAATCCTATATTTTCATAGAGAAACAGAAAGTAATGATAAGGTTCTAAGCACTCTATGCCACGTTTTTGAAAATGTCGTAGCAAACCGTGTCAATAGTATCCTTACCGCCTTTGGTCCATGCAGGCAATGTCTTGTTTCCACGGTTACCACTGAGAATGGGTGGGCCAGACAGGCAATAGGAAGGTTGCCAGACTTTTGCTCAAACATGGGTTGTACTAAAAAAAGCCGAAACTACCGACATCATAAAGAGAGATTTTACAAAGCTGTTACATAGCGCGATTATTGAAATATTGAAAAACTTTCCGCAAAGCAAAAAAGATGATTTTTTTTTCCAAATGAGATTTCCGGCACTTGCGACTGGAGTATTTTATAAAGAGGCTGTCAAAACGACATTTATTAAGTTTTCTTTTTATGTTAACCACAGACCCCAGAGCCCGGTGTTTTCCAAGTATGTTCGGAAATTCTCCCTTGTGTTTTATTTTATGCGTAATGAATCCTGAAAACTCGCTATCTTTTTCATTATTTCAAATGTATTTTTTACACTATAGATCTTTATTTACCTTCGTATAATAATTTTCTCCCCAGACATCAACTGTTTTATGTTTCTACCCTCGTGTCATTCTTGGAACTTGATTTTGGTAAATTAAAGATTTCTGGAGATTCAAGCTTTCATAATTTTGGGCTGCTTTCTTTGTTTTTCAAAAAAAAAGGAAAAAGAGTGCAAACGAAACAGATCCGTTCCACACGCGCATGTTTTTCACAGCGCTTTGTCTTTTCTTCCAAACCCATGTAAACTGTTAAAAACCTTTCGGGCCGAGGTTAAAGAAAAAAATGTGATCATTTTTAGACTAAGAAAAACGCTTTATTAAATAGTCGCTAAATCTTGACAACCGTGAATGATTGTTGACTTTTATGACGATGATTTAGCATTTCTTCGTACTCATTTTCTCACCGGTGGAAGTTGTGCAATAGTCTGTCAACGCACGTGTGGAACGGATACTGTAGATGCCTTCGGATAATTACCGAAATTAAAATTCTGGCCACTTGATGGCTAAATTTTATTGAACTGTTGCGACATAATATTTCGCTTTCATTTCTTCATTAAAATATGGACGTCGCATCTGGGCTCCATAAATGACTAGAATATTTCCGCCTTCAACAAACAAAAGGCAGCGAAAGGTCAAGTTGTTTTGTAATATAAACATGAAAACCCTGGCATGGCCTACCTTGACTGTATTCGTCCTCTGTTTTGCGCAATCGTTTTCCTTTTCCCGAAAATTGCAAACCTAAAATGCTCAAAAGAAAAAGTAAAGAAGATTGAAAATACCATTTTCGGATGATCTCCGCGACCTTTCTTTGACCTCTGTTGTGGAGCGCACAAAACATGTAGAATTCAATGTGGTGAATTGCTCAATGAGATCTTCCTTCCGTTCCTCTGTCCCATCTAAAAACCCGTAACCGTAGTCACTATCAACGCGTACCTCGCAGAGGTTTGCATGAAGAAACTCGATTTCCTTTTTAACTAGCGTAGATTGTTTGCCAGAACTATTTGGATTACAGCTAAGGCCAGTAGCCCGCGTTGCAAAAAATTCGGATGACATCTCGTTAGCAAGGCAAGGTCAATGAGCCCTGATAGGGACGTGACTTTAAGTAATAGCGCGGGATTCTTGCCGCTGGTTATAATTAACAGCTGATTCAACCCTAGTCCCCAAGTTGAGCTCCCCTTAGTTAGTTATTACTAAAGTGGGACGACCGCTGGCACAATAAAATCATACTGCGGAAGGGGGTCACAGAGTCTACGTGGGAATTCGACCGACTTTCGTCCCAGTCTTCTCGGGTAAGGATTATCATTGAAGAGTAAATCACGTGACTTAGCGTGACTTGATTCTGATGCAAGAGACCGAAAACTATATGAAATATGTATCTTCTTTATTTTCTATTTTTCTCTTTATATACTTTTTGTAACTTCTGAGCCATGTCGGAGAACTTTTGAAATTCTGGTCATTTTCTACCCTACCCTCCCAGTTCGAATCACGGGGACTTCTTGTCAAATACAAACTTATTTCAAGCCCCACGACTAAATAAGGAAATTTACAAATGAATTAAACATTGTAGCTGTTCCAGACTTGTTACGACCTGTGAAGTAATCTCAAGGTCAAAGTGCGAGTCCCTTACTGGGTAATCCACCGTATCCACCGTAGGAAAATAATCAGAAAAGTCGCCGCCAGACCGTTCAGCTTCGTAAACAAATGGAAATTTTTTGATCATCAAAGAAACTTTCATATGAAAATGTAAAATGAAAATAGATCTCCTGCTCACCTTTCTGTTCCAGTTTCTTTTCTTAGACCAAAATAAGTGGGCGTTCCCCTTCAAAAACATGACATATGTTTCTTAACCAGTAAGGGGTTCCCCTTATCAAGGGATATATACATATTTCCCCTGCCCTTATTTAGTATGCATTTGAATTACGCTCGATCATGGCGTCTGTAGTCGGTGATACTCTGAGATTAACATTTAGACTTTTGCTTAGCAAGATAAGAGATAAGGGCGCGGAGAATCTTAAACATGGAGATGTAAGCGATGAGCGATTTAGAGAATTCATCGTTCGTGAACTCACGGATATTCGTGAGAAGCTTGAGGGATTGTGTAAAGTAGATCTGATCACCTCTGCCAATTTCTTCAAGGACGGAGTGAGCTTGATGTGCCAGAGCTTCCCCAATGCCAGTTCAAGCATTCAAACTGAAGTCTACAGGGACGAGTTTGATAACATCAGTCTCGTGAACACTGATGTTACAAATATCGAGTTAGACGAGTGGGAAGTTCTGCACTTGATTTCCGATGGCTTGGAGTTTAACAAAATCGATTGCGAAAACAAGTTTTTTGTGGAAGCAAAGGATTTCTTCAAAAAGGCAGCCGAAAGTGCCACCAAAGCTTTCAGTAACGAAGCATTGGATATCTACGACAGAGTTTTGGCGATGAAATTTAGAGCTGCGGCGACGATGCTTCATTACATCAGTGAACCAGAAGTCGCCGTTGTTTTGTGCAAGAATTACATTGAGCAACTGAATAGTTTACCGGAAGTTCGCGAGGCATTTTCTGTGCGTTTTGGTCGATTCAACATGCGAAGGCTGTTTTGTGGGATGCGACGAGAAGCTGTTATTGGGGCAGTGGTTGCCATAAATCGCATTTTGTGGGAGTATTTACATCTTTCGTCCAAGGGTGATGATGTGTTACGAAACTGGCCAGCTATTCCCGCAGATTCATGGCACAAAATCCATCCAGTTCAGAATTGGGAGGTCTGTCGCGGTTATTTCTGGACGTTTGGTGAATTTGGCGGTGGCCCGGCGCAATTAAACGGCCCTGTAGATGTTGCTACAAACAGCAGTGGATCTTTCATTATCGCTGATCGTTACAACTTCCAGGTGAAAGTGTTTTCAAAAGATGGTAATTTGAGCCAACGAATGTGCGAATTGGCTTTCTTACAAACTTTTCACGAAGACTTAGTGGATGCAAACCTTATTCACCCGCAGAGTATCGATGTTGATAAATTGGATCGGCTGTACATCTGCAGCAGCTATAAGTCGGCGCTCAGTGGTCATTACATTAACGAAGTCATCTCTACTAATGAACAAGGGGAATTCCTCTGGAGCTTCGGACGGGGCGTGTCTAGCTTCAATCAAGGAAAGCTTACCAGCATTGCAGTGGATAAAAACAGAGAGAGGGTTTTTACTCTCTGTCAGAAAACAGTTTTTGTGCTAACTACAGATGGAACCCTCCTGAGTAGTTTTACTTTGACAGGAGAGTTCACTCAGGCGAATGAGTCACACCTCTGCGTGACAACTGCTGGCAATTTAATCATCACGGCCAATAATGGAGTGTTCTGCGTTTCCAAACGGGCTGCCAATGACACAAGTTTCAAATCGCGCACAGTCCACCCAACCCGGTTTAGCATGCCGCACAGGGATATCCCCAATTTGTTTAATCCGTCAGGAATCGCGTTTAACCCTCATACGGACGAAATTTCTGTAGTTGATCGAGCGAGTAACAGTTTGATTATGTTTGACACCAGAGGTCACTTCATCAGGAAAGTTTACTTTTACGAGAAATATTCTTCCGGGGGAGCAACTGTTACCAGAGACGGTCACGTGGCCATAGCAAGCAAATCGCGTAACAAGATTTTCATTGTGTGAACCCGTGAACGTTTTCATGTTAGTTTTACAAAAACAGAACGATACAAGAGAAAAACGTGATCATATAATCTTCCAATACAATTGAATTTGAGGGTGATTTCCAAAATCGATAAAAAAAAAAACAACAACAATAACAACTGTGCAACTGGTCTCCTTCGCAATCGTCCTTTAGGATGTCTCAAAACGCTCCCAAAACTAGTTGGGGCGCTGCGTGACATCCTATAGAACTACTGTCCGACTCAATGCGTTGCATGACTTCATGACCCTCTGAAACAAATAGTTTAATGGCTAACTTGATCTTGTAACTGGCTCTCGTTCCTTATATTAAGGATATAAAGACGGTCAAAGATGTAAAATCAGCAAAATTATTTCCTAGGGAAGTAACAGAATCAAAACGTTCAGTTGAGTATTTCATTATGTTGGATATTTTTTCGCCGAATGATGATCAGATGATTACATTATGGTAGATACCGATTCTATTATAGTTTCGTTATATTCTATAAATCAGTAACATGGTTACCTTTTTGGCTCTATATTTAATCAGATTCTTCTCATTTAACGTGTTTTGCTGATGATGGCAGAAAATATGATACACTGGCCATGGTATTTGACGTTGTAAAAAGGCACACAAAATAAACCAAGACTGATGAAAACATTTATTGAATAAAAATCTATAATGAAGTATTTCGTTCTTGTGAATGACTTTACCCTCGTCTTTTACGCCAAGAATAAAATTAAACTGTACTTTTTCCGAAACAGCACTGTGTACCAAACTTGGCTTCTCGTGTCCTTTTACAAGGCAAGTTTTAAAACAGATCAGATTTTTGTCTTTTTTTTGTAAACACCTTTTAGGAACTAAGAAATCTGAAGACTTTTGAACTTGGATAAGAGGACCTCGTTCTTGCGACATTCCTACAAGTAAAAAAAGACGCAAAAATCGATCAAGACAATTTGCATCATTTATACAACGCTAGCTTAGCTCAATGAGCTGACAAGACACTAAGCACAAATCTAAAACGTACACAGCGGTCAAATGAATGCGCATGAGCAAAAGTTGACATAGCTACAAGAGAGCCAAAATAGCGGGCGAACATAGTGCTCTAAGGCTGTCACAACCAAGTTGTCTCACAGCAGTTGGAAACATGCGCACAAGCCAGCGAGACACGGTGTTTAGGAACCTTTTTAAGCACAGCTCAAAACAAAATATTAAGTAACAGGAAACCTTTGTTTTATTCTACAGATTTCTTTAAGTCTTTAATTTCTATCGTGAAGTTTGTGAGAAACAGTGGTTTCTGTTGTGCTGCAATATTTTGCGCGTGGTGCACGGTTGGGAAAAATTGAAACAGCTACGCATGCTCAACGTTTGACCGTTGTATTCCTAAAACCAATCGTAATTGGTTCACGTGCCAATTTTCCCGCGCTTAAAGCGCAAGCGTCTTTTTAAAATTAAATCGCGCGAAAACAAAACACAGTAGAACCACGCCAATGCCTACCTCCGTAAAATCTTTAACTGTTTTGAAGTACAATCTCTCTTGCTCCACTATCTCTAGATATTTTTGATTCAAGGCGTCTCTACGCTGTTTCTCAACAGCTTTCTTCTTCTCAATCTGAAACAAAGATATATGATTGCTCAGATTGGGAACACAACTCAAAAGAGAAATTGGCGGGAAAACAGGTAACAGCAACAAACGTAGGAAACCGCGCAACCCCAGCGGGAAGCTCGGGAAATAATGGTGCAGAATTATTGAGACGGTCAAGATAACATAACGATTGAAACATGTTATAGACTATCTCGTGTATCTGGTTTAAAGCGCTTTGCGTTCCTTGGGAATGTAATTCGCTTAACTCTTAATTCGCTTAACTCTCGTACCCTTTGTTTGTTGTCCACGATTCCCGTCACGATTTTGTCAAACTGCTTCAGGAACTGTTCCTTGTTCATAGGAGATGACATACCTCTGAAAAAAAAAAAGGGAAATAGCATATCAAAATAAAATATCTTAGGCTGTTTGAAGAGTGTATGAATGTGACTAACTAATTTTAGTTCCGTTGATGCGTTAGAAAAACAAACCAATTGTTAGAAGCACAAATGAATAAAGTTGGTAAGTTTCTTGAGAAACTGTGGTGCTGCGTCGGTGGGAGAGTACAAGTGTTAACAACTGAGTTGAAAACGTAAATTGACCACCGTAAAGAGTTTAAAGGCTGACGTTTCGAGCGTTAGCCCTTCGTAGGAGCACAAACAAGTTAGGTAACATTCTGGTTAGAAAATGGATATACAATTCTAATTGATAAAAACTTATTGAAATGACAGAGGTCTTACTGTTCAAAGGTGTCATGGATGGAGTTAAGCAAGTTAACCTGTAAAAAAAAAAAGGGATTAAAAAAAACTTTAAACTCTCCATCACTGTGAATGAAGTATACGAAAACCTCAGATAATGATAATACTGCATATATACTACGCATGCTCCATGTCACTGTACGTCTGTTCAGTAATAGATAACAATTGACGTCAAAATGTAATAAGAATGAAGTGGCACACGAGGCGCAGGGGAGGGGTGGATGGGGAGCAAAACAAAGTAAGTTAACACTTCTAACCTCCTTCCCCAAGTACAGCTTCGTGTCATCCAAAGTGTTGTAAAGAGTGAAAAACTGCTTCGTTTCCTTATGAGTTCCAGCCACTAGGAATAAGTAAGGAACATCGTTATCATATTAGCTGTATCACAGTATATCAGATTGCAGGTAACACAAAGAACACAGCCAGTAAGTTCATACACAACGGTCAAACGTCGGGCATGAGCGAGGGGATCAGTTTCGGCCAGCTGCATGCCAACTTCCCGCGAAAAATTTCAAAGGAAAACATAAGAAACTACCGCTGTCTCCCAAAAAGGACGAAAGAAAATTAAACCGTTCGGAGAAATCGTAAAAGGAAAAAAATGTAGGGAAAAGGAAAACTTGCGAGTTTTTGATTTTGTTTTGTTGATTTATCATTCTGTTTTGAGCTTTGCCAAACAAGTCATACGCTTTTAAAACAACGGTATTTACTGGATTGTGTGGCTGTTTGTAGCTCGTGTGTGGCAACTTGGTTCCCACCGCCTGAAAGCACACCACGAACACGCCACCTAGTCATTACAACGTTAGCACATGCGCAGACGTTTGACGCTGTGTAGCATAGCAGCGCGCACCCATAGCAGCGCGGCAGAGGGAATTTCTCTTTATAAAACATTTCAAGTTCCGCGTTGAATTATTATAGAATATGGTTCGTGTTTTCAGCGTTCATTGAGATACGAAGCCACTGGCCATTTTGGAGAGCACTCATGATGTAACAGTTGCTCTCGGCCGCGCCACGTTAACTGACAGATAATGCACTATGTACCGTGATTGTAGAGTTCTACAAATCTTCTCTGATACTGAGTCAGCTCTGCACGAGAAGGCACCTCGTCAATCTTCCTCTGAAGCGAAGATATTTCACGGTTCTTTCGAGCCTGAAGAACAAAAACAGCGTCGAATAAACAACAGGAAAAAAAACTCAAGGGGAAGAAACGTTATGGCCCACGAAGAAGCTCTCCATATGTAGAATTTTTCCCGAAGATTTGGGTGCCAATATTCCGCGCGTTATCCCGCGCATGACCCCAAGCGTGTTCCACGCGCAGATTACGCGATTCCACGCTTCTCCTGCGCATTTTTCAAGTAAATTGAGAACTAGGTCAAGGAAACACTCATACACCATCAAGATGTTTAAAACCGTTACCAGCAAAAGCCTTATTTTCTCCAACTTTGCTTTATCAGCCTCGTATTGTTTGCTGATCAGCTCCAATCTTTCCTGAAAAAGAGAGAAGACATAGATGAGGTCCCAACACAATTCGTTCCTTGCTTTACTTGCTCTACCAACAGTACCTTCTCTTCGATATCATCTTCAGATCCTTGAGATTTAAGTTTTTCCAAATTGTTCTGCAAGCGAGCCATTTCCTCCTGAAACAAACGAAATGATAGTGACACATTAAACACAATTTAAAAAAAAAAAACTGGTAGTTCTCAGACATGGTAACTTTTTGAAAAGATGTAAAAATTAACATTTTCCTTTCGGGTGTCAGAAGCCATTTGTGATTTACACCAATCTCGACTACCACTTGGTCACGTGCGTCTTCCCGTTCTCATTGGCCCCTTATTACATTTACTGTTGTTCTGATTGGCTGCAGCGATAGCTAGAGTTGCTTTAAAAACAATCAATCACATAGTGCTCTTCCAACTGAATGTCTAGCGACAGATTTCAGCGATTTTATCGTAAACACCTTCAAGAGACAAAATAAATTCTTCTTAAAAAAGTTTTATGTTAATAACGTAACCGTAAAGAGGTCTGTGACTGCTCATTGGTTCTGCACGAAATTAAGCTGTAAGACAGACCACTGAAAGCCAATCAGAGACATGAAATTGGAATCCGAGATATAGTAATAAGAAATAAAGGTTATTAAAAAATGAGTTTAAAGAAAGTGTTTGTGAATTAAGCCCGCTTTACCTTACAGTGCGCCCTGAATTGCTGCTCTTGTTTCTTCAGATTCTCATTCATGGCAACAATGGAACGAAGCTTCTGAAGAATGCTGAAAAAAAAAAACAACAACGCATGAACAAGTGTTAGGGTAATCGAAAATGCTTTTTACTGGATAACTCATCGTGTGGACAGTACCACTAATTGAAAATATAGAAGACCTTGCATTTTCTCCACTTTCCATCTGATTGAACTTCTCCATTTCCTCGCTAATTCTCTCTCCACGAGCTACAACCTACAAAACAGCAGGAAATGTCACTACTTAACCCTTTCACCTCTAAGATCTAAAAATCACTTCTGTGCACTCTCTCCCATACATTTCTTACCATCATAACTCTTAAAATTTAATGTTCAATCAAACACTTTACCTTAGTTTTAATAGTTCTTTCTTCTCGTCACCTTTCTGTCTGAGAAGTATTGTCATTGAAAGGAAAATTCCTCAGTGGTCACTGCTGGTATTAAAGGGGTCAATGCTCGCCGCTCTTGAGGAGAGTAGTGCAGGCTCATTTACCCATCAGCGGCTGGTTATCAAGTGATTGATGTACACCTTTGCAGAAACTCCACTGAGCTCAGATTAATTTTAACAATTTTATGCATTTAACTTACCTGTGAAAGCTGTTCCTCTGCTTCAGACAAAGTTTCTTGCAGTTTGTTATGTTTCTCTTGTACCTGGAATAAAAATAACTGGAATTTAGAAATACTTAAACAAACAGACACATAATCTTTTTTTAAATAACAAAACACACTCACCTGTTCAAGTTTCTTTTCCTGTACAGCAATCTGTTTCTCAAGTGATGCTACCATTCTTTTGTGAGCCTGTACTCCTCCCATACGCTCACCTCTGGCTTCCATGTCCTCTTGTAGCTCTGCTTGCTGAATATTGAAGTTTTACACACAAATTAGAAGCTTATCTTTAACAAGACGAGACACATCTTTTACCTGAAATGCAAATGTATAAGAATTTGTACTTTTGTTTCAGTTTCTGGAATTTAAGAGGACTTTACTCTTTGTGTTTCTAAAACAAACCTAGCTTGATAAATGGGAGCATGTTTTGAAGTGCTTTTTGATCACTTGTTGTAAACTCAACACCAAAGGAAACACAGAGATGAAACATAAAAAAAAGGACAAATAAATAAAAGATATCACAAGAAGCTAAAGAACTCATGGTGAAATAAATGGCCTTAAGCTAAGGAATTCACTAACAAACAAGCCGTGTTTGTTTTCACTTTTACTCTATAGTGTAACTGACTGTAAGGGTGGCATGATCTTTCTGACCCAGTTAGGAGGGGCAGCAAACAGAACCAAAGCAATCCTGATTACTTTTGACTCTCAAATGAAAATTTCAGAATAGTTGAATGCACACACCCTTTCAGCATACTCTGAGGCAATCTGAGAGATCTCCTCTGACTGCAAACCAACGATGGAGCCAACTGCACTTGATGAAAGTGAACCCTAGAGAAATTGAGAGGTGATAGAAAGCAATGATGTGCATGTATATAAAGATTATTATTGTTTAGTTACTGTAAAGCTCTCAAAAGTCTTCCAAGTGGCTTTCAATTTGTATGTAAAAATCTTCACTGTTTACCTACTTTAAAAACTCTCATAAGCCGTCCAAGTGGCTTTCAATTTCCATAGCTTCCAGAGGAATCAAGGGGGAGGGGGAACTCAGTAGACAGAGGAGGTAGGAGGGGGGGTTAGTAGAAACTTAAAATTCTAGATGATGATACATTGAGAGGGGTATTGGTACCTGTTAAAGAGGAGAGTTATTCAATATAAGAGATGTGGACAGTGTTTCCACTCCCTTCTTGTTTCTGAAGTGACGCCTAAATCAGTAATACAAGACAGTAAAATACCTGTCTAGAAATAAGTTTTACCTTTGCTGGCTGGTATATTTTAATGGCTGCCTTCTTAAAAATATTCTAGACAAAACTTCTTAACAGAGATAGGTGCTTAATAGAGAAAGGGGATGGCTTATTAAAGAGAAAGATTTCAGAGAGAAGAGGGCTTATTAGGCTTTTAAAAGGGTTTTTACCAATCAATTTTACAGATTTATAGGGCTGTTGGAAAAACTGTAAGAACAGGAGGGCTTATTAGAGAGAGGGTAGTGAGGAGAGGAAGTATATTTGCAGAGTGTTTACAGTAAGGGGTCAAACCATACCTCCTTCCCCTGCATGACAGACATTCCCTTCAGCAATGATTTCAGACGTTTCTGTAATAAAGAGTGGTTTCAAATTTTTATTTTTCCATAATACCGCTAAACAATTCAGAAAAGTAGAAACATAAGAGGTGATTAAAGGGAAATGCAACACTTAGTGAGATGGCAAGATAACTAAATAGCACAAAAATTGCATAAAAGTTTTATTTTACAGATTTTTCACTGTGTCATGGATGTCCACATTTCATTTGTTGTAGTCTCACTAACCTGCTCAACAACATATTCATCCTCTTCACCAGAGGACACTGGCTGCATTTTTCCTGGCATTGAAGCTCCAGCAGCTTTTTTCTTCTCTGCCTGTTCTTTCTCCTAAGGAATATTAATAAAAAAAATATAAAATTCTTTGAGAGGAAATCACCATGTGATTTTTGTTTGAAAATTTTTTCTTGTGAAGAATAATACACTACTAAATTCTAACAACAAGCATGCTTAGCATTGTTAACTGTCAAGATCTGATTGTTGATTCTCCCCTCCAGCTGCTACACATTTCATTGTAAATTAGTTGTAAGAATTTGGAATTAGATCAAGATAACAAGTTCTACTTGATAAGTTTGAGTATTCTCATAACCTTTATGCTGGATAATAAGTGGATATCATTGGGAGAAGTTATGAGGTAATCACTTCGTGGAGCTAAAGGTTAACATAAATGTACATTTTGACTTAATCACTTGCCTTGTCTCTCTGTTCCTTGCTGAATCCATATTGCCTGTAATCAAACAGTAAAAAAAAGGAAATTTACAGTCAAGTTTATTTTATCATAGAACACGGCCATTATATAGATTATTTTTGCAACATGTAAATTGTTTACTCACCAGCCATACTCCAAAAGTGTCGTCCTGACCTGGGTTTCTTCATCAGTTTGTGCCATGGATTCTGGTTTGCGATATCTTCTGCGTGGTTTGTATGTATCCTAAATAGGAAATAAAATAAGATATAAAAGGCATTATCTCTAGTTGAGAAATGGAGAAAAGAACTATCATCTGGAAGCCCTAGATGAACAATGCAAGAAACCAACCTTGAGGCTCTTCATTCCATTTATACACTGTGGCTTCTTTGTATTAAATTCAAGGTCCTAAAGAGAAAAAAAAAAAGATGGAAAGAAGCAATTATAAGTATCAACACTCATGTACTGCTTGTTTTAAATATCCAATCAAGGAGTTGGTGTCCCTGTAGACTATACCTGTGGAGTTGAGTGAAATTTGTTGAACTGTGACACAGAAAACTCTCTGATGTAGTCACCCATTTCTTCTTTTCTTTCAATTGCCTTCTTCACCAGCCACTGATGGGGAAAAATAACACATCAACTTCTTTTTTATGGGCATTTAAGTAGAAATTGCAGTAAGTTTCCAAAGCATGATTCCAGACAAAATTGGACGACACAAAGTCCTGTTACCTACTATGTAAAGCTACATGACAAAATTTGGGAAACACAACACCTACTGCTTAAACCTTTTCACTGATAAACATAACAGTTGGCTTCTTGCTATAAGAAAACAAACCTAATAGTCTGTATATATGTAGCAGTGATTGCTAGAAAATATCCATACCTCAACCCAGTTATATAGTTCAAATCCACCTCAATGGGACCCCTCCAGAAATTTAAGAATTGTTCACCTCTCCCATATTTAGTTTACTAACCCCCCCCCCCTCCTCCCCCACTTGCATGGGTCTGGATATTTTTTTCATCTGTTACCTGTATCACTGGGAAAATGTGGATGAAATCCAAGCCTTGGATTTGATGGGGCTCAAGGCGATGAGGACATTTCATGCGTGGAAGTACAGCAACAATCTTCTCAGTCAAGGCTCTGCATAGGTCAACAATAGCATGCAGCTGTTGTAACATGGTGGAAAATAACCTTAATTCACAACTAGCAATCATTTCTGGGGACAATCTTTAGGTCATGGTGAAGAGTGGGAAGGTCACTGGTGATGAAAACAATATTATTTATCCCACTTTCCATATGCTGGTTGTCAGCATATTTTCAAGAATAGAAGAGATGAGAAAAAAGAAAACTATCATCTAGGGATGACCTACTGCTCCTATTTGAGGCATGAGAAAATCTCTACCACAAAAGAAGATTAGTTGTGGAAAATAAAATTAATGGCTATTAAACTTACATCTTTTGTCCAATGGTGGAATTTTCTTGAAAAAGAAGATCCACATCTATGTCAAAGTCACAGACTGATATGCACCATGTCATGCCGCCAACAACCTTGGATATAATAACATTGCATTTGATATGTGATGAAGACTAAAAGATACATAGGAAATACCGATAGATGATCAGAGGCACTAGGATGTTATAGCCCTGCCTTTTATAGCCAACCTTGTCAAATGGTGATAGCCCTTTAATTCTTGCTCTGAAGTATCCTGCAGCCAGGAGGAGTTCCACAGTTTCTGCCATTTTAACATTTTGTTCTTCATCTTCCCTGGTCTCAATCTGTGGTAAAAATTACAGAAAATGCCAAATTTACATTTTGAATGGCTCTGATTGGTCACATTTTCTAACATTTTATTAGCTCTAATGGATTTTGTTCCTCTGCTTTCCCAGTGGTATATTTTTCATCATGTTTAAGTTGGAAGGGAGGTTATTTATTGTAGCTTGGGCTTCTAAAAATATTATGCTACTTGTTGATGCTCCATGATGATATAGGGGTGGTTTGGATATTTAAGTTGGAAGGGAGGTTATTTATTGCAGCTTGGGCTTCTAAAAAATTATGCTACTTGTTGATGCTTTGTGATGATATGGGGGTGGTTGTAATGTGATAAGAGAAGTTAGGACAAGGAAACACATCCCCCTCCCCCTCCTACTCCTTACTATCGATGAGCGAGTTTGCTCTAGGTACAATTTTACTTCATTCAGCGTAGAGTGTTCCACAATCACAAAAGTGGTACAGGCTTTGGAAAAAAATCTCCATGTGGCAATGGGATCACTGATATGATTGTAAGGTTACCGGTTTTCCTGTTAACTAGAAAGCGGCCGTATAATGAATGGTTCCACCCTGTATTATAACATGCCCAATCATACCGCCTCCATTCACATACGATTTATTTAACATTTTCCGCCGCAAATGGGGGAAAACAGTCGCTGCATCCGTTCGCTGTCATTAGAAAAATTTACATGTAACTATCAAACGAGTGGGCGTTTCACTGACTACAGTGTTTACATCATATTGAAACCGGAAATTCCACGAAACAACACCTACTTTCCTTACCAAAATTCGGTGGGTATTTTCAACAGGATTAAACCGAAAAGTTAATTGGGTGAGAACCAACCTTTCTAACTCTCCCTTCTGCATCTACTTCTGGCTGAGAGAACTTCTCGCTAAAGGTTTTAACACCGGCAAATCGGGAAGAATCGCGAGTGGCAGCCGCCATTTTGAAATCTTGCAATGTAACGCGAGCCCGCAATCAGAAGTTTTTGACAGTAACCACGTGACGTCGAATGTGGCTACAAACCGCTCACAAATTTCTATCATCGTAAATACAAACGAAAATATCAACTGGTTTGTTTATAACTTCGGCGATCGACTGCCTTTCTTCCATAGGGTAGATCACGGTGACTTATATGAAAGATTTTGGCTCGGTGTAAGGCTCAATGTCAAGAAGATTTCGCCCTGCATCGCTGGGTTCCCAGAGCGGGATTTACAGCGTTCGTGGATCTGAATTGGCGCGGAGCGGAAACACAACTCCTAACAAAATTCGATGCGTCGTGGAGCTTTTAGATGATTCGGAGTTTGTCATTGATATTGATGTGAGTAGACATATTTTGTCATTTTGTATTTGTAAATTTGATTGAGTTTCGTGTGAGTATAAAGCAAGGCGTTGTTGAATTTGTCGAGCTTCGCATAGTTCTTTTGAAATAGCACTCGACAACTTAGTTATCCCGTGGAGAGAAGGAATATGTCCGTTGTTTAATCGTAATCCGTGCGTGTTCAAGATAAATTTACGACTCTCTCGAGCTGAGTTGCACACTAGGTTGAGCCTTTGTTTTGAAAATTATATGCTTAATTTCAGTCATGATTCTTAATTATAGTTAATCAATCTCCATTTGGGAAGAACAATTTTGAACCCAGTGTGCATTTTAAATAGTATTTTTATCGTTCTCGAAAAATCGGCTTGCTGGTATTTTTGGATTGTCTTTAATTAACTCGCGACCATTGTACCATTTTCTAGCTTCGCAAATTGGTTTTGGTTTAGTAATCGCTCCATGTGCACTTTGAATAGTTTGTGATTTTTGTGATGACATTCTGGGGAAAAACCACGAAGGCAATCTTCAATGATCAGACATCGTTTGAAATTAAGGCGATTCTGATCGAGTTAAATGTGTTTAAAAAATAAACACCAAAATTAGCGAAAATATATGAAGCCATTGGAAAACATCTAACTTTAAATTACGTTTTGATGAGCTTCAAAACTCCGGCGGTGTATTTTAGTTTTGCATTATCTTTTCAAAAATCTCGAAAAATGAAAGAAGCCGGAGAATGTATGCGACAGTTACAAATTACGCATATTTTCACACCTTGGTGTTTTCCTCTAGTAAAAAATTTACAGTGTGAAGAAGCAGAACTCCCATTTTAGAGTTTTGAATTGAATCTCTGTTTCTTCTTTCGAACTTTATTTGCATTTCTTCAATATTTTCCTGGTCTATTTTTGAACACGATTCAGCTGAAAACTGTTGAGAGCAGTAAATCGTCTTACTAGTATCATGTTACAAGTACATTTTATAGTTTGATCGTGTTATACAAATTTTCAGCTCATTTTTAGTATATATCTATTGCATTACACATAAAATAATGAAAAATATACCTTAATTCAATGAAAGCAGTTTTCCATTGACACTGTTTTATATGTGATATATGTTGATGAGAAAAAAATCCTACCAATTATAAATATTTAAAATCTTCAAAAGGATTTACAATTCTATTTGATGGATTCTACATTACGTGAATGGAATTTGAATGAGTCTGAGTCATCATTTTGCTGTTACTGCTTCCTAGGTATTGTTTTATTTTTATGTAAATGAAAGAAAGTTATTAACTTATTTTCAGTTATGCATGATGATGTAATTTTGAACTTTTTATAAACATCATTATCATTTTTCTTTCTTTTACTTTCAGAAGGTATTGTCTGTGTGCTACAACAGTATCATGCCTAGATTTTTAAAACAATATAATATTTTTCATAAAATTTGAAGTTGTCTCAAGAACATCACAAAGATTAATTTGGTCATTCAAAAATAACATATTTTCTGGAACTCGTCTTTGTTCTAGTGAGTTAAATATACAGCATAAATCAGTAATAATGTAAAGTTTCTGTTGATATCCTCATACATGTGAGTAGAATTTCTGAGTGGCAATTTCTTACAGCAATTTTTTAAATTAAAACTACAAGTTTCTGTAGAGGTCGTAGGGGGGTCTTGCATTCATAAATATTTATGTAGCAAATGTCTTAAAGCTGATTACCTGTGAAACTTGTGACTTAGCAGTAGTTTGGATATTCTTAACTATTCAAAGATACTCATTCTTTTTTTCCTTTACTTTAATTTTAAACTTCTGATCTCCTTTGACTTCAACACTATTAACAAATTCTATTTTTAGTAGTACCATTTATGAAATGTAGATAAATCTTTGATTAGCTAACATTCTGATCAAATCTTTTTGATATTTTTAGCATCAAAGTATTGCAGATTTGAAGCTATAAATGTTTGTGATTTGCACATCTAAAAAAATATATGATAATTTAGTAATGTGGTTTTTACAGATGTAATTAACTTCTAGGTAATTTGTTAATCTGTTAACCACAGACTTCAGGTTGATGTTTCATCAAGATGAGTTTTCTTTTGACATTCCAGAAATGCTTGCATTTTTGTGATACATGTAGCTTTAAAACTTGGAAATATTTACTGTCTTTGCTTTATTTAGAAACATTCCAGGGGTGAAACTTTGCTAGAAGCTGTTTTCAAGCATCTTGACTTGTTGGAAAAACATTTCTTTGGTCTTCAATATGTTGCTGATTCTCCTGACAACTTGGTAGGTACCCTCCAATATTTTTTCTGCAAAATTTACTTTATAGTTTCTTTTGCAAACAGTGAAACCTGTATCAAATGTACCCCTTCATTAACAATTTCACTCCCAAGATCTCGTAAGTACTTCTCCTTAATGTCTGCCATACAATTCTTGTAATATCAGTTTTGTTTGTGACTTTTCCATTTACCATCATATCTCCTGTTTAATTTAATAGCAATGGCTTAATTCTGACAAACAAATCAGGAAACAACTGAAACGTAAGTAACAATATTGTAACAATGTACATTAAAAATATTTGGGTCTTCATTACTATATTTGGGGAGTTGTTTCATTTTGAGGTCTTGTCACATAGGAACTTTTATAAGAGGTGGATAAAAAGTGCAGTTAAAATAATCGAATAATTTGTTCATGTGCCAGGATTCTAACAATTACCTTCTAACTGAAGTGTATCAAGTGCAGGGCTCGAAATTGTGACCGATATGGTCACCAATGCAACTGAAACTTTTATCTTGGCGACTAAAATTTCAAGTTTAGTTGCTACTTTGGTGACTATGTTCCCTTGATAAATAAAGCATTAAAGGTGAGAAACAATTTCCTTAGTCTCATTTCTGCTTTTCTGTGAAAGGAAGTGCAAATTTAACTGAACAACTATGTCAATTAAATGGGGCTCTATTCTGAGTTTCTGTTCTTGTACTTTCTGGCAACTTCATTTTTGCACTTTGCAACAATTTTTTCTTGGATAGTCACCAAAAGGCGACTTGGAATTTCTTTTAATTTCGAGCCCTGAAGTGGATGAAGGCATGTTCATGTAAGGGTGGCATTTTCATTCCCACATCCCTCAGCTAGGTTGCCAGTATTTACCATGAGAATGGTGCTGTTCTAGGACCTGAATATAAACCCTTTACATCCTAATATTAACATTCATTTTCTCTATACTCTTATCATCACAATTCCTCTTCTAATGACATGGAGAATTTGTTTGATAATCAGGAGCTGATCAAATTGCTGATCATTTTCTTCATTCTTGTGACCTTAACATGTGATTGAAGGGTGATATTAATGCTCTTTTAATTTTTACTTCACAGGTGGTCCCCCCTACATATTTTATTTTAGAGTGAGATTTTTTGCTTCAGATCCTTCCAAACTCTCTGAGGATGTAACAAGGTATGAAATTTTATAAATTATTTGCTATAAACTTGATGCAATATCAACAATTACAACCTTGTTCTTCTTATTACTGTCACAATTGAAATACTTTGAGTAGTTAATAATTAACAATTATTGTTAATTAAATTGTACATTTGCAGATATCAATTCTATCTTCAAATAAAACGAGACCTTTTGACTGGAAGGTAATTGATGATCACCTAACTCTTAGATAAATGTACTACTCTTTTCTCATGAAGGATTTCTGATTTACTTTGACACATAACTTGCTTGTTTGTGGGTACAAGACCTTTAACCTTTTATACCCTAACATCAGCATGCATTTTCTCTATACTGCCCTTTCTCCATTCCTTATGGTATTAACAAGGGAGAATTTGTCTACCAATCAAGAGCCACTTAAGTTTGTGATCATTTTCTTTATTCTTGTGACCTAAATGTTGGATTTAGGGGTGATATTGTAAGGAGAAATTTATTACTGATCACACTGAGAGGCTAAAGGGTTAATAGATGAAGGATTTCCTTTTTGCAGATTGCCATGTTTGTACGACACTGCAGCAGAATTAGCTTCCTATGTACTTCAAGGTGAACTAAGTTTTTCCTTTCAACTTGAATTTTGTCATCAACTGGTTATGACAATAAAGATATGTGAAAATGAATGATGTTTTCTTCAGGATGTGTAAACTAGCTTTTCTGAACAGGTTATGAATTCTGCTCCAAGAAATTTCTTTTTGTTCTTCCTTGCCACTAATTAATAAATTGCAGTCTTATGCTGAAAATACTGTAACAGAAAAATCCTCTGAAGTTGATACATTCAAGGTAGATATTCTCCTAAAACATTCACAATGTGCATGTTCAATTCCAAACTAACTTATGCTTGCGCAGTATCCTTACTTATTGACTGGTCAATATTTCAGGTGAACTTGGTGATTATGACCCCAGGGCAATGCATGAAGCATATGTGTCTGAATTCCGTTTTGTACCCGACCAGGTCTGTGAAGTGTTCTCCCTTCCTAATGCTGTACTGACTTTGTAATCAAGCTGTTTTGGTTGTAAACATTGGGACATGTGATGTTGTTCTTTTTTCCTGTTTGACTGCAGTAATAACTAGGATTTTGGTATTTGTGATATGCTAGTGACATGTCTGGAAAAAGAAAACAAAAAACAAAAAAAAACACATAACATGTATGTTTACAGTTATGCATGGGAATGAAAGTGTACAATGTTACCTTGAGACAAACAGTGTACTCATATACAGAATATTGCAAATTTAAGATATGGTAATTTAAAAATGCAAATATTTCTTGATGGCCTGTGTTAAACATGGCTTAATTTTTTCTCTTTCCAGTCAGAGGATTTTGAAGAGAGGGCAGCAGAATTTCACAAACATCATGGGTAATAAATTTAAGGATTGATGATGGCCTATTTTTTTCTGTCAGTATATGTGACAAAATGAATTCGGCGAGATATTGAATATCACGTTTGTGACTGAGTGCTATATTTCTGTACCGTCCTCATAAAGTAAACTCAAGATCATGCATTTCGTTATCTAGAAATGAATCTTTTTCAGTGGCCAAAGTCCAGCAGATGCAGAATTCAATTTTCTTGAGGTAGCCAAAAATTTGGATCTCTATGGAGTAGATCTTCATTTTGCTAAGGTATGGGAGACAATCTGCTTATAAATTCTTTGCTCCTATGTGCATGTGCTGTTTTCACAAGTTTCCATTTGTTTACTATTGTTGTTGTGTGTGTTTTATGAATGAAAACATACAACCACTGAATGGCTAGTTTGTTTCACTAGTTTTGTGATAGTTTTGATTAATTGGTGACAGGACTTTGTGTTGTCCAGTTCTGTCTGTAATCACATGAACGATTAACAAAATTAAACTCCCACCTTGCATTCATCAGATTTTGTTAATCATTTGTATGATCACAGACTGAATTAGACTCCACTCAATCCTATTATCAATACTAATATTGTGAGAGTTTTTAAGTGAAATGTAATGTATTGTTACGGTATTTTCCAAACCGCCAGAAAGATACAACTCGTACAACTCAACTATTTTATTGACCAACGTAATAACTACGAAGCGATATCGACAACCAATACAATAACTATCTTTTTCACTTATCTACGGAGCGATATAAATGCTAATACAATCAGTATCCCTATAACTTAGAGCCCTTTACAAATAATATCACTTAAATCTCAGTGCACTACCGCCCAACTCACAGTTCTCTTGAAAATCTTTAACAAACTGTCGACGTCCGTAATTCTTTCTCTCACGTAGCCTTCCACACGGCTTTCAATTCCAGTAAACAACTCTGTCCGGCTCTCGCTCCTCTAGGCTCTTCGCAACAGCAGTTATAGCTCACTAAAAGGCCTCCACTTTAAGCTAGCGTGACTCCTTATATATCTTTCGGAAAGTTCTAGAATGTTCTAGAGATCTGTAATATTGTTATTTTTAGAAACATTACACTATGATTACATCATAACAAAAATATGCTGAGTCACGGTTCTAGAAGGTTCTCCTTAAAGTTCTCGCTTAGTCATCATGACTAAATGTTCTAGAAACTTCTTCGTTCTATTTTTAATAATTATGTAACGCAACGCACTCTAAAAAATATGGGCGCTCTCCATAACAGTATGGTCCATACTAATTCTGACAAAAATAATTGTTTTGATGTTAAGGTTCTTTCCTCTTTCTTTGTAGGATCATGATGGCCTTGATCTTCACATTGGAATTTCTCCTCTTGGTTTGACTGTCTACCACAACAGATGTAAAATTAATTTCTTCCCATGGTATGTAGAGATGAGATTGTAGAACATCAAGGCTGGTATACAATTGTTTTGATAATAGCCAGTTACAAGGGGTCTGCTGCTGCCTGTAAGACCTCTTACCACCGTCTGTTTAGGCTGGTTTCACTTGTTTGGTTCACTTGTTTGGGTGTTGCCTTACTCCCTCCTTTTTGGCACAGTTGCTCATCACACAAGTGGAAGCCACTTATGGAAAAAATTATGAAACCCCTGGATGTATTATACATGTAAGATTCCTAGTAGCTAGTGTAGGATTGATCCTTTTACATGTAATCCAGAATCACGTCAGTAATTCTATTGCAGTCTGGTCAGAAATTGACAGCTTCTAGCCCTCTCATGTCTTTGTATGTACAGCCCCAAAATTTTCTTTGGTGTTAAGATTACAGGATAAACAGTATTCAGACTGAATTGTTTCCAAAAGATCTTCTTCTTGGTTTGAAAATTTCCTGAAAAATGTCCTCCAGGGTTTATACTAACACAATCTGACATTTGAACATTTTGTTAAAATTGCCCTTTCAGTTCTCTTTTTAAATGTTCAGAAGCTGAAAAACTTTGTGATTTGTTTTACTTGCAGGTCAAAGATTGTAAAAGTTTGTTTTAAAAGGAAAAGATTCTTTGTTCAGATACGGCCAGATTGGGTAAGAGTTTTATTTTTTACAAATGTTAGATTACAAGCATCCCCGTTTGGGATTTCTCTCCTGATCTACACTTTTAAGATACACCACAATTTTGGACGGGATTGTTATTTTTAACATGCTTAGTTTTGTTTTCATTTTTGTTTTCAGAATGAATGGACTGATAATGTCATTGGTTTTCACATGCCAACCTACAGAGCATGCAAAACACTTTGGAAAACCTGTGTTGAATATCACACTTTTTATAGGTCAGTTTTTACTCTGCCTGCGTGCTGGATGTGCGTGATTGAGATCAGCACGCGCGAGCGAGAATTCACGCGCGCGCGATGATTAAAGGGGCTTTTTCTCTTGTTTATTACACGCGCGTGTAGTACACTTATGTAATGCTCATGACAGCCCCGCGAACAAGAGCATATTGGGCGCTAGTTTTAGCAAGACTGCATTATGAAACCATTCAGCAATTTTCACTTGAGTGCTTGATTTAATTTAGCATTTTTTTTTTTCTTTTCCTTTATAGAACTCATTTTCCAAAACCAACGAACAACAAAGGCTCGCTTGTGAGGATCGGCTCGAAGTACAGATACAGGTAATGTCTGCGCGCTGCAACACCGTGCAAAGATATTTTGTACCATGGTGCATTTGCGGAAAATTATTATATTGTAATTTTCTTGGTTCACTTCGCTGCAGGGGGAAAACAGAATATCAGGCGATAGAAGAAGGTAGAAGACAGCCAAGAACTGAACCTAAGATTGTGAGGTATTTAAATTGTTTTCGTAATGTAGGTCGTTTTTGCGTTTTATTCATTGAGGGAAATGTTTTCTAGTTTTAATATTCTTTGTGAGTGAATTTATGTTTAAATTATTACACTGTTTTTTTCTAGGACTCTCAGCAGAAGGTATTCCAAAAGGAATGATGACGGTTAGTTGCACTAGGAATCTGGTTAACTCAACTTAAGTTTTCGAGTTTCTCTACATGTTTTTAAGTCTTGATTTTCGTAATTCTGTCCAGGTTCTCGGCGGAGAATAGACCTTGATCACGTGTTTGACAAAGATGACATGGTATTCAACGACAAGTCTGCTGGTCTGAATTATTCGTCATCTGTCCCGTCAAATTTTGACAAGTGAGTGAGCGAGTGATCTGTTTTTTCCATATTTAGTGGGTCCTGTTACATTCACACAGTTCCGGGCGAATTTTCTAACTATTGAAAAAATTGAGCGGGCGTTTCAGTCACAAGGATTTTCAATCTTTGCGCGTGCTTACTCATGCGCGAATCTCCGGCCGCCAGTACGCGGGCTCATCTTTTTATCGCGGGTATCATTGAGATAACCAGCAAAGCCTATGACTTCTTAACGTGATGAATTGTTTAATTTTTCGTTTCTAGAATGAACAACTCTTTAGTTCGAAGCAAGAGCCTTGGAATGGCGGACGCCGAGGGACATATGAATCGACTAAAACCTGCTCTAACGCCAGAATTACATGTAAGAAGGTTTATAGTTAACATAGTCTCCATCGCAGCCGTTAGTTGGGAGTCACGCAGCTCTTCTTGAGGCAGGAGCTGTAATAGGGCGGGGTAGGGGATTGAGGATGTTGCGTAACATTTCAGAAAACAGCTAAAAAAACTTTGGTGAGGTCCGTCAATTCGCGTTGCTTCTTAGCCTTCTTGCTTTTCTACAGCATGCGGGCAGCGTGCATACTGTTCTGTTTACTACCTGAGTTTCCTTGCTCTCTCTTCTCCGTATCTTTCTCCTTCGCTCAGCGTAAAAGTGTTTCCTCTAACGACTCTTGTGGTTCTGATATGGAAGACGAGGCAGCTGGGTACAGTTCTCGTCCGGTATGTATGAGAAACAAAATGAAAACAGTAAAAGTAACTATCTGGAATCTTGATCAGGACTATGCTACTTTAAACGCGAACTTCTCATTTGTTGTGTTTCTTCACTTTCTCTTTCCACAGCATTCATTTCACTTCTAGAGTGTTTCTTCTCTGTTTCTACTTCAAATCTGCTTAAAGGGGAAGTACGGTCTAGAAAAATTTTACTTCTATCAATAGAACTTTTCCACAGGAATTCGAAAATAGTTGCCGTTTTGTCCAGTTTGCTTTGTAATTACGACAACAGCGCTTTGAAGTTGCTCTTATCTACCACTTTCGCGACTAGAAAAACGCCATCTTGGACATGACGTCAGCTATGACGTAGCAATAGTCAAACCTTGTTGTTCATCGCTTTGACCTGGTTGACTTGATTGACCTTTCTGACGAGTATTTCTAATGAGGGTTTAACTATGGTCAACTGTCTTGTAGTTAACTGCCATAATACTTACAAAAATACAAAAGGGAAAGGAGTAAGCTTCCACAAGCTACCTGTAAATGAAAATTTAAAGAAAATTTGGCTGACAAAAATAAAACGCGAGGACGCTCTGCCGAAACCCGAGAACTGCTACGTCTGCTCAGATCACTTTATCAAGGACGACTTCAAGCGGAATATTCAGGTATGAATATTTGACCTTTGCTTCAAACTGAAAGCTATGTTTACCTTTCCTATACTCGAATTATATTTTTTTCTTTAATTTTATTTAAAAGAACCACTGTAATAGCAGCAAAACAAATTGAAGCTCGCATTGGTGATTGACCACGTGTAGTAAATTCAATCGCGACCATGAGGCGCTTAGCCGTTTTCTCCCAAGAATTTTTCCCAAGCATTTTTCCAAAGCAGTGTTTATAATTATCTTATAAGGCACGTGAATATTTGTTTATACCAGAATCACGGTAAAAAAGGTCTTCTTGTCACTCTGTGTAAATAGGAAGACAATGAGGAAAACCATTAGTGTGTTTAATGTTTGTTTGTTTTCCTTTCTTGTAAAAATACAGTCCGAGCTCCTTGGATCTGACGGTAGCAGGAAAAAGAGACATTTAAAAGATGATGCAGTTCCATCTGTTTTTCCCTATGCGCCTCCACCAAAGAAAATCCACTTGTTAACAGGGCGGCCGCGGGGAACGTATTGCTTTCAGGTGCTATACTTTTTACAGGAAATACGTTTTCGCGTGTTTCAGAAGTTGCCTCTGCAATAAATCTTGCCTTTCTGAGCACATCAGATTATCACAACTGGCAGAAGAAGCACCTTTTCCCTGTAATAAATGATCGTTGGCAGCAGGAAAAGGCGGCAGTCCTCGCCGATCTCTTAGACAGGAACTCAGTCACTCTCGTCGGGGATGGACGTTGTGACTCCCCAGGCTATAGTGCCAAATACGGAACTTACACCATGATGGACAAAGAGAGTGAGAAAATTGTCGATTTCGAAGTTTGCCATGTAAAGCAGTGTACAAGTTCACAGGCAATGGAGAAACGTGGTTTTAAGCATTGTCTTGATCGCGCACTAAATAGTGGCACCGGTATCAAGGCACTCATGAGAAGCGAGTATAAGGACCTCGGTGTTGAGCACCAGGTAGACGTGTGGCACTTGACTAAGAACATCAAGTCCAAGCTAGTCACGAAAGCCAAGAAGAAAGAATGCAGGGACCTCTCTCCTTGGATAAAATCCGTCACAAACCATATGTGGTGGTCAGCGATGACATGTGACGGAAATCCCCAGCTCCTCAAAGAGAAGTGGGTCAGCATCCTCCACCCCACGGCTGACAAACACGATTGGGATTCGACTGTGCTGTACAGTCGTTGTGCACACGAGCCCATTTCCCCAAGGGCACATCGTAAAACGAAATGGCTAGTCGCAGGTTCCCCGGCACACGAAGCGTTAAAACACGTAGTGCTAGAGAAGACACTCTTAAAGGATTTGGACCTTCTAACGAAGACCATCCACACAGGGGCCTTGGAAGTGTACCATTCACTCTACAACAAGTACGCGCCCAAGCGGCAACATTTTGGATACCTGGGAATGGTAGCGCGTACACACCAACTGCTTTAGACCCCAATTCGGGCACTGGTCGATCTCAAGCAGAGGCTTCGAGTGGGGAGAAACGATTCCGCTATGTTTATCCTAAGGGGATGAAGGATTGGGTTGTAAGGCCTGTTTTCGAAGAGAAGACCAAGCCGCACGTTACGGAAATGCTATGCTCAGTGTTGGAGATGAGAGACACAGGAGAAGAGCCAGAGCAAGTTCAAGTCCCTGATCTCCCAAAAAACATCGCACCCATTCCGCGCCCACCAAAAGAGGACCTTCTCGCACGGCATGTATATAGATTTGGAAAAAAATTAAGCAAGTGAAAAAAATAGAAATACAAAAATCGAATAGTCCGCCTAAAATGGCACTAGCATTTACATTGTCAGTTTTCTATTTTTGGAACAGGCTGTTGAAGGTATTTTAATGATTGGAACTGGAGCCGATACCCCTATAGCGCTGTGGACCTCCTTGAATGTTTAATAAAAACAAAGACAAGTTTATTAATTAAACGTGACTATCCCGGCCATGAGTCATTGTCCTCGGCATCTTTAAAGCCTGTATAATTTCCGGCTGCATCTGGGTAATTACGTCTTATTGATGCCACAACACACGAAGGAATCACGCGTCTGTTCCCTTTAACAAGTCTGTTATAAGTCCACCAAGTAAACTGTCTATAACCTGCCAATCACATACTCCTAGGAAAAAACAAAAGACATTGATACATGCTCGGAACAGAACCCAGACAAATGCAGTTGAAACAAACAAATTCTACTTCGCCAAGCAGGGGCTCATTTGTAATGAGATCAATATCTTAAAGGAGAACTGAAGCCCAAAATTGAGTTAATTTCTTTCGATAGCCAAAGTGACGAAATTCTCGATTTCAAGCGTTATTTGTGCTAAATGTGTCTTACCTTGGAGAAATATTTCTTTAAAGTTTGTATTTTCGCGCTGTTTCGGCTTTCAAACCGTGGGCACCAATTTTAAATCAGCGGTCTTCCAAATGAGCCTGTGACGTATGTTATGGGGATCACTTTAGAACGTGTTATCGTTCAGCTAAGTTTTAATACAAATTGCGTCTTCGTCGACCCTTCGTTATGAGCGGAATAGAACCATTTCAGTTCGAACCAGTATATCAGCCTGGAGAAGAACCACCTCAGGAAGAGAGTGTAGGACAGGAGGTAGAAGCCCACGAAGAAGACAATACTTCGAGGATGGGAAACACCGAATGGTGTTTGTGCGGCACTTGTGCGCTTATGCCGGTGGCAAATGAATGTTACTGCTGCCAAGAACTAGAGGAGCTTAATCAAAAGTTCGACAATTCAGGTTTGTACTTATTATGTGATTATTCTCACGAGTATTTTGTTTGAAGCGACCGCTTCTTTGCTAAGAGTGACAAAAGGTGGACAATTGCAAACTCGATCTTAGTTATAATTGCAATTACAAGGTCTGATGGATGAAAATTATTGAAACAGTGAGGGAAATAAAATGTTAAGACTTTTTTCTTCTGGATAGGTGTTAGATGTATAACAGAACATCCGAAATTTGGTATTGTATGCCTGGACACGGATGTTTTGAGCACGGCATTGGTTGCAATCCACAATGCGCGGCTCAATCCAATTCCCGACCCTATCGTCAACAGGTAAACTGTCTTTTTCTTTCTTATTTTGTACGCGTAATTAAGTCAATCGCTTTTGTGACTTTATATCCTCTTGTTCTCTAGAACTTGGCGTTTGGCAGCCTACAGACAATTTACTTGGTGGGCACATGGGGTATTAGGAAAAAACCGGCGGAGAATCGTGCCAGCGTGCGTCGTCACGGCCATACGTAAAACATTTCCAGAAGAGAGTGGTAATTACGTGGGGTTTCGAGAAGCAGATCTGGAACTTTGAACTTTATCCGTAATGTCCTTTAATAATGATTAGTAACATATCCTTTGCGTGTATAACACCAGAGGCTCTTCTTTCCTTATGTTACGGTTTCTTTCTAAAATTTGCGTGAAATATACAATTACTTATCGAGGATATGAATTACTAACACATTTCTGCATAGTGATTCAGTCAAAAGCCATGCAGAGCCAAACGAATGTCATCCCTACTGCAGTTATTAAATTATCCACATTGCCAGGGATAGCTGCGTGGCCTGAATGAAATAAACCTCAAACCTAACTTTGATTGCTTTTTGCTACGATGATTGCTTTTATTTTCATTTGAATGTGTTATTGACAAAGTTGTTGTATTTAATTATTCGAAAATCTCGAGGTATGATTAGCAATGACATCTGCTTTAGGAGGCCGGGGTTTGCTGGCAATGTTTTCAGGAATGTGTGGTGCTGTGACTGTTGCACTCCTCTCTTGTGGTTTTAAGCATTTTCTCTCTACAATGGCATTAAGCATTGGCTTGAGATGATAATTGGTTGTCTTCTCAAATATGGGCTTCGCCACCCATTCTTTTGTATTTTTCGGAAACACTACCTTGTATTGTAGCTCCCCTTGGTTGGCACCCCTGGATACAGTGGCTTGTTGTCTACCAGTGTTGGCATTATGGTCTAGGGCTGCCAACTGAGTTCGAGCAACCATGCCATTATATGAGAAGTGCTGCCGTTTGGGTGCATATTTGGTCTGCACACTATGGTACACCTCTAAATTGCCAGTATGACAACTTAGTGTTAGTTGCTGAATGTCCTTCAACAGATTTTTATCGAATACAACCTCCTTCAATGCATTATGAGCAGAGGAGCCAGGCCTAAGCCACCTTTTAGTTCTTGCGATAGCTGGAGGGATTGGTTGGTGGGCACATTCCTCATACAGGTCAGCTGAATCCCAGGAGTGGATATTGGCAGTGTGATAGACAATGGATATCCACTTCTCTCTCAACATCTCCTTGTCTCCCCCACATGTTTTGGCACACCACCAAAGGTGGTTTGAGATGGATCTAATCCAGAGAGAGAGATCAGCACATTCTCTCTTCTTTGCTTTTTCAGTTAACTTTTTAGTTATACTCTTGGAAAGGTGCCACACATCAAATTGATGATCAACTTCAGGGAAATTTCTTTTCATGTCAGCCCTAATGCCCACATGACGGTCAGTTGCAACAACCATAATTTTCCCCCCTTTTTCATAGACGTTTTCCATACAGCGTTTAAAACCCTCTCTTTCCATGGCATTGCTATTATTTACTTCACTGACCTGAACAACCTTGAAGTCAACAATCTTATCAGTTTTCTGATCAATCATGGTATATGTCCCATATTTTGCATTATGGCCAGGACTGTCACAACGCCCATCCCCTGAAAGCCACAGATCTCGCCCCCCTACCTCAGAAAAAGTGGAATTTTGTTCTTTAAGCCAGAACTCATTGATTACAGGTAATAAGTACTTGTTTTGAATATTATAAAATGTTTTCTCACTGAAAATTTTCAAATTTAAGATATCTGCTAAAGATGCTACTTTTGTAAAGGTAGAGCCACTGAGCAAAATAGATGATGACAGCAACAAATTTCCAGCTGCCATCCCCTCAAGCATTGGCTGGCTTTGCCAGGAGTACTTATGATTATTCATACATTCTAGGGTGACAAATAGTTGGCTTCCTTGTGTGGATTGGTTCCTCTTAATCACAACTGCACCACACTCAGGACAGTACTTAAACAATTTAAATAGCTCTTGTTTAAACACAATGTATTTGGTATCATCCTGTGGCTTTTCGCATTTTGTTTCCCCTTGGTGTTCGTTGTTTGATCCTGACAAGTTCGAATCATCTGAATCTTCCTGTTTTGTGGGAAGGTAGATGCCATCTTTTCTTGGAGAGACTTCTGGGGAAGCAGCTGCTTCAGTTGCTTCTCCCTTGTAATCTTCAATTTCAGGAAGGAATACCTCTTCAGTCTGGGTGCTGCTTTCTGAAACATCAACCTCGACTTGGGTGTCAGTAGATTTCATCATTAAATGGAGACCACGAAGATTGACTTGGATCCCAAAATCCACACCCTTGTTTGGCAAATTCACCTGCACTGCTTGTGACTCAACCAACGTGCTTTTAGGCCATAAATCATGTGGGAATGGATATGATGGACTGTCTGAGGTTGATGTACTTGCTCCACAATTCACTACATCAACAGGTGCAGGCTGTTCTAAAGCGGAAGCTGCATGTTCTTCGATTCCACAACTAGGTTGTGCAGTAATAGAGGCTATGTACTATAACAGAAAAAAATATTAACTCTGTTATGGTATGGGTTAGTGACCCTTTGAGAGAATGAAAAATGTGGGTATGAGGGATAAACTATGCTACTATATGGTTACACAATGATTCAATGGGATTTTCTTGGAAAATATAACACCTGACCCTGCCCTCCTTTGGTTGAAAGCCTGCACTGGTTTTAACTTAGAATTTCCAGTTGTATTAAGTTTTTATTCACATAGAATTAAAGAAGGTTAAAAGAATTCACTATCTAAAGAATAATATCCACAGCTTACAAATAGTCTATTTGTACTAATTTTGTTCACCTGCTAGTTAACAAGGGACAGGTATATTGTTCCTAGAATTAAAGAATAATCACTTTATTCTGAAACAATTTAATTTTGTTTACCTACTGGTCAAAAATTTTCAGGAGAGATGAAGTACAAAGATGACTCAGAAAAAAAAAAACATGAAACTAGAAGGAATTCCATGGCAGGATATTGTTTTGCTTAAGGAGAAGAAATACTTTTCTGTGAAAATTTAATGTTTCTCAATGGAACCTATTCGGGTGATATCCCTTAAGATATAAATTGTTATTGCCCTCAAACTGCATTCACCTTTCAATTTTTTTTTTGTATCAATCATGCATAAATGATGAGCAGCTTCAAGAGTTTGCAACAACCCAAGCTTTGCAACAACCCAACCCAGTAACAAGAGAGTAATTCGCGATTCACTTACTTCTTTTCTGACTTTCTCTTCTGAACGTTTCTCCGATGAAAGTCGAGGTCTTTTTGATGGTCTCCGATGCGAAAAAACCGTGGGTATTGCACCTGGTTTTAGCGTAGATCTGGGTTTCAAACCAGGAATTTCTGCTTTCAAGTCTCGTTCGTAGCAGTCAGGTGTAAAATGTTCTGAGCACAGCCTGGAGTTTTTCGAAACGACCAGATCCGCTCGTGAGATCTTTGCCAGCCACTGTGATCGTAGAGCTTCATCCCTCGGAAAGCAATGGTAGGATATACCAGTTGTGTACCTCGAGTCGTTGTTACAATCGAACGCCGCGCAGTATACCATTTTTTAGCTCGAAAGTAATCGAAGTAAATATAGCAACGAGGGCTACTCAACCGCCAAGAAGAGATAGAAGAATAAACTCAAACAACTCGGGCTTCCGTATTTGTACATCCTTTCTTGCGTAAGCCAAGAATTTAACCCATTATAGAGAACTTATCAACCAAAGTTCAACACGAATTTCAAAATTTTATTTCGTTTTGGACTTCTTGCGACATTGTTAACAGCGTGCGTTATCGTACATGCCATTGCAAAATCCAGACTACAAACGCGTTGCAAACTAATGTTAAAAAAGGTAAATAACAAAATATGAGAAACATAATGGAAGATGAAATATCTTAAATTACCAGTATGTAAGAAAAATTAAAGTGGAGACCCTATTCCGAAAACATCGAGGTCAATCCAAGTATAAAAGATGCGCCGCACATGATCTGGACACGTAACTACGTTTCAGAGACACAGGGTTACGAAAGCCAAAATATTTTTCTCTTACACAATCCCTGGACAGAAGACCAATTTTCTTATATGAGAGGCGCTTGAATCATTTTTTGCTTCACCTTGCACAATCTTTACGCCTGGAAAACCACAAATTCTTTCCCGCGAGCAAGCCGCAGTCCTGAATTCAACTTGCCTGTTTCTTGCTGTGTTTACCTTCATCCCCATAACCTACGTCACACGCTACAAAAAGAACCGCTGACATTCGTGTTCTGAGCCGACGTACCACAGTCAAATGTCGAGCCAATTATCACTAAAAACCCTTCGTTTTCTGGATGAAAACTGTCGTTCGAGGGAAAAAAAATGACGGAAATTTGTTCCATCATACATAAATGTACGATACACGGTGAAAAAAATTACATGAATTTGGACTTCAGTTCTCCTTTAAGCTAACATTGTGTGACAAAGGGAGACTTCCTGAGGCTCGCCGTTTGACTAAGGCTCTGTTTACATGTAGCAAGTTTCCCTTTCTTATTTTCCCTCATTAAGTGATGTGATGATTCTCATAAGAACTCCTTCTTTCAATTTTGTCTCGGTAACGTCCATATTTACTCATAATTTACCTCCATTAGGAAAACAAAGCACACAAACTGAAGAGGTGTACTGGCTCTTTACAATTAAATATAGCGATGAAGTTCACCCTTCAGACAAAAGACTACAACACCACTTGTATTAAAAGGGCTGACAACACTGCATTTGTTTCTTAGGGTTTGCGTCACACGAACTCGTAAACAACTAAAGCGTTTTGTTTGCATGAATTTTGTGAAAAATATTTATTCTGTCGGTGCTTACTCATTTGACGGATAATCTTCAAGTCTGTCATTTCTCACTTGGTGCATGCCAACTAGGGCTGTTCTCAAGACGTCCGCTAGTAAACACACGGGTCCAAATGATCCGTGCTCTGTAATACACTGAAGCTTGTTACCTGCAATTTCAGTGATAGTTCATATCACTCAGTTAGCAGGGTGAAATAAATCCATTGCGGGCACTGCACCGTTCTTTAGTGAAAAAATAAAAAATTATCACTTTAGAAACAAAGATTTTATTTGAGAAGAATTAATTACCTTCCAGATCGAGTCGATCACCTAGTACATCCATTTCTTGGCAGCATATACACTCGTTTTCTGTTGGCATCTCTTGACAGTTGCCGCAAGAGCACCATTCGCGATTTCCAAGACGTGAGCGCGTAGATGTTTCTTCTTGTATCTCTTCCTGAGTTTCTTTGTCAACAGAAATTTCTTCTTCTCCTGAAGATGAGCTATGTTGCGGCTCAAACATGAATGGACGAATTACACCGTCTGGATTAAGATCCAAGTCGAGAATTGAGTCATTATCGCTCTCCTCGCCGCTGTTTTCTATGTTTTCATCCATCTTAGTCGACATTACAACGCTTGACTATTGCTACGTCATAGCTACGTCATAATAAAGATGGCGGGTTTCAATTCCAAAACGTCAATTTTTTAAACGTAATTTCTGGCAACAAATACACTTAAAGCTCAAATCAATTGCCAATTATGAAAAAACAAGTCAGAAACTTTTGATATAGGTAAACTTTTTCTAGACCGTACTTCCCCTTTAATATGCAATATTTGTGTTCACTGAACCATGTTCAGTAGTTGCAGCTATGGATGTTCAAAGTTTGAAAATTGAATTCCATGTGGATTTTCTCATTTCCCCATTACTTTGTTTCTTTATCAGAGTACAGTCAAGTTGTTTTTGTCTTTACGTATGGATCAGACGAGAGAGACGGAAACGAAAGCCTTCTTTGTTTCTTCCTGTTTGTTTTTCCCTTGGAAACTTTACACGAAAATCCCTCTGTGCGGAAATGTTTATGATATGCTCCTAAGCATTCTTATCCTCTTTAAAATGACGTTCGTATTTCATGCCACTGCACATTTGCCTTGCTTTAAGCGCTTAAATTGTCTTTTCCTTCACTCACAATCCAACTATATCCTCTTGAAATTTTTATCATCCTCCGCCCTGTTTTATTTATTTGTACTTGTGTAGATTCTCTCCATGCATACAGATTATTATTTTTTACAAACGCTCTTTCTTTTGGGAGGAAATTTTTGTATATCATTCGTAAACCCAGAAATAGCAGCTACATATGTGAATATGTAAATTTCCTCTGGTCCAAAAATAAGTATTCTATCATGATTTTAGCGTGCTGAGCCCGTATTTTTATTTTGTATCTTTTAATGTGATTCTAAATCTATTTACTTCTGCTATTTTTTCGCAGAGAAATGGTTCTGCTAATCAAGAAGGTCTTATTACTATAAGGTAAAGAAGACATGTTTTATTTGGCCGCGTGCGGAAAAATACTGATATATTTGCTCGATTTATTTGTTCGATTTATCTCCCTTTTAATCAAATGTTAATAAAAGAGTTTTTACCTAGCTGCCTGTCTGTAATATGAACTGGTGAAGAAGGCATTGTTAGAGACTCCTGTGCATCCAACTCTTTCTTTTTCAGTCTTGTGAGGGTTTTGAGAGACAGATTAACCTGGCATATATGTCAGTAATTATCGATGGCTCTTTTTCTTTCAGAATGGAACCGGATGAACAAGGACGATTCGGATTTAACGTTCAGGTAAGTTATTACCTTCTCGTGTTAACAGTTTTACGCAGACAAATTTTTTCATTGTGATTTTTCTCTTTCGTAGGGTGGAGCTGATATCGATTTACCAGTGATTGTATCCAAGATCGCACGAGGAATGCCGGTGAGTTTGAAGGCTTTCATTCGTTCTGTTGTACAGGGAATCAATTGTATTTATTACATTACTTTTCCCAGCGGAATGCATATTCATTTGACACACACACTTAAGATCACGCTGGACTGTATTTTTAACTGGGGAAGGCTCGTGCTAAATGTTAACTGGCTTCGTTCCCATGCTGTTAGTTACCAGTCCACCAGAGCGAACCCCATCATGAACTCGTGTTTGGGATCAAATTAATCAAGTTCAGCATTTTGCCAGGTTTCAGTGCTGTCATATGAAGTTTTTTATATCGCGGCTTTTTGTTTTTAGGCGGATATGTGCATGCCGCAGCTACAGGAAGGAGATGAGATTGTCCACATAAATGGGAGAATTGTCAAGGAAATGCCGCATCAAGAAGTACGAAACCTTTCATTACTGATCAGTCTACTGAGTCTGGCTTTTATCTTTGCAATTATACTGTGCTTTTTTTCTCCAATTCGTCTTTCATAAAACCAGAGTAACTGCAGCAGCGTACTCAAAGCGCGGGAAAACATGAATAGTGATGGTTTAAGGTAGTTCTATCTGCTATGTTGAGAGAGTGACGCAAAATTTATGGACCAATTTGGCGGGGTCACAACTGTCATGCTTTGAAAGCCTTGAAAACTACACTCCTAAAAGGATCGAGCAATTCAAACTATTTTTTTATCATTTTGATGAATAAACTGAGGCCAAACGCGTGCAGATGATGTCTGAAGACTTAAATAACAATAATAATAATTACAATGATAATAATAAAATACCTGTTTACATTTCTATTTTGGTTTGGTTTTAGATTGTGGATCTCATAAGAACAATCAGCAAATCAAACCGACGACTACTGATAATGACGATAAGACCATTCGGTAAGAATATTTTGTGTTTTCCTCTGTATTTATTATGTCACAACAGGTCAAGCCTATCAAGTCTTGTAACCCATCACTGCTGTAACTTGTTTGGGTTTCTGTAGCTTAAACGACAAGAAGAATGAAGACTGTAACGTGAACTTTTTCCGTTTACCAAAGGTAAATTTATTCCATTCCGTTCCAGTTTTCACGAATTCTGCCCCCTCGCCCGTGCATGCGGTGAGTCCGGAGCAGTTTGCCGCGGCTGAACAGAGACACGAACAAGAAAAAGTTGTTGTCAAACAAGTAAAGGAGAAAGGGGTGGTGAAGGACACCGAAGCTCTTCGTGTTTCTATGGATCAACTCCGAGAGGTAATATATGCTTCAAGCCGGGAGGTAGAAGACTTATGATACACTCTCCAGCCAACCAGAACAAAGGAAAGTTCAGAGAGTTAAAATATGTTGCGTTCGTCGCGACTTTTTTTTTTAATTGTGGTAACGTCCTTGTCACAAATTATGTGCCGCTACAAGCTGTCGCTGATTATTTCCTTCACAGCTACCTCGCGTGTGGGCAAGCCGTTGGGTTCGTGCCGAAGAGCTAATATTGAGGGCTTGGCTTGCAGGCAATAGCTACCTACAAATTTCTGCGGCCATGTTGTACCGTGCACCTCTGTTTTTCCAGTTATGTCACCTTTTATTAATAGAAAATGTGATGCTTTGGTTGTCAAGTGGTAATGCACCTGTGTGCTGATACATATATTTTATTGATTGTTTCCTAGAATCTCGAAAGCGGCGATCTGCTCGTGTACTTTCAGGTGAGTAGTGGTATACCGGCCTTTTTTTACCGGCTCCATTGAACCAAGTCTATCCCTGCTTTTGAGCAACTGGAATATCCTAACTCTTCTCAGACGAGGTTTTAGTGCTTGGCATGTAGAATACTAAAAAGCGAAAGAGTAATATTTAACTGTCTTTTATTGCAGGAATTGTACAGAAAAAAGCCTGGAATGTCTATGGAAGAAGCGAGAAAGCCCGAAAACCTTCCACGCAACAGATACAGAGATATTTTACCTTGTGAGATCTTGAGTTTATCTACCGTTCTTCTTTTTTTATTTTGTTAATGGGCCCCTTTTTGTGTAGTGTTTTGGCAATGAAAAAGTTTCAAATTGTGTTTGAACTCTTTACATGCACAGACGATGATACGCGATGCAAACTTTACAAAGGAAAGAATGACTATATCAACGCTAACTACGTCACGGTGAGTATCACACGTGAACACGTGACCACAGCCAATGAGGAAATCAAGTTGTCGCAGCTCTGTTGGTTGGCTAAACAGCCTTTTCTATGATTACCTTTCAGATGGAAATTCCTGCGAGAGGATTACTTAACAGATACATAGCTGCTCAAGGTCCACTGGAGAAGACGTGCGGGGATTTCTGGCAGGTAATGTGTAAATACATTGTCACTGAATTAGCTTAATGATTATGTTGTCGCTTTTTAACAGTGATATCTGTTCTATGAATTACAGATGGTGTGGGAGCAAGAGGCATCTCTTATTATTATGCTGACTACCACAGTCGAGAGAGGAAGGGTAGGGTTATAGGCTCTTAATTATCGACTGCATCAGACTGTATAAAATCGAAGAGAAAAATCTTATCTTCGGTAGATTTTGTAGATCATTACTCTCTCGCGAGTTTCATGAATGCGATAGATTCCGGATGTATACCAGTTTACCTGGATAGATAGCTGATTCTTCGGGAACCTTAATGCGGTAAACCCTCCAGTGAGACCACCCCCCTTCCCCTCCCTTGGAGCTCGAAAAATATCCTCATAATGGGTGTCTGGAGTCGCTTATGAGAGGTTACAATGTAGGGTTTTCTGTGGCAGGGATCACGTCTTAGTACTCGCTTTAAGAGGTGACTTAGGCCTTCTGACCTACAAACTGGCTTCCTTTTGGGGCTGGGACTGTTGAATGTTGAATTAAATTCTTTTTGTATTTTCCCCTTTTTGAATTTTTTTTCCCATTTTGAATTTATAACAGTGATGTTGAATTCACTTCTTTTTGTATTTTCCCAGGTGAAGTGTCACCAATATTGGCCGGAAGGAGAGGAAACTCTTACCTTTGGAGATCTAGAAATAGTCTGCACAAAAATCCGCGACTTCTCACCGTCGTATATTTACAGAGAAATGTATGTCACTGAAACGAAGGTAAGTTGGCTTCGAAAAATACTGCACCGGTAATTGGTACCGTCCTCATGACGAGCGGGGCCTTTGGCTTTTTTCGGACGCACTCGAATTGCGGCGGAAAAAAAGCCTACTTCTCCGAACGCGTCTTACGAAGTGTGTTTGGTTGACATTTTGTGGCCTAAAATAAGTTTTTCACTGTGTTGCCTTAGTGTTTTGGGAAAATCATTAACATGATGCTCAAAATAAGTCGTTCGGTTTTTTCTCTGAAAATTGATACCTGTTCTTTCTATTTATAGAGTCTTCGAAGCCGTGTTGTTGTTCAGCTACAATATATTGCCTGGCCGGACCATGGTAGGCAACACTAATATACGACCACCTCACCCCTCCCTAACGAAAACTTTTGCTTAATCTTTTGAAGACTTTTGTAGAATTAAAACCCATTTGGATTAACTGTCTTTGACGAAGACATTTCTGATTTCATAGCAAAGATAAACTGGTTTTTATTTGTAAGAGGTTGTTATTCATAGCTTCAGAAGATATTAGTACGAAATGCCACAAGTTCTTTGAGTCTTAAATTTCTACGGTTTTCGAAAGGTCAACACAGATAACAGTCAGTTTCGAAAAATATAATATCGGTTTGCAATTAGTAAAATAAGGTTCTGAGCCTTATCTGAAATTAATCCAACATCTGTCATTTAAAGAGATTACACATCCAAAATATTCTTGAAAGGTAAACAACCTAGTGCCATTTTTGTGTCAGTAATCACAATTCAGCTTGAGGAAATCTCTACATCGGAAAATTTTAAAATTCTCTTATTCAAGTGAAATGTACTGTTAGTAGAATATTTGATTTCAAAAATAAATTTGAAACGATTGGCGAGACCTCCTGTAGACCTTTGAAAGGCCTCTTCTCGAGTATACTGAGACATCGCCATTGTTTTAGGTCAGTTTACTGTTCATTTGATCCGCTGTATTCGTCGTAATTTTACGCGAAGCTCTAGCTTGTTTGTGAAGAAAACTTTCCGCCAACCATGTTGCTTGGCCAAGGTTTTGACTTCATCTGTCACACTGTCGCAGTAAGCCAGATAGATCTTTTCCCAGAGCTGGTCGCTTGCACATATCTTTCTTGTAAACTTGCAAACAGCTCCTAAATGAACTATGTCGATGAGGTCAAGATACGAAGCAATATTAACAATTACGCGAGGCGGTAAGCGAATCAGCCAGTCTCCGCAGACTATAGCATGAACGTGCCGAAGTGTTTCCTCACCAAATACACGGCTTATATCGCCTTGTAGAAGTGCATCGTCGTCAAAATCTTCCCAAGGAACTTTCTTTTGGTTTGGCGGTAACCCTCTTTGATCTCTCCGGATAGCAATTCTCCATGTTCGCCATATTACTTCTTCTTCATTCACGACGAGTTGATGAAAATCTTTGCTCGGCGGAGGCGCCTGCCCGACCTTTTCTATGAAAACTTTAACTGTGCCCATTGTTAGTCACCTTAAAGCTGGTTTTGACCTGAATTTTCTCAAACCTAAGTTATATTTCGCTTTAAAATATGAAATGTTTTAAGAAGGTGAAACCAGCTTACATTACAAAATGCGCTCCAGTGGCGATGAAACAGTGATGAAATTGCGCGGGAAATCTCAACCAATTAGAAGCTCTCCTTGTGTTGCGTGTGGAAATCCTCCAGTCCCTGTTTCAAAGAAAGAAATTTTAAAAACATCGTTGAAAAATGTTACTGGTTTTATGTCGCTTTGTTCTGTTTCTTTACTCAAACAATAGCCAAAGCATTGAAACCTGGCTTAAAATGGTTTTGTTTGGAAAGGAATATTTAGCAGTAGGCCACCTGGTCAAACATTTCGACACTTTTCCCTTAGTTTTCCAAAATCTATCTGATTCTACGCTACTTGTAGCCAAAAGTTGTTAAAAAAAAATCACTGGATGGTTTACCGCTGTTATCAGGACCGATGAGATGTAATTTTGAGTTGGAAGTCAGATTTATTTTCCATCAACTATAACGTCTACTCATTTATCTATTTTGGAAACGAAATTTCCTTTTGTTGACAAATTAAAATTTTCGGTAAATTTGTGACACTGTTTGTTAATCAATTTCCAAGGCTTTTTTAAATTTGTTTTGAGGAAGCTACCCCTCAAAGTTCTTAGTTTGAGTGTTTATTTGTATACCTTGAATTTATGTAGCTTATCATTAATGATGTTGTATCCAAAAGAAACGTCTTCAAAGGTTTATAATTATTTCTAACTTTAATTTATACTGTTTTTGTGTTCGTTTGTAGATGTTCCGGACGATTCAACAGATTTTCTGGAGTTTATTCACATTGTTCGTCATTACCGGGAAGGAACAAACACTCCGACTGTGTTACATTGCAGGTAAGCAGACAACTTACACAAAATGTTAAAATAAAGCTGAAGAAACTGAGTATTTCTCTCAAAAGGAATCGCTTTGATATAGTTTGATTTTGAAGCTTACGATTTCTGCGGCAAAAGACTGAAAAAAACATAATTATGCAGTCAAATCTGAACATCATTTCACCATCTGCTGAAATCTAAGAGATTCTATTTCTCCATCAAAAATTTGAGAGATGGTATTAGCGAGTGTAATCTCACAGCTGAATCTAAGCATCTTCACGTTAACCAAGTTGGCGTGACATTTAGGCTAACTGTCACATCACTTCATGTTTTGTGTGAGTGAAGTACCTTTTTTTTCTTCTCCCTTTTAAGTGCGGGTGTTGGTCGAACAGGTGTTCTTATCTTTATGGAGTCAGCATTCAACATGATTGAAAGTGCAGAACCCATTTATCCATTAGAAATCGTTCGAAAGATGAGGGATCAAAGATGTTCACTCATACAAACTCCGGTAAGTTGAGATTGCGTGACAGTATTGAAAAGTTTTCATCATTACAGGGCCACTGAACCAAAATTAACCAATCACATCATAGCAAACGAACAATTTTACCGAATAAATTGAGTTGAGCCAATCTGTGCCAAGGACCAAAGCAAGCATACATAGCGTCGAATTTCGATGTAACTTTTCGCTCGTTTCTAGTAACCTGATTGGTCAGGTTTGTGCAAGTGCTGCAGGTAACAGTGTTTGGACTGTAACAACAGAATTTTGATTGCGGGTCGTTCTGAATCTTCTTTGTTTACTAATTCTTAGTCCTGTCCCTTGTTTTTCTTTAGGGACAATTTATTTTTGTCCTGGAGGCACTGCTAAAAGCTTACGACGGTGAGTGTTACTTCTGATAGACTTAAATGAAAGTCATAATCTTGCGTTACGCTTGATGTTATGGCATGCCTCACGAAATTGCGTGAAACGTTCATTGAATAAATATACCTAATCGTTAGCCAGAGTTTTCCTTGATTATTGAATTTTTTTCTTTCTATAGAGGAGATGGTAAAACCGTTATAAGTGCCAAGCACTAGAACAGAATCTCTCGCCGGTGAAACTCCTCGGCAAGGTTGTACAGCTCGGTGGCACAACATTGAAGTTTAACCTGAGAAAATTCACGGTGTAGGACTAAGCCGACCTTTGAAGAAATCAGAGGGATGTTGAGATTAAAGAAAAATGAATTGGGGTACAGATAAGAGTCACCTTCAATATTTTTGGACTCGAGCTAGAAAACTTTCACTGTTGGAAACATTTTCCATCCACTGTAGGAAAAGAAAAGAAAAGCTAAGTCAAACGCGAAAGAAAAACTTTCTTTTGTTGCTCTGACTTTTGCTTGTTTTTTTTTATTCGACATAACTTTCTATTTGACTTTAACTTTTAAGCATAAACATTGACTTCATAACTTTGAGCTACTTTCTAGAGCTCCCATCCAAATTAATCGTCGTGTCCTGTGTCAAAGGTCTGCGTAACAGTGCAAATTTTCTAAAATACGTACGGCAATCTTTGCATTGTAGCAACTTTTACCCCACGCGTTTTGTTCTTAGCAATTTATTTATACATTTTTCTCCCATCCATCCCATCGTGATGTAATTATTAAACCTGTGAGAGTGATTCATCTTCAATTTCAGTGATTACGAATTCGCTTTTAGTTGACTGGTTGTATTTTCAGAGCCAGAAAAATGTAGCTTGCCAAATTTTGTGATTCTTGTAGAGGTTAACGTCAAAGCCTGTTCGCTTTTTTTTTTAAACACAAATTGAATTCCACATTTCTTGTTTTAAATGGGAACTTTTAGGTCTAGAATACTCGTTATGTCATTAGATGACTACAAGATATGGAACCATCGCCATGGTAGTAGTACTTAAAATGAATTGTAAAGAAATATGCAAGAGCAATGTAATTTTTATCTCCGCTGCTCAAAATTTTATGTGAAATTACCGCGTGATTCAAGGAGAAACTCAGCTTTCTGAAAACTGTTTTCAGATGTGCTTAAAATTCGCTTAAGATCGCTGCCATTTGATCTTTCTTGGTAACCTGGCCTCTTTTTTGTGACGTAACAATGTTTTACTCTTGGTTTTTCCAACTCACATTGATCTAGTTTTGAACAATTGGGAGCTTAACAATAAAGGCATCAGTCATTAGTGACCAAATTAACGCGGAGATGAAAATTATATGGTTTCTTAAGCTTTAACTTGCATAAGTTGAATTGACAGTTATATGGCATTCCTTCAGCTAATTGAAAGGTTCCAGTTGGTTTTCTGAACTCAACGGCGTGTTCAGTTAACTTTGCATAACTTTTCAGAGATATGTGCTTTTCAAGTGAAGACTATTTATACACGTTAAAAAGTATTTTATAAAGAGTAATATATAGTTGAACAAGATGAAGAAAAGTCGCTCTTTACTTCCGGTAGCGATAACCGGAAGTGAAGCGATAACTGTCCGCTTAGAATTTATTATCGAAATACTACGCACTTTTAATCTCTGCTGTGGTGATCAAGTAAATTCGTTGAATTATCTTGAATGTATGCAGCGAAAAAAATCGCGATTGAATAGTTTGAAGCTTTAAATATAATATGCTCTATTTTTATCACCATATTTATTGCTTTTACCGTACATACCTGTGTTGTCCAACTATGATCAATTTTTGTTTGTGGAAATGTCACATCTAATGAAGGTTAAGGCTCTCTTTCAAGTAGATTTGAAAGTAAAATAATTTTTAATCATGCAATGAGTCTGTTGACCCACTAGTATGACCGATGCTCCTGTTGATATGGTGGAGGTGGGTAAGTTTTAGGGACTGAAGTGATGGGGGGTGTCCAGGAGCGCCTGCCTCCAGATCAGGCTTTTGGGATTTTCCTTGCTACTTTTCTTAAACGGAAGTACTTCAAACGATAGGATCACATATTACCACTCAACTTGAAGTATTTGATAGTTACTTACCTTGAAACATTTCTAAGCTTATTTAGGCTTCAGTATGAAAAAAGTGTGGAACTACCATACCCCCCCCCCCCCACCCTTCACGGCAATTTCTTGGATGCCTTCCCATTCAAAAGCGCTCACAGTCGGGTTATTTGATTCGTTTGTTTTTATTCACTTAATTGTCTATTTATGCTCGTTTCAAATTTGCACATGCTTTCGAGATTTACAAACTTTCATAAAGTCAACACTTTGAAGTACAACTTAAACGAAGTAACGTCTGTATATACACCAGCGAAGAAGCCTTTAAACTCCAGAAACAATTGTCATTTCCTCCGTATCACGGTCGTTCGTTGTCACAGTCACGCATTATCACGCCAACACTTCTATACTGTGATCGACCGTACTTACACATTTTAAGGGCTGATGGTGTGACTTATAATTATTATATTCTTCATTACTTTCATCAGACTACTGGAATTATTGTAAAATACTTGCTATTGAGCTACATAGTAGCAAAATTTCCAAAACTTTTTAATGCAAAAATCGTTAACTTGACATACCAATTTGCAGTATACAATGCGCAACTTAATGTGACTATGGACGAGACAACACGATCTTAAACGTGTAGACGACACTTGGTTCGCTGCAAGTTTCGCTTTTCGATTGGGTGTCGTAAACCAAAACTAAAGTTATCACAACGGCCAATCAGAAGGAAGATAATTACCCTGAACATCCAATGAGAACTCGGAGTAAAAACCAACCAAACTGCCTTGAGCTGGGAAACTGAAGCGACCGAGACGTGATGGATTTAGTTTTGCATCTGATTGGTTTAGAGAATGGCGCGAGTTTTCTGGACCAATCACAGAGAAAAGTGAGGTAAAACCAACGAAATCCTGGATTACTTTGGACACTCTAAAAGCTAAAAGCTAAAACGCCCCAATTACGCTCGTTAACACACATCACTCTTTGGATTGGATACCTGCTTTTATATTACGAACTATTCTTTATTCTATGGGAACAATGAAATGCAACCGCTGTTGATTACGGAGTTCATTTTGGGAATGAAGTGAAAGCGAACTTTTCTCACCTGTGTTAGTTCACAGGCAGTTTTCAACTTTTGAATCGCCGAAATGGCGATGCTTAATCTGACAATTACTCGTTCATAAATATTTTGTCATGGTTATGAAATATCTCTTTGAAGACTGGGAGAACTCTACTCAACTCAACTGATTTCAACAGTAATTCTCTTGTACTTCATAGCGCACGTTCCAAGGTTTTTACTATACAGCTGTCAGTCATACTCGCTGAGGAGAAGTCACATAACCGGCAATGAGGTGATGTCAATAATCTCGTCCAACTTCCTTCGGTCTCCTCTGAAAGTATGATATATCTTTTTACAACAAATTTTGTGGCCTAACGGATCAGTCTGTTTCTAATGATGTTCAGATGCTTGGAACACAACCGACCTGTAACATACTTTAGGATTTAATCGTTCGTGTCAACAACGTGATTATTTTTGTAACGATTAACGGAAAGAGGTGGCGACGCCCTCCTAAACCTAAATTCTCGTGTGGTGAGTTCCTCGCTTATAAAAAATTTCTAACGATGCAAGAATCAAACCAGTGAAGGTGTGGAAGGCTCAACAATAGCTACCACATGGTCAAACTGATTTCACCGTATTGTGAGTCCCAGCGATAGAATGCCCGATCCATCCCTTTGCTGATCTGCAGCAGACATCTCCATTTTCCGTGATGGCTGAGCGCTGTGGTGACATGTGTAAAAGTTTCCGACTCCAATCGATTCTCCTCTTTGAACTTGTAGATTTTGTGGCCAGTTTCGTTTGGAAGGTACGCCATTCGTCGGCGGTGAGCGCAACGAAGACGGTAAAACAAGGTTACAGAATCGTCATTCACCCAGTCTCCTGTAAGTGGAAGAGGAAAAAGGTCGGAAAGATAATTAGCTCGACATTCAAGCTCTTAGTGGCTCAATGGTAGAGCATCGGAGCGAAAATCCCTTGTACTCGTCTTTTAGACTTTTTAATCTCTATTCAGAAGCATAAATGGTTCCTGGCAAACTTTAAAACTTGTGCAACATCTCAGTTCTGAATGAGTCGTAATTCAAAGACAGAAACTTACCACCAATATGGAGAACATAGGTGACAGGTACTACAACTTTGACTTGAAATTCCCCGTATGCTGAACTGACATCCTGAAACCCTGTCATGGCCTTCTCTGAGATCCAGTGGCCTGAGTTTACGTAAAAGACTTGTGTTGGGACATTTCTTTCACATGCGCATACCTTGAGGATTCGTTCAGACCCAGGGGGCCCCGGTTCACCAGGGCTTCCAGAATCCCCCTTCTCGCCTGTAGGCCCTTGGGGACCCATCGGGCCTCTCATTCCTCTTGGTCCTTCCTTACCCCTCCAACCGGGGATGCCGTCGGTACCATTGATACCCGGTTCTCCAGGTGCTCCTTTTCTCCCCCGCCGGCCCATTAATCCTGATTCTCCCTTTTCGCCTTTGCTCCCTGGGATTCCGTTTAGCCCGTTCCTACCGGGAGGTCCGTTTATTCCTTGGGGCCCAGGGTGTCCGGGAATTCCTGAAATGAAGGAAATTGCAACATTTATCACAACGCAAGTCGAAGGAAAAGTGTGTCCCAGAATCTCAAAGTATATCGAACATTTTAGCTTTTTTACCCTTTACGGTGGCCAATTTACGTTTTCAACTCAGTTGTTAACACTAAAACTACCTATTTTACTAGTTACTTCGTTTTTAGATTCGAAAGAGTAACATAACCATTCGATAACTGATTTCAAATACGCTAAGAATTGTGCATCGCCATTTAAGTTTTGGTTTGCAACCTGGCTGTTTCCCTGTAAAAAGTGGCTCGATTACTTTTTGCTAAACCGAAATACGGTGAGTTGACTTTTAAATACACTCAAGATAACAATCACATGCCTTTAAAGCAAACCCCCCAGTCTCGTTTGAGCATGTTTAAGTGCCCTATAATGAAACTAACTATAGAAACTGTAAGAAATGCAACTAAAGGGAAGGGGTACGGAACGTCGCTGATCGCTCAGCAAGCGACATAAACCCAGAACAAAACGGAAATGTTGCTCAAGTTTTGTTCTCCATGCCTTTTTCGCCGTATGGTTTGCTTCACATGTTATTGCGAGACAACTTAAGTTTCTTTAAGAAACAGCATTAAATTTTATTGCGTCAAACTCAGATTTTGCAGATTTTATGTTGGAGGAGTTTCAGTTCCATATCAAGCAACCGCCACCTGAATCATGTATGTTAGTTTAAAGTATCACACGCCGGATGTCGGCTTGTTTAACTTTTAACTTAGGTGTAAACTTCGTTGCATTACTGATTAAGTTTCGAAATAGGAGGAGCTAAGAGACACGGCCAAACCTGACGATATCAACTTGCTTCCTTTAGTTATTCTAAACTAAATAGCCGATATTGGTCTGCGCGGTTTTTGGCGTGAGGTCTTTACTTCTAAGTTTAACTGAGCAATGGATCTATTCCATTCGAGTACGTGAGAACATGTGTTTTTCAAATTTGAGAGTTAATTATGCAAAGATTGGAAGATAAGGAAATATTAAATCATTTATTTCGCGCAAATTTGATCTCTATATCAATTTGCTCCTTATTTTGACTGAACACTAAGTGATTTGACCATTCTTAAATTGATGGATGCACTTAAAGCTCATTGCAAATAGTAATTAGAACAGTTCCACTGCATAAATACTAAGGAACATGACAGGATGATATATTGTTAAAAAAAACCGCAGATTTTGATGAGTTTTGCCTCAAGCCATGGCATGAGCAACGATTGCCCTTGTGCAAACAGAACCTATCCTTATGAAATTATTATTATTTTTAAAATGCTGCACACAATGACACTTACAGAAAGTAAACAAGGCCTAAGGGTGTGATAATCACACAGAGCAGAGACACTAAACCAGAAAAAACATTTTGCCTAAGGGTTGTATCCTACTGGCGGGTAAATTGTTTCGTAGCTTCCCGCTAATTTTCCACCGAATAGCAAAGACCTATGAAAGCATGAAATAGCTTTGTACGTAAGCCTATAGACTTTTTGCATTTTTACGAATCATGTGAAACTCAGATAAATAACAAAACAAAACGGGAAAAAATGGCGGAACCAAGTAAAAAATCATGTTTGCCTTCCTTTTCCAGAAAATCGTATAAACGTTCACAGCTGTCTAGTCAACAAGTTTAAAATCCATGTAAGGGGTAACTTTTTTAAACTGTGGTGCTGAGAAGGTGGGGGGTATTAAAAGATGTCTTGGTTTAATCAACTTTGAAATAAAATTAGCCATATTAAGATGAGCTGTTTGTATTGCTAGGTACTTAATCCAAGTAGAAGAGAAAATTGAAACATTTCATGAGCAATATATATCTGATATAGAGACGAGATAATCAGTTAAAAGGACACGGAATATTGTGTGAGGAGGAAAAATCGATCAGTAGGTGATAAACCTGAAGGAAGCAAATCCGAAAAATGTTTTTGTTAATCTGTTGAGGCACGCTTGACCCTAAAAAAAGGTCCAATGTTTGTTGAATGTTAGCATGGGGTTATCACGTTCACCAAAAGTTCCTGAATTGGGTTTAAGTCCTTAGATGTACTACTCAAATTAGAGCGCTTTTCGATTGAGTGTCTTAAGGCCAAAACCAAACTTATTCCAACGGCAAAAGCAAACCGTCTAAAGCGCAGTAAAACGCACGTGACCAAATCGTGATTGGTGTCAGCTTTGAATCTAATTAGTTGAGAGCGTGGCACGAGTTTTCTTGACCACGAATCACAGAGTAAAAGTAAAACCAATGAGATCCCGGATTACCTTCGACACTAAATTGAAAATTGCTCTAAGAGGAGTGATCACCCCTTCAGAGAATTTCAAATTTTGGTTCGGAGTGGAAAATCTCACTTTGGGAATTCACTTTCAGTCTATAATCAAGAAATTCCCTCAAGTAAGTGAAATTCCTTCATTAGAACTTACCGTTCCTACCAGGAGTTCCCGGAATTCCCTGTAAAAAAGAATAAAAAAGGATTTGGTTTAGAATGGGGATAGTTAAAACATAGAAATGATTGTCATAATCAGCTTCTTACCTAAGTAACAAATTGATTCTTGGTCTTTTTCTGAGTTGGGGGATAAGGGGGGGGGGGGGAGACTCTTCACAATTTTTAGTGAGGAGTAACCGCTCGGTTCTTCAAATCCGGGACCCCTTTTCAAAATCGGGATCGTTTTTTCATTCATGATCAAGATGGGAACAGTTATGAAATTCAAGCAGTTACGACATCATGAAATATGAAATAAGAATGGACTTCATTTTGAACTAGGACCTGTGCCGTCATTCCTAACAATTAGATGAAAACACTTCTTTGGGCCCATTAAGTTTTCGGAACTTTCTACCAACGAGCCCCAGGCAGTTGCCGTCTGCACCCATTTTTCGATCCGTTGAACTTGATCTTTAAGCGGCAAAATCAATTGTCACTTAAGTGCAGAAGTAGCGAATTGGTGCACGAAAGACTCAACCCAAATTTTTCCAAATGTTATCATTTATTTGGCATATGCTCCTTTAGTTATCTCAGGAAGCATGTTTCATTTGAGACCTTCATGTTCTATATCTATACCGGTTTTCAATCAAAAACGGCTAAAAAAGGTAAACTATCTTATTCTTTGCGTAGGACGACACATGCCGTTTTACTAAAAAATAGGGGTACCCCCAAAGAACAGGACATTTTCACAAGGACAGTTCTGGTATTACAGTTATTTTTAAGATAAAATAGTGGAATTAATAATCTAGACAACAATCTGCGCGCGACAATTCTTTTTAAGTTATAACGCGAGCGTGCATACAAATTGTTGCGTCATCATTACCTGGGATACTGGAAACAAAAACAAATGGGATCGCACTGAGAAAAGATCTTGGCTTTAAAAGTTTTAACGGACGTGGAAATCTGGCAGGTGAGTTAAAATGTCTTAATGAGTTTTACCGTGAATGAAAACTTACATTTCGTTATTATCATCAACACAAAAATTCGAACTCGAAGAAGTTTGGCTTCGACATGCCAACTTTCAAAGCTCTATAGTCTTCATTTCAGTTGAAATTTTACGGTGAGATTTTTTTGGTAGTTCTATACGCGTATTTTTCGCTCTATTTGATGTTAACCTTAGGATTAATGCTCTAAAATGCTTTGAATGTCTTACGAAGGTAAATAGTTTTAAAACTAGACAAACCTTGCTCCAGAATTCTGGAAACAAGTTGTTTGGTGCTTTAAGTTGTAAGCACTGCCAAGTGGGGTCTCAAATGACGCAGAATTTTCAAATTTTCTGAAGTTGGATTATTTTCTCACTGCATGAGCTAAAAATAATTCTTGATTACAACAGTTAAACAGTTTGTCAGCAGGGACAAAATTTCGTCAGCGTTCCTTCCCAGTCTCCTCCCCCTGATCTTCCCATCACCAGCCCCCGACCCATCCTCCTTGCTTAGATTTTTTAAACCTTCACGGATGGCTACGTCATAAAAGATTTGCGCTAAGAATACAGCTTTCTATTGATTGTCACGTATTTCTTCGATAACTTCTTTTCATTTGGCTTCTTAAACGTCCAGACATGAACATGTTAAAGGAAAAATCGACGCTCATGTCGACACAACCGACAGCAAAACTCAAACAAGTGTTTCTAATGACACATATGCGCCCAATTTCTGTTGAATTTAACCCACACTGAGTTCTCGTGTTTATTTGCATTCATTTATAAACAAAAAAAGAAAGAAATCAACTCTTTTTTGCTGTCGATATAACCTTCACCTTTTACGATATCTAAAATGACACAATTGCCTTAGTTTATTGCAGTCTCAACTCTCTGGTATTTTATTCAGAGCTTCCCTTGGGAAACGTTCGACGCCATTTTAAGACGAATAAAAAACTACAGTTCGAGCAAGCAGACTTAGAACACAATGTCTAACCGCAATTGTATGCACTGGAAGAAAACAAGGAGTTATATGAATTGGACTAGTTCTTTGACTTATAATAAATCACCCTAGAGCTATTGTCACGGCTTTGCAATGTGTGGGTGTATTTGGTGCCGAATGTACGTTTAGTACGAGGTGTAACATCCACTGCGGTGGCACTTTTCTGATCCGCTGGAAACAATGTGTTTCCTTTCGGCTTCGTTCAAGCCACGGCGGAAATGTTTAGCGAGATAGCAGATGGGTTGCGTAAGGTTCTTATCAAAGGCAAAGGAAACCGCGTCTCCACTTACAATAAACTTTATGGTTCGTTCGCTTTTACTGATAAGATTTAATTGTAGATTTACTCCTTCGAGATGTTAACATAGGAAACGAAGATTCTTCGCTCACGCACAAGCTATTTGTTACTGATCAGATAATTTCGTACCATTGATAAATCCCATTTCGTTGATAAGGTGCTAAGAGGCATATTGTCAAACGGAGACTCCTCAACACACTGCGAATCTAATTTCACGGCCCTTACGCTGCAACAAATTTCCAACCTGAACAAACATTTAAACGCTCTCGCATCTTGGTGTGTTTTGGAGCTGTTCACATGTAAACAGGAATCACAAAGCTCATTTACTGACTGAACAAATTAACACGTTCTTATTGTTTCTACTCAGCTGACAAGTTATTATCAAAAAGACCGCTCTCGCAAACATTTTACACTCACTCAACTAAAAGCGACTGAAGTATTTCCCTGGATAATGTTTGCTTGACAGTAAGGCAGCTCGAAATTTCACAAACTGGAGTGTATATTTACTTTCAGTGAGACTGTTCAGAATAAAGAACATTTCGACATTTCTTCGTTCGTCACTAACCAAGGCGATATTGTATTAGAAAAAACACCGCAAATACAATTCTTTCAGCTGTTTGAAACTACTAGCAAAACTTTCCTATATTTCAATTTTGAACAATAGTGTTTGCTCGGTAAAACGGCCAACCAACTTTGCAGCAGGTTTTGAATACAGCGCTGACCAAAAACTGCCTACGAAATGAAGACTGCGGCAAGAACATTAATTTTCCTTTGAACATCAGTGATCCGGTTTTGGACGAAAATAAGTAGAAGGTCAAGGGTTTGTGTTATTCTATATTAGATGCATGCTATTGAGTAAAAGTGGATTGTCTCACAGCCAACTAAAAAGAGAGCGCAAACGTATCATGGCATATTCACAAAGAACCGAGAACCAACACTACGAAGTTTCTTCTTCTACTGCGGCTCGACTTGTACGCACGACTTTTGGAAAATAATACTTCTTTGTTTACAAAGCTGAATTTTAAGCAGTCCCGCTAGGTTTGAATGAGAGAGTACTAACAAATGTTTTTACAACTTACACAACATGTTACGCTCTTGCAGCGTAAAATGTCTTTCCCATTTCCCGTGGAGTTCGTCTCTTGGCCTAAGCTAAAAGAAAGAAATATGGCGGTTTAACAAGGTAAAAACAGCGACGCCAGTTAGTTTTGCGTCGAACAGAACTTTTTGGTTCTTCCTATGTTCCGTACACTATAATTATAGTAGCTTAAAAGCGCAAGTTTCCTAGAACTACGCAGTAAATAATACACCATCATGAAGTTTCGCAACGACAAAACTAAGAATTTACCTTGAAGTTGGAAGTCGAGAGCACGTCATCGCCACAAGAAATAACATCAGCTCGCAGTAACTGAGAGTAGCGGCCATCCTCATAGAATATGTAGTGTTAGCGTACACTTCACTCAGCGAGTGTCTGAAATTAATTCAGAATTTGCGTTGAAGCTCAGAGCCTTATTACCGTAATAAATTCACTCCAAAAATCACCGGTGCAGAACCGGTAGGCCTATAAACAGCCGTGTACGACGAACAATACAAAATTAAATTTCTAAGACATTGGGAGTGCAATTAGTTTGCAGGAGTTGCCCTTGGCCCAAGAGTTCACGGCGCACAAAGCGAATATTTACCTGTCGGATTCACGATCACTGTAAAGAATTTAACAAAGCCTCAAACTTTTCTACAAACTTGTGGAGAGTTAAAGTGGAGAATTTGACCAATGACATGCAGTTCGTACATGCTTCTAGCAGGCACAATACTAAAAAGTTTCCATCCGTTGTTACCGAAATGGTTGTTTTAATTTTCCTCACGAAACATGCTAAGTCATAAGCCCGCAAAGTAACCCATTTTCATGCACTGTGATCCGCAAATGAATGAATTTGCAATTATTATGCACACTTGAGTGACAAACATCGTGTGAACGGAGCCTTTCTCTTCGTGTGCACTGGGCAGGTTTTGCGTGTTCGTGTGATTTGCCCACGTACTTACCTCAAACACTTAATACCTGTTAACTACACGAAACCTCTTCAGTGGTGATAAAAATATAATCCGATTTAGCGGATACATTAGATCTAAAATTAGCACGTAAATTATTCAATTCTGTTTAACCCAGAGCAAAATTGTGAAGAAATTTACAACTCGATCTCCTTGAGTGATTGTAGAGCTTAAAACTGATCAGAATGGTAGTTTCATCGTACTTAGGTATACCATGTATTAATATCAGCATCAGATACAAGACTTCTTTGGATATAATTAATGTGATGGGGCATAAAACTTAACTTAAAACACCATTTAGGGTAAACAGTTCTTGGAAATCTAAACTTATTAATTAAACCACAATCATTTTAGGCAAAATTCTTGTTGTTCGTGATGATTCGGTATGTAATTACGATGTCTACGTAAGATTATGTTACGGTTCTTAAATTTTCAAACAAAAAAAGCTCGATTAGTGATGTAAAAGCTTTAATACGTCATTAAAAGCAAATTAAAAAAACCAATTTGTATTTAAGCGCCTTCGTCAACCGCATGGTCTTAGGTCACTTTGTTCAACGTGAAAAAAATGCATTAAATTCCGTGTGGTTTACATGCAAGACCAACCTCTTTGAAACAGTTTTTGCCGACTTATACCTTCGGTGTAAAGCACATATGATGTGTTATTTTGAAGAGCCTCACTTCCGCTAATGGAAACGAAAAGCGAAAGCTGTTTCACAGCAGGTGGTATCACTCAAGTAAATTTTTTTCGGCGGAAGTTGTTGTTGAATAAAAAAATAATGCGCCATTTCCGTGTTTTAAAACTGCTGAATGAATATTCCACTGAGAAAATTTGGAATACTAATGTAGCAGCTTTAAGGCGTTGAATGAATTAAGGGAAAACAGCAAGCTGTCAACTTTTCTTATAAATTTGTGATTATTTTCTGAAAAGGTCATTACAAAATTCTTATTTGTGGAAATTGTGTGTCAGCGGCACGAGATGTCGTGCAGTGGAAGGTTTTTCCGTTTTTTGAGCAAATTAAGATGATTGGGTAAATTTACCGTCGTAACAAGCAGTTCTTCAACAAGATTGAAATACGAGGTAATACCTAGGAGCTAGATTTCGATGAATCTTCTGGGATATATTCGCTTTCGCTCGATCTTCTTTCTATGGTCTTTGATACTGAGTAGAATAATACAGAGAGAGAGGCGACATGATTCCGAGGGCTACTGGTCTATTGGTCAACCCTCTTGTTTTTTTATGCTTTGTGTTTTTCAAAACAAGGAAGACTTTAAAATGGGAAAGAAGAGCCAGATTTGGTTGTTTTTGATGCCAGTTCTCCTCGACTGTCCAGTGTGATTAAGAAAAAAAACTTGATTTAAATCACCAAGGGAGACTGCGCTATGACAAAATAGATAAATAAGTAAATAAATATGGCAGAAACCCATTCTCTTTCTTAACATGCAGAATGAATGCGCAGAATTGGAATCATGCAAGTCAGATATTTATATGATAAAGGTTTTTGCCTCGAAGACATAGAGCCAGTTTGATAATTTTCCAATAGTTGCATCTTAAAAAAAAGTTCCTGATCTTGTTTTCTGTAAAAAGGGTAATTGTACCATGACATATTGCTCATCTAGACGTGTTTCTTGATTTGGTAGTTTTTGGTGAAAATGTACATGTCTGAAAGCTAAAAGGCTTTACCTCTAACAAAACTTATTAGCAGCGATATTTCTATCTGGTTCGAGCGTAACAGCTCACTGAAGTATTTCCAAATTTATTTTTGTGTGTGTGTGTGTTTTTTGAAATTTTTGTTGAGAATATAAAGGTTTACTACATTAAAACGGCGCCAGCACCGTTGCCTACCAAATTAGGCCGTCTACATTTTACATGGTAATCTAAATTGCTCAAAAGTTATTTTATACGTCTGTCTGTGATTCAATGAATTGTCTTAACTATATTTCACCCAATATGAAACAAGCTTAGATACACGAAAAAATTTTTTCGTAAAAGGCCACTTGTTTTCAACGTCTGCCGGAGAAAAAGACTGGCGAAATGCCTCGAAATGGCTCTGTCTCTTAAAATTTCGCGCTGACATCAGAAAGTAGTGACCTGTGATGTTCCCTCTGTGGCTGCCCTTGGCCCAAAGGTAGTCATTCACTTGAAAATGTCATATTTTGTTACGTATCCCATTGTTCTGAATCAGCTCTTCTCTTCAGAAAAGCTTGAGCAGTCTCGATATCTGTTTGAAGTCACCGAAAACCTCACGAATGTAACTTTCGTTCACCAAAAACCTCTCCTCCATTACTGAGTCAATATTGCCCTAGATTTTTATAAAAATGTCAAACTTCTTTTAGGGGTAGTTCTCCTAAACAGAACGCTGAAGAGAACTAAAGAAGATTACATTTACTATTTTTTTTCTTACATAATATTGCCCAAAATATTATATATAGAAATATAGACAAAAAAACATTGAAAGCCAATATTGAAACGATAGCTTGTTTAAACTAAAATAAACAGACAATTTTAGACGACATTCTTAAAAATAAACAAGTTATTATATTAATATCTTATTGAATAAGTCTGATTCTAAGTTAAAACCATTGCACATACCCGACGACGATTACACAGCGGCATTTAAGAAAGCAAAGTAACCTTTTTTAAAGTTTTTAAGCCAAATACGAAAGCGCTAATATCATTAATAGAGATTGGTAATTGAAGGACCAAAACAGTATCTTAGCAACGTACACAATTCGTTGACAGATTTAGAGGAATGATTTTAGAGAGAGACTGATTGTTCAAAATCCTTCTTTGAAGTCGACAGTTTAAATCAGTGAACATTCCTAAACTACTCAAGCCCTCCAAGTTTTACACGATTTTGCTTCAATAACAGCGCTTGCCTTGTGATAGAACGTTACAGGTGAAATTTTGCTCCAAATATTAAGGAAAGAAAGTCAAGAGAAGGCTCCCGTGTAAAATCCTGCCGTTACGCAATTTCAACGAATCCATGTGCCATGGAGCTTCGCGTTTTCAAATACTGCGGAATTTTTACGACGTTATGTCGCATTTTTTGCCAAAACCACAAGCGTCTCAAAGACAATATCACGAGTAAAGAATGACTACAGTCTACTTACCGATACTAGTAAGGCGCTACTCTTTGAAGCAGTTAATCAACACGAGGCGAAATTTTTGAATCCAGGCGACACATCCGCGACACACCTTCGCGACCTTGACACAAAATCGAATGCAAAACAGTGTTTTTCAGTCATGTGACCACTGATTGGCTGATTTCATGTACACTGAAATGGGTTTCGATAGCAAATGCCAGCGTATACGAGGAATGAAATGTCCCTTCAATACCTGTGATAAAATGTAGTGAAACCCGACTCGGCAGTTGAGTAAATAGGTTAAATTATGACCAAAGAGATGTCTCTATACTTCATCGACATGAGAAAATCTTGCTTTGCATGGACTGAAAAGTATAACCAATTTCCTAACCAACAACAGCGTCAAATATTTGTTGAATCGCTTTATATTCACCCTGGAAGGGAATTTTTTCGAAATCGAGAGTATGCCGCAGTAAGTTGGCAATAAGATCGAAGCAAATTTCATTCCAATCATATTTTAATTATTTCCACCTCTGTCATAAAGGTTATCTCCACAGGCATCAAATCTAAGGTAGTTAAACAGCGTTACAGACTCACTCTGCAGTAGTCGAAAACACTCTTCCGCAGTTTTAGACGAAAAAGCTGAAGCCAAAACTTAGAAGGACTCCACTTACCTCACCTCTGAAAGAAATTCTACAAACAGCAACAAAAACAAAAGCCTGCTAATTCTTGCTGCAATATAAATTCTTTCAGTTCGCTGCAGATAGAAGCACAATTCCCCACAACAAGTCTGGAGGCTTGTCTAATATTTGAAAAGATAACATTGGGCGCCTGTGGGCGTATCGTGGGCGTATTACTTCAAAGAAAGTTAAATATTGAGATATTCAAACCATTCCTGAGATATATATACTCTCTACATGTATTGTGGCCAATACGGTTAAAAGAAGTTATGTAAGGTCTTCTAAACCAAAACAATAAGCCAAAAAAAGGGAAAATACCTGCTCAGTTAACAAGCTCTTCTGAAATCGAAGAACAACAGCAACACACCTTAAAATGGCCGATTTATATGTTTTAAATATCTTGATGAATAATAACGGGTCGCACTTTGTAGTTGCTAAGACTTTAAAAATACGAATCTTTGCGAGTGACATAGTGCGTTTACGAAAGGACTTAGCCTTTGACGGGCCGACCTATGGCGCTACTGAATTTGTCGTTTTAATTAGCGAACCACTCTTAGACGAAATGATTAGTTACCATAAAGAATGAAAGCTTGACAATACGGCAAATTTGTTTTCAGATCGTTCGTTTTACTCAATATTAGAATTAAATGTCAACTTGTGAATTTTAGAAATACACGCCACAAATAACGCTGTATAATTTCTGATAGCTTTTACTCTTTCATCTAATAATTTGGACCTGATTTTATCTTCTTGAGTAGGGGTTAATTTATTTCCAAGTATGAAGGGGATAGAGAGGGTGGCTGAAAAGAGGTTTCCTGTTTGTTATCTTTGGAAAATAATTAAGTAAAAATATTGGGGGGAGGGAAGGGGCATAGAGTAAATAACTGCATCTGTTGGGTTACTTATCTCTAATATACCGTACCAGTTAACAGCTACTAGTGAAAGAAAATTGTTGATGGTTCAGTTTATCAAAAGAGGGATAAACTGGTCTAAAACAAATTTGGTGGCCAACGTTATTCGAGATGTTTAATTCTCGGAAGTTCTGACCCAGTAACTCATGTTTCCTTCAAATTTACTTTATTTAATTCAAACAAAACTGACTTTTTTTCTTCTCGTGTCGGTCTTGAATTTTTTTTCCCTCTGCACACTTTTCATTATTCATTACAAATTATGTTTGACTCAATCTATATCAACAGGAGGGAGGTAAACTGATATTCCAGAGCCAACAATAGGCTCCAACGTCACGGCTAGGCCTGGGTCCGATAGAGACTGCCGAGAATTCTTGGTTGTTAGCTTTCCTTTCATAAGCTGTCCTTTAAGTTTCTTGTCTGGGTTTAATGGCGGAGTCTGCGATCCAAGTGACACAGCGGTGCCTGATGCGAACAAACTAAGTTCTCCAACCGACTGCAAAGAAATGATACGGAATAAGTAAGATACCTAACACGAAATCGCCATTCACGAAAAGCGCTTATGCTTTCACTTTGAAATATCTGGCCTCTAAATGTCTCTATAGATAGAGGGGGCTTATTCTGTAAGTACGAGACGGATTGTCTTGCGTTTGCTTCTTCGCTGTGTGATTGGTCTAGAAAACTTGCCCCAACTTCCCAAACAATCAGATGAAAGAACTACAACACTCACGACTTGGTCACCCGCGTTTTTCCGCGCTTTAGACTGTTTGCCCGTTTTTGGCTTTTAACTATCATTAGCTCTTTGTATTTTTCTCTGATTTGGCATTGGTTCGGTTGATCATGCTGGATTTTTTTACAACATATATAATCGAAATGCGCTCTATTACACTACAACTGCAAGTACCAACTTACACTGCTTCGTTGAGTTCTGTCCAGTTTTGCCCTCGGCCTCCTTGTTTCACTGCTCGAACTTCTATTATTGTTCAAAGTTTGAGGCGGCATGGGTGGTTTAGAAGCATTCACAGGATTAAAATTTAAGTTGTACCGCGTGAACGATTTTATTCCAGCGGAGGATTCAGGAGAAGTTCTGTGTTGAGATCGCGTCTTGTCCCGTCCCGCTGAAGATACTCGAAAAAGACCCACGTGGGGAATAATGTGAGGCTGATCCATTAGCGGAGGCTCTACGGATGACACACGGTCATGACTGGGAATCTGAATGTCTCCATTGGACCTGTATGAAAATGGATAACAGTTGTAGCACCATTGTAAAGCCAAATATATCACTGAACCTTAAACGATATCATTAGTAATTCTCCTCACGGTCTCCCTCACAATTCTCCTGACGTTAGATTGGAGAATTTGGTATCAACTAATAATTTCCTACTTGATAATTGCTTGTATTCTCATCACTTGTCTTCTTGATGTTGTATTGATATTGCAAGGAGAAATTATGTCTCGGTCACTCATAGGAAATAAAGGGTTAGGGGTCAACTATTGGAATACGACTTGTACTAAAGTCACTGGAGTTATAATCACTTAACATCAGGTTTGCCGGCCATATTCATAGGAAAGTGTAACAAGTACTATATTCATGCATAGAATTTGGTCTTTTGATAGACACCAAAGTTTGAACGGCCATAATCTAAAGAAATCTCAAAACTTAAGAAACTTTAAAGAAACCAGCCATAGGTTGTGGGTGAAGTAATCAATCTTGACTTTGGTGAAATAAGTTAAATTCAGTTGATGCGTTTATGTGCAAAAAAGAAATGCAAGTAACTTTGGGGCAATATTCAAATCTCTATAGGAACTTTACTCCAAGGTCTGACAATCTTTTCCACTCTTACCGAGACTTATCATTTTGTACTACCATCAATTGAGATCCGCTGAGAGTAAAACTACTTGGTAAACTTGCTGCTGAGTTGCTACTATCATTAAGTCCTTTTAATCTCTGGCTTGGTCTTTTCCCAGCCCCTCCTAATGCATGACTGCCTTTTGGTCCAGACCTAAATTGCCCCACTCCTGACACCATTTGTCTGTTTGGTGGCCTGGATGCCGTGGTAATAACAGATCCAACATAAGAGCCATCCACAGGGCACTGTGAATGGTTTGAAAGCCAGTTGTCAATACAAGTGATGTGAAAAGGATGGTGACATGGAAGAGTTCTGATGCGCTGGTGGACTTGAAATCCTTGTAAGCAGACACCACAGTTGCTGCTGTCACCCAACAGCCTGTGTCCATCTTGCAACACTTGCGTTGGTAAACTGTGGATCACGTTTGCAGGGATGCCATCCTGATCAGTAACCTGCCTGTGAATGCAAGGACCAAACAGGTAATGAGGATAGTTTTAAAATTAAATTAAATTTTTAATAACTTTTGATACTCGTACGAAACTGATCCAAATAATTTTGTTGTCCTACCTGTCAAGTTGCAACAGCAATTCATAATCACTCTCAGAAATATCTCTATTTTCCAAGTCACTCATTACTGCACTGGGTAAAGGAGTTATCCGTGAAGCTGCTCGCCATCGTTCACTGGGTTTCTAATGAACATGAAGAATACAATTTTGTACTGATCTCCAACTCCATGTGATGCAAATAACAATTAGTGTAAGATTCTATCAATCAATGTAGAATTTACATGTAACAAATTTCACCATTGAAATTGATTGAAATCTGATTTTGTGTGTGCAGTTAACCCTTTGACTCTGACGAGTGACTAGCATCCAATTTCTTCTCACAATATCATCCCTGAGCCAAACATTAAGGTCAGGAGAATAAAGGAAATGATCATCAACTAAAGAAGGTCATGATTATAAAACAAATTATTCTTGTCAGCACTTTAGGAGAGGTATCAAGAACAGTATGGAGAGTATGCATACTGATGTTACCTGTCTAAACTGGAAAGAATGCTGTAAATGTGTGTCTGTGGCAAAACAGGAGTGACACAGATGATAATCTGCACAAACAACACACCTGTAAACGAGCCAGAAATTTTTTCAAATTAGTAAGCTGTCCAGTTGTATAAATCAGAATTAACTTTTAATAAAATACTACAAAATAGTAAAGGGAGTAGGATTCTAAAGAAACTGTGTTGCTGTAATGGGTGGGAGGGGGGGAGGGGGGAGGGATATTACAAGATAATTTGGTTTCTGAGTTGATAATGTAAATTGGCCTCTGTAGAGAGTTTCCACAGCTAACATTATGACTTTTAATCTTCTGTCAGAGCCATAGCCACAAAATAGTCTACCTCATAGATACAACAGGTGTGTGTTACCTGTAACATTTTCCAGCTATGGGACAAACTCTGCATCTCTTACAAGTTGCACCAAGGTGAAGGTCTTGTCTTTCTGCTCTTGTTTTACGTCGAGAGGATTTGTGAAACTCATCCATTAATTCCTTTTAATTAAAATACTTTAGTTGTAAAAGCCAAGTTAAGAAATAAAAATCCAAAATGTCTGGGTTAAATGAGCGTCATGGTAAAAATATCAAAAGGATGTTTTAAATTACTGACAGAAATGAAAAAAAACAGGTCATGAACATCTTCATGTTGAATGACTAACCTGCAAAGTCCCAAAGTCAATTCTACAAAGAGGACACTTGATGATAGTTTCTCCAGTGGAACGTTGGTGTTCAGCCCAGATTTTCATGCACTTTACATGAATACTATTACCACAGCCATACCTACAAACAACAATGTAAATGTTTTCATTGGTTAAACTATGGTTAGTTTAGATGCCAGCCAGAAAAAGTGCACTGAAAACATGATATTGATGCTTGCAGCAAAACTTCCAAGAACTATTGTGAAACAACAAACTTGTCCCTTTTAATTGGAGTTTTTACCAAGTCCCAAGGCAAAACTCGAATACTTTTCAATGTGGAGATTATCGAAAGAAAAGATTGCCATACAGAACAAGTGAACGAAGGTTTGTTTGCTGAATTTCTTTTCCATTATGTGGAATGTTTGCTACTGTGTATCTTATCAGAGGCTCCCTGTCTTTGACACTTACTTGCAATAAGTTAGTGGTTCAGGTTTCTGCAGCAACTCATCCTGACAGATTGGACACACATCTTCTTCCTCGATCTGTTTCTGTTTAAGTTTCTCTCGATCATCAGAGTTTGCCATATCTTTACCAGACTCCTTCCTCTTTGATCTGTTTGACCTTGAGTAGCCTCCCTTCATCACTTCATTAATCTCACGTTCCACCAGTGATAGTTGAAATATAACTAAGATTCAAACAGTGATCATTTGTTCCTTGCTCATTATCTTTACAATCACTAAATGGTGGTAGAGTAAAATCAGCTTATAAGTCTCCTGGCCCATCTGGCCAGAGCTTATCCAAGTTTCAGCTGCATGAATTGACAAAGAATCTTACAACCCCCTCTGTATTAGATGTTAGTCCATCAAGGCTTTCTCCAGCATTTTCTAAGGCTTTCCTAATTATTTTCTTGTAACCATTTATATTCCTGGGTGGAGAGAAAGAGGCACTGAGAGAGTAAAGTTTCTCACCCAAGAACAGATAAACATATTGATGCAGCTGGGGTTTTAACCCAGACCTCTCAACCCACAGTCAATTGCACTGATCACAAGAGATACTGACAAGCTGTTACACATATAGGCAACCAACATTGTAGGTATTTGTTTTGAGTTTTTCCCCCCCAAAAGTTAAAATAATCTGATTTAAAGCTAGCAGGAAAAAGTGCAAAACAGGCATTTAGCAAACAGTGATATGGTTACAACATTTTTGCATGTACATAGTTGATAAAGCTCTTACTCTGATTTTCCTTAGGAACTCGAAATTTTTTGAGAAGCACCCTGCAGTAAAATAACAAAGAAGAAAACAAAAGACAAAAAAAGTGATGTATAAGCTATTAGTTTCAAACAGTACTATTGAGTGCTAAATTGAAGTCTTTGAAAAAAAGATGTTTAAATATCTTTGTGCATTAAAAGTGAGTGCATGCACAGATTTTTGTTATGTGATGGAATCAAAATTGTACTTACCAGAGGATATGAATACATAGCTCCTTCTCCTTTGTGAAATTTTGACAAGTACAAGAATGTTGATCGCCCAAAAACACCTGAAAAACAAAATAATATGGAATGAGACAATAAAATATGAAAAGTCATGCATACTTTTTGTGGCTTACTTCTGGTAACATTCCTTGCAGGGTATCCTAAGGTTCAAATGAGTTAAAACTCATGATAGGGCAGAGTTAGATTATTAGGGAACTGTTATGGTACAGTTGAAAAGGTGGAAAGTATACATGTACGTACTGTAATGTAAGTTCTCATATTGTAACGCCGGCAAACAAAATAAATAGGAGACAATAATTATGTATTCGCAGAATCATGTTGCAAGTTACTGTATGTTAGTTTCACCATTGTCTAACTTTTTTATACAACAATAGTATTGTTTAAGAGTAAATAGCTTATGGTTAGGGAAAACCAAAGATTTGAGTTTTAACCCAGTTCATGACAATCAAGTAGAATTAATATAAGTTTTCAAACGTCTTTGGGTACATTCATCATGCATTCAACAAACTTTAGGGCTCGTCTGTATTCTCGTATCATTCGTAAAAGACAATAGACGTTTTATGCGGCTATGAGACTTGTTGGTATTGTTAAGAAATCGCTGTTTACGTCAACAAACCTTAAATTTCTTATCCAAGCCATCTTCCTTCAAAAGAAATCCTGTAGGGCCTGTCTCGCGAAGAAGATAAATTCTAGCTTGAATGGCTTCCTCAATTCTGTTCAGAACAACATCAGGGCAATTTCTTCTCCAGGGAATCCTTCGAGCCATACCTTTCGATGTATGTTAGGCTATATTTGGTTTATTTGGAAGGAATATCGTCGGAAAGATAAAGTTATCTTTTGGAATTTGAATTTTGCAAATTTTGTTTTTGCCTCGTATTCACGTTTGCCTGGCAACGATTTTTGTGGAAAAAGACTGGAACTAATTTGAAGGACATTTGGTATGGCTTATACAACATCCATCCAGTCGTTTTGGAAACGAAGGAAGCCTCTACCAAGCTGTTTGCTGTGAATTTTTGTCTGAATTTTGACCTTTCTTGCGGCTAGATGGCTGGAGATCTAATACATCTAAAGCTGGATAGTACTGCTGCGGCTTCTATAGATCAATACTTGGAATATCGAAGGTTTGTCACCTAAATGCGATCTAAGATAGCAATTTAAATCGAAGCGAGCTTGGTTATTGGCTGGCATGCAGTAGCAGCATTTTCGTGTGAAATGAGTCATTTACAATGGTTCAGGTCTTCTAAACCTATATAAACCTAACAGCTGTGATTTTGCATTTCAATGAATGCTGCAACAGAATTGCAGAGTGCGCGCAGTTAGCTGGAGACACACTTGTGCTACATTTGCATAATTTCGAAAAGACTGTTGTTATTTTTTTTTCTCAGAATTGTTGGGGATGACGACGGAGGAAAACTCTTTACTCCTGAAGAATATGAAGAGTACAAGAAAAAAGTTCTGCCACAGAGAATGAAGAACAGGCTGTATGTAAGTTGGACAGCACCAAACGGTATGGACTGCAAGATGGTCGGCCCTGAAACAATGTGTTTCTGCAATCACAGGTGAGAAACGCAAAAATGGAATTACTGACAATTATTAGATGACTTTGAGCAAAGTATCGTTGATTGTCAGCAACGAGAAAATCGATACTAATGAGTGATCTGCGAGACGCTGGCAAATCACGATATTTTGGGGTAAGCGAGACGATTGTCCTAGTAATCGATTACTATTTTTTTTTTCATTATTTCGTAAACTTCAGCCGCATTGGTAAACTAGTTTATATCACAGTTTTCTTTAATCAAACAACTGTATGTATAATGAAGTATAGATGATATGGAAATCTTGGCTCTTAATTATTTTTTTTTTTGGGGGGGGGGGTATTTCTTTGGCAGCTTAAAGAAGTGATCTGACAATTTGCATGAATTCGCATGGACATTTCTACTCGTAAGCAGAATGTTCTTTACAGGAGATTACAGTATGACAGTATTACATATGAGCAAACCATTTCCTGGAGCCATTTATCAGCAGTCACATGTAGGGTCACATAGAGAAATAGAAAAAAAGCAAAATAAATAATTTGGTAACATTTTATTCCAAAATACAAGAAATCAAACTTACAAAGAACTTTTAATGCTTTTTTTCCAACATAGGTACAAACAACACAAAACTGATTATGAGACACTACCGCAAATCAGACCAATCCCAGTCCCTTGCTGTGTTAGTGGCTGTAAATGTAAGAGTTACCACTATGTACCAAAGAACGGCACCCAGCCAATCAGATGTCAGTGTAAACACTTTGCTGATGATCATTCTGAGGTGGTACCATATAAGTGTTCAAAAGGATGTGCATGTAAAAAATTCAGAAGTTCTTACACTTGTGGCTGTGGAGAACCAACTTATGCTCACAAGGTTGGTGAAATGTGCCATTGTTTTTAACTTAGGGTCCTAGATGAGTAAGCAAACCTTCTCCCACTCCTCCCATCCCCCTGCCCCGTTTTCAGAGGTCTTAAGAGGAAATGAGACATCATTAAAATTTGCTAGAATTTCTGTAGACAATTTTGCTTTGGCTCCTGCAAATTTTTGTTAATCAAAGAAGGAACAGCTCATATTTTATACTCATTGATAAATGCAGTAAAACTGTCCAAACTTTACCTCATTGTTAGATTTAGATTTTAAAAAATTGGCTCTCACATTCTCTGGAAGACTGGGATTCTTCTCCTCTCATACCACAATCTTACTTTTGGCAAAACATTAATTTTTTTTCATGGGCTGACACAATTACTGAAGAATGAAATGAATTTTCAAAATAAATTTAAATGTATCGGTTAAGAGTCTCAACTTGCAGAAGGTAGACCAGACAGTGGGCTGTTCTTAGGGCACAACCACTGAGTTTGTCTTGGAAAAAAAAAAAACAACAACAACAACAAAACCAACAAAAAACCCTCATCTAGAGTATTCCTACTTAACCTTTTACACCTAGCATCAGTATACGTATTCTTCATACTGTTCTCTATACAATAATGCACTGACAAGGAGAATTGATGTAACAGTCAAGAGCTTCTTTAGTTCGTGATTATTTCCTGTGTTCTCATGACCTTAATGTGTGATATGTGGGGTGATATTCTAAGGAGAAATTAGATGTCAGTCACTCTATAGGTTCAGAGGGTTAGATAGCAGGGAAGAGGACTTGCATGTGGTTCCACCAGGTTTCAAGTCCAGTACTCACAGTAACCATTTGACTTTAATGACCTATGCATAGAGCAAGCTGTTTTTGTTTCTTGATTGAAATTTTTCCCCAAAAGACAATTGTTGAAACAAAAGAAGAACGCATATCTCGTGGCCACCCAATAGGCCATGATGTGCCTTATGCTGCCATGGGTGGAATCACAGGGTTCAGTTCACTGATGGATGGCTACATGCGCTTGGATGACAGTGGAATTGGCCCACCACCCTTGCATATGTTGGAGCAGCCAGTAGGTATGCAAAAAAAAAAAAAAATTGCCAGGGTTTGCTGCCTTCCTAGATTAAGAACATGTTCACAAAAACCTCAGAAAAAGACATTAAATTCAAGCACAAGAGCTCTGCTTTAACTGGTGTTCTTTTTTTAAAATATGTATAACAGGAGTTTTTCCATACTGTGCAAGATGTCTACAGTTTTTCAATTTCGTTGTTTTTCCCAGGACCTAATGACCACCCTTTCCTCAGAGTACAAGCTGGTCTGGCTGGGCTGTCATTAGAGGATGGGATGGGTGCTGGTGCAGGACAGGTGGCATGTAGAACCACTGAGGAAGAGGACATGGCCTATTTTGAGAAGCGATACCAAGCCAGAGTGAGTGAAATTTAATGTAAATCTCTTTGTGTTTTGTTCACATTTACGAGTTACAATATGTAGGAAGACTTGACAAGTAAACATTCCTGGTTTTACAGCTGAAGGCAGAAAAGGAACAGTCTAGAGTGCAGCGATCACCACAACCCAAGAGGTTGACAGGGCCAGGCACTACACAGCAGAGCACAGGGAGTGCCTCAAGGAAGACTGGCCCTAGTAAGATGAAATCAGCAACCAAGCCTGTATCCTCTCGAAGCCCTGTATCCCAGACTGGAAGGCAGAGCAACAGATGATGAAACATCTTGAGGGGATTACTGGCATAGAGAGAAAGTGTGTGTAGTGGTGTGTCTAAGATGGGGGAGAAGGGTTTTTGTCTCTCACTTGATGTGTCCCATGCTCTAATAACCCCCTGGAAGGAGAGGGCTCATAAATTACTTGGGCTTACAAGAGAGAGGGGCTTATTATGGAGGGGGGCTTCTAGGAGGGGGGAAGAGCTTATGAGAGAGGGGTGTATTAGAGAGGAGGGCGTATTAGAGAGGGCTTTTTAAAGTAGGGGCTTATTAGAGAGGGGGTCTTTTTTTAAATGAATGAAATAAAAACACAAGAGAAAATAAATTACAATACTGCTTCTACATGATTTGCAAGAGCCTAACCTGAGATAAGCTACTAATAATTAGTCTTCTTCACAACTTTTGCACAACTTTTGCATGATTACATGTTAGTTCTTGGACAATTTGACTGTCATGTTTAAGTTAATACCTGAGATCTCTATGTAGTTAAGGGTGTTAAGTTGTTCAGTCAGAGCAGTTGAACATAACTATATAAATTTTACCGACCTAAAATAAATATGTATGATCAATACAAACCTTGCTGCTCAGACACAAATCTAATGTGGAAAGCGAAGTATTTGAAGAAACAATGACGTGAAAACTAAGTGAGCATTTTGACCAGAAAATGCCTTGAAACCAAATGGTTACTGTTAATAAGGACAAAACATCTCTGAGGTGTTCAGAGAAACAAGAAAATTCGGAGGAAATGTTCGTGAATATTACTCCTGATAAACTGAAATCACAACCGTATATGCCTTTTTCCTTTTTCGCCATGGACTAGAAGGATAAAGTGTTCTAGAGCCACGGGTGCCATGCTGGATCCATGCGGCATAAATTATCAGGGCTAGTGGCCGCTGCTATCAGAGTTGTCACCTTAGTCTCCCCTCCCTCGTATTGTGCCAAGTCTAGGAAGTAAATGAATGATAATCATGCGTTAAACAGTTATTAATTTGTGGTATCAGCAGATAAGTGACCAAAGACTTCGATTTTTACTGTGGTATAAATTAAGATGAAACTTTTCGTGCTGATCCTGTAGGATACTTTGACTTACTCTGTAGTCTGGTGGTAATGGCCTTTACAGCTGCGTTCACTAGTGTAATTAACAGCTCGCTGTCCATATCAGTCGGTGGGTTACTCAGGGGAAAGGTGTGGGCCTCGTCTTGTTCCTGCAATTAGAAGCAAGAGTGTTACATTTACTTAAAACTCTAAAACCAAGCAGAAGAGATACACAAACCAAGTAGAACTTTTTATGGCCAGATTCGAAAACGGGTATGGATTTACAAGGCCAGGGGTCTACAAAAGGATGTGGGAATTACATTCTTTTGTCTGAAAGAAAGTCAGGATTTGGAAAACTAAGCGGCACAGGCCAACCACCCAATATTTCAAAGACGTCCATCATTCGCCCGCCCCACCCCCTCTCCCCCGATATTTAAGTAGCTGGCTATGGACGTCGTTAAAGGCGGGATAAACTTAACCTCTACTTTTTAATTCAAAGTAGCGGAGGGAACGTTTACTGACCTTTTTATGCCAAGCAATAATCTCGTCTCGCAACACAGCTTTCAAGATACTCTGAACACTGAAATGAGGCTCAGCTAAACACCGCGCCGCTGACACCATCGCTGCCGTCATCACTCCATTCACACCGACCGGCGTAACGAACTCGGCAATGTTCGGAGTTAGTCGGAAAGGTACGGGACGGTTCGCGTCCAGTTCGCCTTGGGTACAAAAGAAACGAAAGCACAACTCAGTCCTGCAAAATTTTATTTACAAAATGGTTTACCAAAGATTGATGTCTACCTTTTGTGTCGTCCAGCTCAAAGCGGCTGTAAGAGACAGTTAGTCGGCCCGAGTCCTGCGCAATTTGAAGCATTTCTGGTCCCAGTCTTGTAAGATGCAGAGTGAACTCAGCAAAACCAGAGAGAGCGAGTTGAATGCAAAGCTACAAGAAAAGAAAACTAACATTTAGTTTACTCGGTTATTTCATTGAGCAAAGACCAGTGAGAGGTCTTCACGTACCTGTTTCCTGAAGGTCCAATAATCAGAGGGATCCTGATACGTGTACTGGGCCCATTCTTTGAGAAGGACTTCTGGCACCAGTGTGAGCTGCACCTCTCTGAGAATGTCCTTTAGAACCTGGTGAGTCACCTGACAGCCACGTGACTGGACAGAAGCGAGGCGCTCGTAATACAACGCGATTGGTGCGTCAGACTCCACGTGTTTCTTATCACAACGCTACGAAGAAAAATAATGGGTAAATATGAGGAGTCTGGTAGGGAAACAGAGAAGTGCTGGAAAATGGCTACTTACGTCCGTTAGGATCTCCCTTAGAGAAATGAAAGACGGATTGTCCTAAAAAAGATTTTGAAACTGATTAACATAACGAAGAATGAAGTTAAAGAGACATGGAGCAGAACAACTTTACAGCAATGCATGACTGATAAACCATAACGCGTGACTGATCATAACATCGCGTGACTTACCTCAATGAGTCGCATTTGAGGTGATACAGCTACAACACGCGGTACCGTAAATAATAGGTGTCTTTTGCAGGACTCCTAAACGAACAAAAATCAAATCTATTAAGTATTTATTACAGTAATAAACGTTGGAGAGATTTTTAGCCGTGTTCAAAGCATGTAACGATTCTACCAAAAAAAATAAAAAAAAAAATAAAAAAAAAAAACCCGCAAGAGAACGAGGCAGTTGAGTCACGTGAAAGGACCATGGGATACAGAAGAGGTATTTCCCTTGTTTGAGGAAATGAGAAGAACCTTTCTGTGTCGTTACTCTTTTTGTAGAAACAAAAGTTGTATGTCTTCTCTAAAACTTCATCACTTGTACCTTTCTCTTCTCTAAATAAAGATTTAGGAGCCTCAACAGTTGAAGAATTCTCTCTTCCCTTCTCGATTCCGTCATGCACGCATCGTTCACTACAAGGTATGGATAGATCTGAAAGGTAAAACACAATTCAAACTTTAAAAAAGTAAGAAAGTAGCACAAACATTACACTGATTTAAGTTCTAGGTAAAAAAGTGTATTTCTTTTAATTACACGTTTCACGGATAAGCATTATGATACCATATATGGTCATACCTTGCCATTATTACCCCGGATGTAAAGGCGCCGAGCAGAAAAGTTGTGCTTTTGAACGAGCTCAACCCGCGGCATAAAGCGAGCGATCCTAATATAGTATGGACTATGCTGAAAAGAAATTAAAACATAGACATTCAACACTTATTTACTAACTTGAGATTAACAGCACTGTGTCATTAAAACAAGTTGCTCTATCGTGCCAACTGGCTGAATTTCTATTCAAAAGAGAGCGAAAAGGGTAGCTTTCTCTTTTCAACTAACCGTGTTGAGCTTGGGCATCAAAAACTCGCCAGGAAGCTCCACTTCTGCTGTAGAGGTCGTGAAATTACTGAGGAATCGACATCTCTCCTCCAAAAGAAAAGAGCTACAAAGAGACAGAGAGGTTCACGCTTAGCTTGATAACTACTTTTAGCTTGTCCCTGAGTGTACCTCATACAACACACACTAACATACATAAGCAAATACGTACATTGTCCCACATCTATATGAAAAAAGCTTAAAATGCATGCAACATTACTAGGTTGTTTCTCAAATTCGAAACAAATATGTCTTACCTTGGGAGAAGTTTTGCTCTTTCTTCCAGAGTCTTGATCCATTTCTTCAGTTTACCGATCAAAGTGTGAAGAACCATGGACCCTGGTTGACTGTAAGATTTAAAAATATGACTTGATACTACATACACTCTAAAATATCTGGACGTTAACAGTCTCAGTTGTTATCCTCTTCAAAGTAAGTAAAAATCAAAACAGTTTCAAGCTTGAATCATCATCATGTTCAATAGCGTCCAACATTAAAAGCTTGGACATTAAGTTAAACTAGGTGTCCCCTAGGACGAGAATGTATTTATTTTTCCCACTGCTTACGTGAAGTCGAAATCAACAGCGAACTGTTCCTTCAGCCTCTGAAATACTGGATCTTGAGCCGTGGCTTGGGCCCTTCTCGCCAAGGACTCAGATGCAGCTGATGAAAAAGTGCTTGATACACTCGAGGCTGATTCAAATCCGATTCCGAATGTGCTGACTAATTTCTTCACAAAGCTCAGTGTGTGTGGTGTGATTCGGGCAGCTGCAACTGTTGGAAGATCGAAATTGTTTTAACAACTCAAACCAAAGCAAATAAACAAATAATGACCGAAGTCTGCTCCATCAGAAATTCCAATCTTTAGTGCAGGCGTCCAACTGATTAAAGGGTATTTGTTCCCATCGTTTCAGAAAATGAAGGAGCCTGAGAAACTTACCATCGCTTCTTGTTTCAAACGCGACTTGATAACACTTTATGAGTCCCTGGCGCAGCTGCCTTAGCACTTCCTCAGGCCAACCTTCACGGAACCAAACCATCTGCCGACAAAAAACAAATTTTTCCGCTTCAAAAACCCATCATGACATGGACCGATCGACAACCTCATCAAGGAGTGAGAGTAAGAATGTGGTCTCCCAAAAGATGCATAACTTTATAACAAAAGGTGCATAATCTTAGTGCATGTTAATGTACCTTATTGACTACCACTTCACGAACTGGGAGTAGAGTTGGATGAAAGTGGCTCAAAAAGTGCACAATCGCAGAATAGGTACATGTATCCAAACGACTACTCTTTCTAGGGCCGAGAGGAGGGTTGGAAGAAGATCCCTTACAATAGTGTATAATTTTACGACATGAATATGTACCTGATCTACTACTCCTTCGAGGGCTGAGAGGAGAGTTGGATGCAGATCCCTCAAAAAGTGCATTATCTTACTACAGCGCCACATCTGGGCCGTGGCTCTTATCGCCCCTGGGTCACTATGACTGCTAGTTGGTGTTGAAGCTGAAAACCAAAAGATGTACATTAAAATTTTATACAACAAAGATCTTTTGGTACATAGGGGAAGACTACTGACAATAACTAACTTCTGATGGATATTCTAATGCAACCTTTTCTTTCTTTTGGTATTCCCCCCCCCCCCCCCCTTTCAGGTTCTTGTTTTTACGAGTCCCCTATGGGGTACCTGTAGTTGGTGTCGTGGAGCCAGCAGTTGTAGAAGTGGTCGCTGAGCCTGCAGTCGAAGCTGTAGCCTGTTCAGAGGTAGTTGTTGTAGGCATCGGGGTGGGTGTTGATGGCGTTGTCTGAAATGAACCAAACAAAAGACGACATGTAACACAATTCGAAAAGCTTGAAGAGAGTACGATCAGAGGTTTCATAAGAATAAATTTAATGATCTACAAACCGGTGTGGCTGTTGAACTTGCCGCATTTTCTGTAAAAAATAAATGTTAACAATTAATAAAATCACTCGTCTCGTCCTTTAGACTAAACAGAAACAAGCAACACCCAAAAGTGTCTTTCCGTTTACATACGTCAAGTAAGTTAATACCTGGTGCAGCGCTTGTTGGCGTTGAACCAGCACTTTTACTCGTTGACGAGGCTGTGGTACCAGTCTGTCCTGTTTCTGAACCGGTTGCACTGGTTTTAGGGGTAGCTGAAGACGCGTTTTGTGATTCTGAGGAGGCGGTACTGTTGCTGCCTGAAGTAGAAGACCGCTGGGTTGTTATGTTTGCTGCCTCCATTTTATCTGGGATTTCAACAGAAGTGAAGCAGCAGATTTATAAATAATAGCAAGAGGTTACAAAAGCTTAAGAATTTTTTTAACTAGGAGTGAAATATAATATTTCTCAAATCATTTAAGAATCTACTCTCTGTTAAATTTTGTAAGTTAGAATCCAAGCGAACTTCGATTCAATAAAGCACCTAAAAGACAAGGTTGCTAAAACATGTCGCCCGCAATGAACCCGGGAAATATGCCTCAGGCAACGAACCAAAGTGAATGCGGGAAGAATAACGACGTAAAATGCAACTGTGGTCAAAGGTTGGAGACATGCATCAGCGATGAGCAGATATACTTTGGAGGCGCAGGAGTATCGAATGCACTGTAAGTACAAGCTTATGACATGGCTTCTGCTGTAAGCTTATCCACGATTGTTCTCAGAGGTGAATGGTTGACTAACAAACTCTCACTGGTACGGATGATAAAGCTCATTTTACAGGTACTTAAATGGGCCGTCTTCGCCTCGGCTTTGAGGGAAAATATTGTTCGTACACTTGTAGACGGGGCCGAGAAGGCGCATATAAATGAACATCGAAGAATAACAAAGAAACGCACCATTTTTGATAGAGTTATATGTTTTTGTATTTTCTTATATGCTCCTGTTACTTGAAAACCAACCGATTAAGGTCCTAATTAACAATACTCACGTCTCTCCCGTTGCTCAATCTTGCAGGTAAGATACAAGGTTCTAATTGGAAAGTACATGGCCTGAAAATAAGATATCATTCGATAAACAACACAAAAAAATGATTTTCCATCCAGATCGCCAGGCTAGTGAGGCGCAGACACAATCAACGTGAAAAAAGAACAAATCAAAGCAAACTGAAAAAGAGAGACGAAAGAGAAGTGAACTACTTCCGTTCACTAACCTGAGGATAAACTCGACCAATATTAGACAGAAGATTTAATATCTTTTGACCTTCACGTCGAACCAAACACGTGAGCAGCTGGGGAATCCTGAGCACCAAAGACAAAAATGAAGAATTATTCACTCCGCATGTTAAACACGAAACAAATGGACAAGAGACGTTGGCGTAACTTACCAGGGAAGCCAGTGAACCGGGGGGACACCGACACAATATTTGTCGACTGCTTCAGCGATCGATCCCTATAAACATAAATCGGTGAGCTTTTATCATCACTGAAGTCAGCTTTAGAAACTGTCTACGGTGGTCAATTTCCTTTATCAACTCATTTGACTAAACCAAATTATCGTAGTTTACTTTCCGACGACGCAGCACCACAGTTTCTTACAGAGACTACCCCCTTAACGCCTCGGTAAGGCGTATCAATGTATAAAAAAAGTTGTTTTTATCCACGAGAAAACGGACCCTACGGTCTATATAATTACGAGCACAACTGAACGGCACATACTGTCTAATTACACGGGCATGACGCTTAAAATGTGCTATTCGAGCTAAAATAGAGCTACAGATAAGCAGTGAGAATCTTGTTGCTATTGTGATTAAGCTGCAAATATCTTGTTACCACACCTTTTCGTCATCATACGTCATCAACCAAATTGTTCGCGCCAAATACTTGCGACACTTGGCCTCGTTTTGGTGTCTGCAGGCGTGAAGATAACAAACAATGGCGGATACACCAAGCTGTATGTTCCTGCAATCACGTATGGAAAAATAAAATGAAGCATAGGAAATAAGTATCAAATTAATACAAATTTATTGATGTGGCCTTATACATAAAACTTATAGGCATGGTGCTTCGATGCGCGCGCGCTCCGCTGTAATCTAAAGTAGTGGAGTTAAAAAAGAGACCCACATTGTAATAGTCGTTTTCTGGCTGGTATAGTCACCACAAACACTCAAATATGTGGGTGATGTAAGAGAAAAGAAGGGTATTTTCTTACCTCTCTAGAACAAAAAGACCATCAAGGTAGTCACCCCATAGTGCCCAGGCTTTCACAAGCGAGTCCTGCATCTGAACCGCTTGCGAGAAAGCTTTGTTAGCATCTTCAGACCTACAAACACATTAAAATAAAACAAATTTACCCTAAGCAGAGGAAATAAAAGTGCTTCAAAAGGTCAGCAACTATCGGCAATAAAATATCCAACCTTCGCATTTCCTGTTAGACGCTAAACAAAGTAGTACTGTACTGATTATTGTACTGATTGTACTGATTGACGTAACTTGAGTGTCGAAGGCAGTCTGGGATTGCTTTGCATTTGCTTTATTTCGTTATGTGATTGTTCCAAAAAACTCGCGCCACTTTTTCAGCCGATCAAATTCAAAAGTAAGCCCAAAGGCAACTTGGTCACTCGCGTTTTCCCGCGCTCCAGGCAGGTTGCTTGTTTTTACTTCGAGTTAACTTTAGCAACTCGTGATATTTTCCTTCCTATGATTGGCTGTTGGAATTGCTTTGGTTTGGTTTAAGACACTCAAAGCAATTTAAGGCGACAATTTGCCCCTGTTTTTCGTTTTGTTCTTCTTTCGTCGTGTTCTCTCTGCTTTCAATTTACCTTCCAATGTAAGCGAGGAACATTCCTTTGAGAGCAAAGAACTCTGCAGTCATTTCCTTGGAAAAGTATTTCAGATTTGTAGACTCGATGACCTCAAGGCCCTGTAAGATTGACAAAAAACCAGCATTAGTTTAGTCTAATTTTCCGACTTCATAATGAGGAACCTCACGTATGGTTTAACTAAGAGAGGAGCCAAACGTCTGCGCATGAGCGAACGTTGTGATGATGAGATGGCGTGCTTTCAGGCAGTTAGAACTAAGTTGCCTTTCGGTGTTATAGAAGCGTATAGTACAGTAGACCTCAGACCTCAAAGCAAAAACGTAAATTAGCATGAAAACCCTCCTTGAAAAATCTTTGTGTTCGAAAAGTCTCGAGTTTTCCTTTTGTTTCCTTTTACAGATTTTCATGAACAATTTAATTTTCTTTCTCTTATTCTGTGAGATAGCGGTTTTTCTTATGTTTTCCTATTAATTCTTTTGCAAAAAGTTGCACGCAGCCGGCCAAAACTGATCCCTCGCGCACACCCGACGCTGCGTTAGTTTGGCTCGCCAATCAGTGGAAAAGATCACAATTTTCTTCCGTTGTAGCTCCTCTATTTCACTCACCTCTTGCAACTCTTGTTTTCCCATTCCGCCAGCCATCTGCAGATAACACTTCACCTGCTGTCTAATCTTCTGGAAACAATCCACGATAGGAACACTGGGAATAGTGTGAATCCTGTAACACACATGAAAAGAGGTCAGCGGCAAGTTTAGAGTGATATTAAATTGCATTAAGTGTGCTACTACCAACCTGCTGAGCGAGTCCAAACACACTCCAGTGAGGCCTTGTTTCCTGGCTATGTAACCATAATGAATGATGGCCCAAGCGGAGGCGTGAACACCAAGCATGGAGTGGTTACTCTGCTGCTTGACAGAAAAAAAGTACGGTCACTTATAGAGCAAATGCTCAACCTGACCTGGGTAGTAAAGGTGGGAGAGGGGGGGAGAGGGGGGGGTTTTGAAGGGAAAAGGGGAGTTTTCGCATTCCTAGGAAGCTTACCAGGGAGTCTGCTAACGATTACGAAGGACATTGACTTAACAAGAGCTGGTTTAAATTACTCTTAAATCCTTTATGAAAAGACAACAGAAGAGACAACAGAATTAGTAGGGCAAACATCGTAAGCCAAGTAGATATTTGCAGATAAGAAACACATACCTGTTCATGTTGCGCTTGACTTTCATAAGCTGCTACAATTGCCTGATAGTGATGATGTCTCCACATAAAGATGTCACTCCAGTGAGATAAATTGTCCGACGGCATGGGGAGGCGATTACTAAAAGTTTAAAGAATTTTAACGTTGTTGAATGTAGGCAAAGGTTAATCAGTCTTTTTAATTTCACTCGCTGTTACATTCAATAATAACTGAAAATACAAGTAGTGTTAGAATTGCTCGAGACGTAGCTAAGAGCTTGGTGCTTTCCAAACTTCCCATCTTCACATCTCGATTAACAAAGAGCTTACAAACGCACAAATTTTTTAAAAAACAATCTCGACGCCGTTGTGCTATGTTGTATCAAGAGCAGTTTCCGCTGCTTTATTTCAATGCGTATACATCCGTCGTAAGCTCGAACAATGGGAATATGACGGAAGCTTGACGAATGACAATTTGAATTTAATAAACGAATTTACTCGCTGTGCTATAAAAACAGTTGTGGATAAATATATTGGAAGGAGAAGCTTCTCACCGCCATGTTTTCACAATAGCCTTCATATCATGTAGACTAGTCGATCGTCCAACATTCGGCGGTTGTAGACCCGTGTGAATCTGAGCAGCTTCTTGAAGCTCCATAATTTGTTGCGCCGCCTGGAATTAACAGCAACAGTAATACAATACAATACAATACAATACAATACTTTAATCAAGAGAAGGAAAATAAAAATTGTAAAAGTATCTCTCGAAAGGGGATATTCTAGAGGTTAACCCTATATAAAAGATTCCCCGAATAAAAAGATCAAAACATTATATACAGATAATTAAAAACTGTTTACCATCATCTCAATCAATATTCATGTAAATCTTTAGTCTGTTACGAAATAAAGTCAATGATCCTGCGTGTACAATATCTTTAGGCAAATTATTCCACATATTAACGATCCGTACAAAAAAAGAAAATTTGTAGCAATTTACGATAGCTATTTTTACGTAGAGCTTATAATCGTGATTGGCTCTAGTTCGATTACATTTAGTAAGTTCAAAAAAGTCCGAAAAATGAAGACTATCTATTTCCAGAACTATCTTGTAGCACTGGATCAGAGATAAAAACTCTCTTCGTTTCTCCAAAGTTTGCCAATTCAGTAGGCGGCAGCGGTCTTCATAGCTCATTTCTCCGCGTTTTTGCTTTAATGCCAACCGCGATGCCCTTCTTTGGACTTTTTCCAAGGATTCGATATCCTTTTTTTGGTAGGGGCTCCAGACGGGGACAGCGTATTCGAGTATAGGTCTTACTAACGACTTAAAGAGGCAGGAAAACGCATAGCGATTATCGTTTCCAAGTGATCGCCTAATTATACCCAACACTTTGTTCGCCTTGTTTACTATGTAGGAAACGTGTTTACCCCAAGATAGATCGTAGTTTATTGTGACCCCTAGGTCCTTGGCACTGTCGACAGATTTTAGTTGCGTACCAAGGGAATAACTATGGTAATCAACCATCAACAATCAACAGTAATCAACAAAACGTCCAAAGAAAAATTCAGTAAAATCGATAACGACCCCCTTGGAGCAAAGGAGCATGCGTGTGAACTATTTTTGGAGAGGGCGAGAGAGCATTGAAAATCGACCCAAAATTTGATAGAATTTGTCACAGAAAAAACAAGGCAAAGCTTACAAAATAGAGATTAAGTAAAAACCAGGTGATTGGTTGGTAAATAAAAAAAAAAAAGAAAAAGAAAAGGAAAAAGGATAAATATAAGAAAAACAGTTCTTTCGTTTTACAGACCGATGCAGAATAGAACCGATCGTACGCCGAAGTAAGCGCGTTTCGTCCAGCTCTTCACATCCGCGACATATTTTTCTGCGCTTTTGGAAGCGAGGGCGTTTGTTTACCCTTTACACCCTAAGATCAGTATGCATATTTTCAATACTGTTCTCTGTACATTTGCTAAGGTGCTGACATAGAGAATTTGTTAAACAATCGTGAGCTTCTATAGTTGGCGATCATTTTCTTTATTCTCGTGACTTTAAAGTGTGATTCAGGGGTGATATTGTAAGGAGAAATTAGATGTTAGTCACTCTTAGGGGTCAAAGGCTTAAAACATGAAAACGAAACAATCAGAGGAGCTCACCTGTAGGAGTGGAATGTGTTGCTGTGAAATAATCGGAGGTAAGCGCCTCCATTGGCGAATTGCTTGAGTTGTGGAATGCTCTACAAGTTTGTCGACCTATGTCATTAAAAGAGTATTTGGTTTTAAGAGACAGTCATAACGTGCAGATATAACAGATGCTTTGACTGGTTGGAAAAGAGCGATTACGGTAGTGTTAATATGAACGAGGAGGGACTGAGTCGAGACCCAATCTCCACTCGTTCCTCTCTCGTCTTGCTCATAACTTTCGCTTCAAATCACGAGTAGAACAAACCGCTAGCAGCGTGTAAAAAAATAGAATATTAAACACAATTGTGGCACTAACCATGTTGAGGTGTTGTTCATCCGGGTGGCAAATAGCTATGTAACCTCGATATAAGTTCAACTTGTACGCGATTGATTCCGGGAAGTTGACTTCAACCTGAAAAGCCATAGGAGGACATGTGGAAATTAAATACTGATAAAATAATAGAAATATTATTTGGAGCTTATAGTTGTTTAAAAATTACCTGTGCAAGAGCTTCTTTCATTGATTGCCACTCAGGGACTCTCCATGCACTTTCTAGAACTAAAATAGAAACGATCAGAGAAAGTAACACACGTTATTATAAAAAGAAAATGAACAAAAGAAGTAGGAAATTTTTCACGATCGTACCCAGGAAAGGATTAGTGTGGCCCTTAGTCTTTCCGAACTCCATCAGCAAATCCCATTGACCGAGCTCTTTAGAACAACTGAAAAAGATGAGACGAAATACATCAACAAATAGAACATTTACCGGTGTTTGTACACTAATTTCGATTAACATGTGAGAATAGGGCCCGAGTGGCAATGCTTAGGACACGTCAATTGAAAAAAACCAATTTATATTTTTCTTTAAAATTTTGCAAATAACTGGATTCATTAACCGCCTCTCACAGCGCCAGACTTCAAAATAACTTATGAGGGCAGTGCTGGGTTCCAAAAGAGATATGTGAACAATTCGCCGTCGTGGTTTGCGAAAAGTCACTACTATGTTTCAACATTATTCAGAACCTCCATAGGTAATCAAAAGGCGAGTTCTCATTACCTTCCTTGTTTCTAACTGCATTGACTTACGCGGAAAATTTATGGGCAGATCACACTTAGAATAACACCCCTAACCAAAACCTTTCTCCGCTTATTACAAGAGGTAACGCATGGAACTTCCACATCGAAAGCTCAGAGGCTCCATTCTGATTAGATTGTTTAAGACACTTGCCTGACCCAGTGCTCTTCCCACAGATTGTACTCTGATGTTAGTTGCGGATTAGCTGGGCCGCGGTTATGTTCTTCACGAGCCTTGCTCATCACCTGAAGAGAAGTGGGAAAATTTATCGCATGAATTAAGTTAAGAATAAGATTCCAAGAATAAAAAGATAGCACTGAAGAGTGGAAGGAATAAACCTCTTACGCCCTTACATCAGTATGCATAATCTCCATACTGTTTTCTAATAATTTTTGTACAGTGCTGCCAAGAGAGTTTCTCTTTTTTGTGTGAAAATGATGTGCCTCTAAATATGTGAGCATTATCACATTGTACGTAGTATAAGTAGAACAATGTACATAGCATAAATATTAATTGTATCTTAAGAGTACTGTAAGTAGTGTAACGCAATGTGCGTAGAGAGTCCCGTGAAAGGAACCTTAATGCAGTTAATGTAAGTATCATGTTATGTAAAAAAAAAACCAAAAAAAAAAAACCACAGAACAAATAGTGCACGAGATACCAACGTAACAGTCAAACAAACCAGAAAAAAATAGTGCGCGAGACACCAACGTAACAGTCGAACAAACCAGAAAACAAACACTGCGCAAGATACCAACGTAACGGTTAGAAAAACCGGAGAAAAAATAGTGCCCGAGATACCAACGTAACAGTCAAACAAACCAGAAAAAACATAGTGCACGAGATACCAACGTAACAGTTAAACAAACAAACAAAAAAATAGTGCACCAGATGCCAACGTAATACACATACAAACCAGGATACAAATAGTGCGCGAGATGCCAACGTAACAGTCAAACAAACCAGAAAACAAATAGCGCGCGAGATACCAATGTAACAGCCAAACAAACCTAAGAACAAATAGTGCGCGAGATACCAACGTAACAATTAAACAAACCAGAAAACAAATGGTGCACGAGATGCCAACGTAACAGTGAAAGAAACCAGAGAACAAACAACTAGTGCACAACATGACAACGTAATAATTAAAAAACTAGAAAACAAATAGTGCACAACATGCCAACGTAATAGTTAAGCAAACTAGAAAATAAATAGTGCGCAACCCGCCAACGTAACAGTTAAAAAAAATTGAAAACAAATAGTGCGCAACATGCCAAGGTAACAATTAAACAAACTAAAAAATAACTAGTGGGCAAAATGCCAACGTAATCGTTAAACCAACTAGAAACAAATAGTGCACAACACACCAACGTAATAGTTAAGAAACAAGCAAACAAATAGTGCGCAACATGGCAACGTAACAAATAAACAAACCAGAAAAGAAATAGCGCGCAACATCCTAGCGTAGTAGTTAAAAAAAAAAATAGTGCGCAACATGGCAACGTAATAGTTAAATCAACTAGGAAACAAATAGTGCGAAACACGTTAAAGTAAAAGTTAAAAAAACCAGAAAACAAATAGTGCGCAACATGCCAACGTAACAGTTACAGAAACTAGAAAATAAATAGTGCGCAACATACCAACGTAATATTTCAACAAATTACAAAAGAAATAGTGCAGAAAACGTAACGTAATAGTTAAACAAACTACAAAACAAATAGTGCACAACATGCCAACGTAAAAGTTGAACAAACCACAAAATAAAGAGTGCGTAACATACCAACGTAATAGTTAAACAAACTAGAAAACAAATAGTGCAGAAAACGTCAACCCAAGAGTTATACATACTACAAAACATGTAGTTCGCAACATCCCAACGAAATAGTTAAACAAACCAGAAAACAAATAGTGCACAATATGCCAACGTAATAGGTAAAGAAACTAAAAAACAAATGGTGCGGAACACGAAACGTAATAGTTAAACAAACTAGAATAGTGCGTAACACACCGACGTAATAGTTAAACAAACTAAAAAAAAAATAGTGCGGAACACGAAACGTAATAGTTAAACAAACTAGAAAACAAATACTACAGAACAAACCAACGTAATAGTCAAAGAAAGTAGAAAACAAATAGTGCGCAACAAACCAACCTAATAGTTAAAGAAACTAGAAAACAAATAGTTCGCAGCACACCAAAGTAATAATTAAACAAAATAAAAAACTAAAATTGTGCGCATCATGCTAACGTAAAAGTTAAACATACTAGAAAACAGATAGTGTGCCACATGCCGACGTAATAGTTAAAGAAAGTAGAAAACAAATAGTGCGCAAAATGCTAACGAAATAGTTAAAGAAAGTAGAAAACAAATAGTGCGCAACATGCCAACGTAGTAGTTAAAAGAACAAGAAAACAAATAGTGCGCAACACACCAACGTAATAGTTAAAGAAATTAAAAAACAAATAGTGCGCAACACACCAACGTAATAGTTAAAGAAATTAAAAAACAAATAGTGCACAACATGCCAACGTAAGAGTTAAAGTAGAAAACAAATACTACAGAACAAACCAACGTTATAGTCAAAGTAGAAAACAAATAGTGCGCAACATACCAACCTAATAGTTAAAAAACTAGATAACAAATAGTGCGCAACATGCCAACGTAGTAGTTAAAAAAACAAGAAAACAAATAATGCGCAAAACACCAACGTAATAGTTAAGGTAGAAAACAAATAGTGCGCAAAACACCAACGTAATAGCGAAAGTAGAAAACAAATAAAGCGCAAAACACCAACGTAATAGTGAAAGTAGAAAACAAAAAGTGCGCAAAAAACCCACGTATTAGTGAAAGTAGAAAATAAATAAAGCGCAAAACACAAACGTAATAGTGAGAGTAGAAAACAAATAGAGCGCAAAACACCAACGTGATAGTGAAAGTAGAAAACAAATAGTGCGCAAAAAACCCACGTATTAGTGAGAGTAGAAAACAAATTGTGCGCAAAACACCAACGTAATAGTGAAAGTAGAAAACAAATAGTGCGCAACACACCAACGTAATAGTTAAAGTAGAAAACAAATAGTGCGCAACACACCAACGTCGTAGTTAAAGTAGAAAACAAATAGTGCGCAAAACACCAACGTCGTAGTTAAAGTAGAAAACGAAAAGTGCGCAACACACCAACGTCGTAGTTAAAGTAGAAAACGAAAAGTGCGCAACACACCAACGTAATAATGAAAGTAGAAAACAAATAGTGCGCAAAAAACCCACGTATTAGTGAGAGTAGAAAACAAATTATGCGCAAAACACCAACGTAATAGTGAAAGTAGAAAACAAATAGTGCACAACACACAAACGTCGTAGTTAAAGTAGAAAACAAATAGCGCCATATACACCAATGTAATAGTTCAAGTAGAAAACGAATAGTGCGCAAACCCCAACGTAATAGTTAAAGTAGAAAACAAATAGTGCGCAAAACACCAACGTTTTGGTTAAACAAGAAAACAATTAGTACGCAAAACACCCACGTAATACCTAAAGTAGAAAACAAATAGTGCACAAAACACCAACGTATTAGCGAGAGTAGAAAACAAAAGGTGCGCGACACACCAACATACTAGTTAGAGTAAAGAACAAATAGTGCGCAAAACATTAACGTAATAGTTAAAGTAGAAAACAAATAGTGCACAAAACACGAACGTACTAGTTTAAGTAGAAAACAAATAGTGCGCAACACACAACCGTATTAGTAAAAGTAGAAAACAAATAGTGCGCAATACACCAACGTAATAGTTAAAGTAGAAAACAAATAGCGCGCAACACACCAACCTAATAGTTAAAGTAGAAGACAAATAGTGCGCAATACACCAACGTAAAAGTGAAAGTAGAAAACAAATAGTGCGCAATACACCAACCTAATAGTTAAAGTAGAAAACAAATAGTGCGCAATACACCAACGTAATAGTTAAAGTAGAAAACAAATAGCGCGCAACACACCAACCTAATAGTTAAAGTAGAAAACAAATAGCGCGCAATACACCAACCTAATAGTTAAAGTAGAAAACAAATAGCGCGCAATACACCAACGTAATAGTTAAAGTAGAAAACAAATAGCGCGCAACACACCAACCTAATAGTTAAAGTAGAAAACAAATAGCGCGCAATACACCAACCTAATAGTTAAAGTAGAAAACAAATAGCGCGCAATACACCAACGTAATAGTTAAAGTAGAAAACAAATAGCGCGCAATACACCAACCTAATAGTTAAAGTAGAAGACAAATAGTGCGCAAAACACCAACGTTAAAGTAAAAGCAGAAAATAAATACTGCGCAAAACGCCAACGTAAAGGTAAAAGTAGAAAACAATTTCGTAAAACACCAACTTACTAGTAAAAGTAAAAAACAAATAGTGCGCAAAACACCAACAAAATAGTAAAAGTAGAAAAAAAATAATGCGCAAAACACGAACGTATTAGTAAAAGAATAAAACAAATAGTGCGCAATACATCAACTCAATAGTTAAAGTAGAAAACAAATAGTGCGCAAAAAACCCACGTATTAGTGAGAGTAGAAAACAAATAATGCGCAAAATACTAACGTAATAGTGAAAGTAGAAAACAAATACTGCGCAAAACACCAACGTAATAGTTAAAGTAGAAAACAAATAGTGCACAACACACCAACGTAATATTTAAAGTAGAAAACAAATAATGCGCAAAACGCCAAAGTAAAAGTGAAAGTAGAAAACAAATAGTGCCCAAAACACCAACGAAATAGTAAAAGTAGAAAACAAATTGTGCGCAAAACACCAACAAAATAGTAAAAGTAGAAAACAAATTGTGCGCAAAAAACTAACGTAATAGTTAAAGTAGAAAACAAATAATGCGCAAAACCTTAACGTAATAGTCAAGGTAGAAAACAAATAGTGCGCAAAACACGAACGTACTAGATTAAGTAGAAAACAAATAGTGCCCAATACGCCAACATATTAGTAAAAGTATAAAACAAATAATGCGCAATACACCAACGTAGTAGTTAAAGTAGAAAAGAAATAGTGCGCAAAAAAAAGTAACAGTTAAAGTACAAAACAAATAGCGCGCAAAACACTAACATATTAATGAGAGTAGAAAACAAAGGCGCAAAACACCAACGTAATAGTTAAAGTAGAAAACAAATAGTGCGCAAAACAGTAACACATTAGTAAAAGTAGAAAACAAATAGTGCACAAAACAGTAACACACATTAGTAAAAGTAGAAAACAAATAGTGCGCAAAACAGTAACACATTAGTAAAAGTAGAAAACAAATAGTGCACAAAACAGTAACACACATTAGTAAAAGTAGAAAACAAATAGTGCACAAAACACCAACATTTAAGTGAAAGTAAAAAACAAATAGTGCGTAAACCCCAACGTAACAGTTGAAGTAGAAAACAAATAGTGCGCAAAACACCAACGTCATAGTTAAAGTTGAAAACAAATAGTGCGTACCACACCAACGTAATAGTAAAAGCAGAAAACAAATAGTGCGCAAAACACCAACGTAATAGTGAAAGTAGAAAACAAATGGTGCACAACACCAACGTAATAGTAAAGGTAAAAAAAAATAGTGCGCAAAACACTAACGTTATAGTTAGAGAAGAAAACAAATAGTGCGCAAAACACCAGCGTAATAGTTAAAGTAGAAAAGAAATAGTGCGCAAAACACCAACGTAATAGTTAAAGTAGAAAACAAATACTGCGCAAAACACCTACGTAATAGTTAAAGTAGAAAACAAATAGTGCGCAAAACACCAACGTAATAGTAAAAGTAGAAAACAAATAGTAGCAAAACACCAACGTAATAGTAGAAGTAGAAAACAAATAGTAGCAAAACACCAACGTAATAGTAAAAGTAGAAAAAAAATAGTGCGCAACACACTAACGTAATAGTAACAGTAGAAAACAAATAGTGCGAAAACAGCAACGTAATAGTAAAAATAGAAAACAATTAGTGTGCAAAAAACCCACGTAATACTTAAAGTAGAAAAAAAGTAGTGCGCAAAACACCAAAGTATTAACGAAAGCAGAAAACAAATGTTGCACAACACACCCACGTTATGGTAAAAGCAGAAAACAAATAGTGCACAAAACACCAACGTAATAGTAAAAGTATAAAACAAATAGTGCGCAAAATACCAACGTAATAGTGAAAGTAGAAAACAAATAGTGCGCAATACACCAACGTAATTCTTAAAGTAGAAAATAAATAGTACGCAACACAAACCTTATAGAGAAAGTAGAAAACAAATAGTGCGCAACACACCAACGTAATAATTAAAGTAGAAAACAAATAATGCGCAAAACATCAAAGCAATAGTGAAAGTAGAAAACAAATAGTGCGCAAAACACCAACGTAAAAGAGAAAGAAAACAAATAGTGCGCAAAACACCAACGTATTAGTGAAAGCAGAAAACAAATGATGCGCAACACACCAACGTAATAGCAAAAGCAGAAAACAAATAGTGCGCAAAACACCAACGTAATAGTAAAAGTAGAAAACGAATAGTGCGCAAAAAACCCACGTATTGGTGAGTAGAAAACAAACAGTGCGCAAAACACCAGCGTAAAAGTGAAAGTAGAAAACAATTAGTGCGCAAAACACCCACGTAATAGTAAAAGTAGAAAACAAATAGTGCGAAAACACCAACGTATGCGCAAAACATCAAAGTAATAGTGAAAGTAGAAAACAAATAGCGCGCAACACACCAACGTAAAAGTAAAAGTAGAAAACAAACAGTGCGCAAAACATCAAAGTAATAGTGAAAGTAGAAAAAAAATAGTGCACAAAACACCAATGTAAAAGTGAAAGTAGAAAACAATGAGTGCGCAAAACACCCACGTGATACTTAAAGTAGAAAACAAATAGTGCGCAAAACACCAACTTATTAGCGAAAGTAGAAAACAAATGGTGCGCAACACACCAACGTAATAAAAAAAGCAGAAAAAAATAGTGCGCAAAACACCAACGTAATAGTAAAAGTAGAAAACAAATACTGCGCAAAACACCAACGTAATGGTGAAAGTAGAAAACAAATGATGCACAACACACCAACGTGATAGTTAAAGAAGAAAACAAATAGTGCGCAAAACATCAGCGTAATAGTTAAAGTAGAAAAGAAATAGTGCGCAAAACACCAACGTAATAGTTAAAGTAGAAAACAAATAGTGCACAAAACACCTACGTAATAGTTAAAGTAGAAAACAAATAGTGCGCAAAACATCAACGCAATAGTAAAAGTAGAAAACAAATAGTAGCAAAACACCAACGTAATAGTAAAAGTAGAAAAAAATAGTGCGCAACACACTAACGTAATAGTAACAGTAGAAAACAAATAGTGCGAAAACACCAACGTAATAGTAAAAATAGAAAACAATTAGTGTGCAAAACACCCACGTAATAATTAAAGTAGAAAAAAAGTAATGCGCAAAACATCAAAGTATTAGCGAAAGCAGAAAACAAATGTTGCGCAACACACCAACGTTATAGTAAAAGCAGAAAACAAATAGTGCGCAAAACACCAAAGTATTAACGAAAGCAGAAAACAAATGTTGCGGAAAACACCAACCTAATAGTAAAAGTAGAAAAGAAATAGTGCGCAAAACACCTACGTAATAGTTAAAGTAGAAAACAAATAGTGCGCAAAACACCTACGTAATAGTTAAAGTAGAAAACAAATAGTGCGCAAAACACCTACGTAACAGTTAAAGTAGAAAACAAATAGTGCGCAAAACACCAACGTAATAGTAAAAGTAGAAAACAAATAGTAGCAAAACACCAACGTAATAATAAAAGTAGAAAAAAATAGTGCGCAACACACTAACGTAATAGTAACAGTAGAAAACAAATAGTGCGAAAACACCAACGTAATAGTAAAAATAGAAAACAATTAGTGTGCAAAACACCCACGTAATACTTAAAGTAGAAAAAAAGTAGTGCACAAAACACCAAAGTATTAACGAAAGCAGAAAACAAATGTTGCACAACACACCAACGTTATAGTAAAAGCAGAAAACAAATAGTGCGCAAAACACCAACGTAATAGTAAAAGTATAAAACAAATAGTGCGCAAAATACCAACGTAATACTTAAAGTAGAAAACAAATAGTGCGCAAAACATCAGCGTAATAGTTAGAGTAGAAAAGAAATAGTGCGCAAAACACCAACGTAATAGCTAAAGTAGAAAACAAATAGTGCTCAAAACACCTACGTAATAGTTTAAGTAGAAAACAAATAGTGCGCAAAACACCAACGTAATAGTAAATGTAGAAAACAAATAGTGTGCAAAACACCCACGTAATGCTAAAAGTAGAAAAAAAATAGTGCGCAACACACTAACGTAATAGTAACAGTAGAAAACAAATAGTGCGAAAACACCAACGTAATAGTAAAAATAGAAAACAATTAGTGCGCAAAACACCCACGTAATAGTAAAAGTAGAAAATAAATAGTGCAAAAACACCAACGTATGCGCAAAACATCAAAGTAATAGTGAAAGTAGAAAACAATTAGTGCGCAACACACCAACGTAAAAGTAAAAGTAGAAAACAAATAGTGCGCAAAACATTAAATAGTGAAAGTAGAAAAAAAATAGTGCGCAAAACACCAATGTAAAAGTGAAAGTAGAAAACAATGAGTGCGCAAAACACCCACGTGATACTTAAAGTAGAAAACAAATAGTGCGCAAAACACCCACTTATTAGCGAAAGTAGAAAACAAATGGTGCCCAACACACCAACGCAATAGTAAAAGCAGAAAAAAAATTGTGCGCAAAACACCAACGTAATAGTAAAAGTAGAAAACAAATACTGCGCAAAACACCAACGAAATGGTGAAAGTAGAAAACAAATGGTGCGCAACACACCAACGTAATACTTAAAGTAGAAAACAAATAGTGCGCAAAACATCAGCGTAATAGTTAGAGTAGAAAAGAAATAGTGCGCAAAACACCAACGTAATAGCTAAAGTAGAAAACAAATAGTGCTCAAAACGCCTACGTAATAGTTAAAGTAGAAAACAAATAGTGCGCAAAACACCAACGTAATAGTAAATGTAGAAAACAAATAGTGTGCAAAACACCCACGTAATGCTAAAAGTAGAAAAAAATTAGTGTGAAAACACCAACGTAATAGTAAAAATAGAAAACAATTAGTGCGCAAAACACCCACGTAATAGTAAAAGTAGAAAATAAATAGTGCAAAAACACCAACGTATGCGCAAAACATCAAAGTAATAGTGAAAGTAGAAAACAATTAGTGCGCAACACACCAACGTAAAAGTAAAAGTAGAAAACAAATAGTGCGCAAAACATTAAATAGTGAAAGTAGAAAAAAAATAGTGCGCAAAACACCAATGTAAAAGTGAAAGTAGAAAACAATGAGTGCGCAAAACACCCACGTGATACTTAAAGTAGAAAACAAATAGTGCGCAAAACACCCACTTATTAGCGAAAGTAGAAAACAAATGGTGCCCAACACACCAACGCAATAGTAAAAGCAGAAAAAAAATTGTGCGCAAAACACCAACGTAATAGTAAAAGTAGAAAACAAATACTGCGCAAAACACCAACGAAATGGTGAAAGTAGAAAACAAATGGTGCGCAACACACCAACGTAATACTTAAAGTAGAAAACAAATAGTGCGCAAAACATCAGCGTAATAGTTAGAGTAGAAAAGAAATAGTGCGCAAAACACCAACGTAATAGCTAAAGTAGAAAACAAATAGTGCTCAAAACACCTACGTAATAGTTAAAGTAGAAAACAAATAGTGCGCAAAACACCAACGTAATAGTAAATGTAGAAAACAAATAGTGTGCAAAACACCCACGTAATGCTAAGTAGAAAAAAAATAGTGCGCAACACACTAACGTAATAGTAACAGTAGAAAACAAATAGTGCGAAAACACCAACGTAATAGTAAAAATAGAAAACAATTTGTGTGCAAAACAGCCACGTAATACTTAAAGTAGAAAAAAAGTAATGCGCAAAACATCAAAGTATTAGCGAAAGCAGAAAACAAATGTTGCGCAACACACGAACGTTATAGTAAAAGCAGAAAGCAAATAGTGCGCAAAACACCAACGTAATAGTAAAAGTACAAAACAAATAGTGCGCAAAACACCAACGAAATAGTGAAAGTAGAAAACAAATAGTGCGCAAAACACCTACGTAATAGTTAAAGTAGAAAACAAATAGTGCGCAAAACACCAACGTAATAGTGAAAGTAGAAAACAAATAGTGCGCAACACAACTTGTTAGTTAGAGTAGAAAACAAATAATGCGCAAAACATCAAAGCAATAGTGAAAGTAGAAAACAAATAGTGCGCAAAACACCAACGTAAAAGTGAAAGTCGAAAACAAATAGTGCGCAACACACGAACGTTAGTTAAAGTAGAAAACAAATAATGCGCAAAACATCGAAGCAATAGTGAAAGCAGAAAACAAATAGTGCACAAAACACCAACGTAAGAGTAAAAGTAGAAAACGAATAGTGCACAAAACACCCACCTATTAGTGAGAGTAGAAAACAAATAGTGCGCAAAATACCAACGTAATAATGAAAGTTAAAAACAAACAGTGCGCAAAACACCAGCGTAAAAGTGAAAGTAGAAAACAATTAGTGCGCAAAACACCCACGTAATACTTAAAGTAGAAAACAAATAGTGCGCAAAACACCGTTTGCGCAAAACATCAAAGTAATAGTGAAAGTAGAACACAAATAGTGCGCAAAACACCAACGTAATAGTTAAAGTAGAAAACAAATAGTGCGCAACACACCAACATAATAGTTAGAGTACAAAACAAATAGTGCGAAAACATCAAATAGTGAAAGTAGAAAAAAAATTGTGCTCAAAACACCAACGTAATAGTAAAAGTAGAAAACAAATAGTGCGCAAAACACCAACGTAATAATGAAAATAGAAAACAATTAGTGTGCAAAACACCCACGTAATACTTAAAGTAGAAAAAAAGGAGTGCGCAAAACACCAAAGTATTAACGAAAGCAGAAAACAAATAGTGCGCAAAACACCAACGCAATAGTAAAAGTAGAAAACAAATAGTGCGCAAAACACCAACGTAATAGTGAAAGTAGAAAACAAATAGTGCGCAAGACACCTACGTAAAAGTGAAAGTAGAAAACAAATAGTGCGCAAAACACCAACGTATTAGCGAAAGTAGAAAATAAATAGTGCGCAACACTACATTGTAATAGTAAAAGCAGAAAAAAACTAGTGCGCAAAACACCAACGTAATAGTAAAAGTAGAAAACAAATAATGCGCAAAACACCAACGTAATAGTGAAAGTAGAAAACAAATGGTGCGCAACACACCAACGTAATAGTTAAAGTAGAAAACAAATAGTGCGCAAGAGTAACGCATTAGTAAAAGTAGAAAACAAATAGTGCGCAAAACAGCAGCGTAATGGTGAAAGTAGAAAAGAATTAGTGCGCAAAACACCCACGTAATACTTAAAGTAGAAAACAAATAGTGTGCAAAACACCAACGTATGCGCAGAAAATCAAAGTAATAGTGAAAGTAGAAAACAAATAGTGCGCAAAACACCAACGTAAAAGTGAAAGTAGAAAACAATTAGTGCGCAAAACACCCACGTAATACTTAAAGTAGAAAAAAAATAGTGCGCAAAACACCAACGTATTAGCGCAAGTAGAAAACAAATGGTGCGCAAAACACCAACTTAACAGCTAGAGTAGATCACAAACAGAGCGCAAAACACCGTTATAGTAAAAGTAGAAAACAAATAGTGCACAATACACCAACGTAGAAGTAGAAGTAGACAACAAATAGTGCGCAAAACACCAACGTAATTGTAAAAGTAGAAAACAAATAGTGCGCAAAACACCAACGTGATAGTAAAAGTAGAAAACAAATAGTGCACAATACACCAACGTAGAAGTAAAAGTAGACAACAAAGAGTGCGCAAAACACCAACGTAATAGTAAAAGTAGAAAACAAATAGTGCGCAAAACAACGTGATAGTAAAAGTAGAAAACAAATAGTGCGCAATACACCAACGTGCTAGTAAAAGCAGAAAACGAATAGTGCACAAAACACCAACATAATAGTAGAAGTGGAAAACAAATAGTGCCCAAGACCCCAACGTAATAGTTAAAGTAGAAAACAGATAGTGCGCAAAACACCAACGTAATAGTAAAAGTAGAAAACAAATAGTGCACAAAACACCAACGTAACAGTAAAAGTAGAAAACAAATAATGCGCAACACACCAACGTAATAGTAAAAGTAGAAAACAAATAGTGCACAAAACACCATTATAGTGAAAGTATAAAACAAATAGTGCGCAAAACACCAAAGTAATAGTAAAAGTAGAAAACAAATAGTGCGCAAAACACCAACGTAATAGTAAAAGTGGAAAACAAATAGTGCACAACACACCAACGTAATAGTAAAAGTAGAAAATAAATAGTGCGCAAAAAACAAACGTAATAGTTAAAGCAGAAAACAGATGGTGCGCAAAACACCAACGTAATAATAAAAGTAGAAAACAAATAGTGCGCAACACACCAACGTAATAGGTAAAGAAAGTAGAAAACAAATAGTGCACAACACACCAACGTAATAGGTTAAGAAAGTAGAAAAGAAATAGTGCGCAACACACCAATGTAATAGGTAGAGAAAGTAGAAAACAAATAGTGCGCAACACACCAACGTAATAGATAAAGAAAGTAAAAAACGAAGAGTGCGCAACACACCAACGTAATAGAGAAAGAAAGTAGAAAACTCATAGTGCGCAACACACCAACGTAATATATGAAGAAAGTAGAAAACAAATAGTGCGCAACACACCAACGTAATAGATAAAGAAAGTAGAAAACACATAGTGCGCAACACACCAACGTAATATATAAAGTAGAAAACAAATAGTGCGCAACACACCAACGTAATAGATAAAGAAAGTAAAAAACAAATAGTGCGCAACACACCAACGTAATAGATAAAGAAAGTAGAAAACAAATAGTGCGCAACACACCAACGTAATAGATAAAGAAAGTAGAAAACAAATAATGCGCAACACACCAACGTAATAGGTAGAGAAAGTAGAAAACAAATAGTGCGCAACACACCAAAGTTATAGTTAAAGAAAATAGAAAACAAATAGTGCGCAACACACCAACTTAAGAGGTTAAGAAAGTAGAAAACAAATAGTGCGCAACAAACAAACGTTATAGATAAAGTAGAAACAAAATAGTGCGCAACACATCAACGTAATAGGTAAAGAAAGTACAAAACAAATAGTGCGCAACACACCAACGTAATAGGTTAAGAAGGTAGAAAACAAATAGTGCGCAACACACCAACGTAATAGGTTAAGAAAGTAGAAAACAAATAGTGCGCAACACACCAACGTAATAGGTAAAGAAAGTAGAAAACAAATAGTGCGCAACACACTAACGTAATAGGTTAAGAAAGTAGAAAACAAATAGTGCGCAACACACCAACGTTATAGTTAAAGAAAATAGAAAACAAATAGTGCGCAACACACCAACGTAATAGTTAAAGTAGAAAACAAATAGTGCGCAACACACCAACGTAATAGGTTAAAAAAGTAGAAAACAAATAGTGCGCAACACACCAACGTTATAGTTAAAGAAAATAGAAAACAAATAGTGCGCAACACACCAACGTAATAGTTAAAGTAGAAAACAAATAGTGCGCAACACACCAACGTAATAGGTAAAGAAAGTAGAAAACAAATAGTGCGTAACACACCAACGTAATAGTTAAAGAAAATAGAAAACAAATAGTGCGCAACACACCAACGTAATAGGTTAAGAAAGTAGAAAACAAATAGTGCGCAACACACCAACGTAATAGGTAAAGAAAGTAGAAAACAAATAGTGCGCAACACACCAACGTTATAGGTAAAGAAAGAAAACAAATAGTGCGCAACACACCAACGTAATAGGTAAAGAAAGTAGAAAACAAATAGTACGCAAAACACCAACGTTATAGTTAAAGAAAGTAGAAAAGAAATAGTGCGCAACACACCAACGTAATAGGTTAAGAAAGTAGAAAACAAATAGTGCGCAACACACCAACGTAATAGCTTAAGAAAGTAGAAAACAAATAGTGCGCAACACACCAACGTTATAGTTAAAGAAAATAGAAAACAAATAGTGCGCAACACACCAACGTAATAGGTAAAGAAAGTAGAAAACAAATAGTGCGCAACACACCAACGTAATAGATAAAGAAAGTAAAAAACGAAGAGTGCGCAACACACCAACGCAATAGGTAAAGAAAGTAGAAAACAAATAGTGCACAACACACCAACGTAATAGGTAAAGAAAGTAGAAAAGAAATAGTGCGCAACACACCAACGTAATAGGTAAAGAAAGTAGAAAACAAATAGTGCGCAACACACCAACGTAATAGGTTAAGAAAGTAGAAAACAAATAGTGCGCAACACACCAACCTAATAGGTAAAGAAAGTAGAAAACAAATAGTGCGCAACACACCAACGTAATAGGTAAAGAAAGTAGAAAACAAATAGTGCGCAACACATCAACGTAATAGGTTAAGAAAGTAGAAAACAAATAGTGCGCAACACACCAACGTTATAGTTAAAGAAAATAGAAAACAAATAGTGCGCAACACACCAACGTAATAGGTAAAGAAAGTAGAAAACAAATAGTGCGCAAAACACCAACGTTATAGTTAAAGAAAGTAGAAAACAAATAGTGCGCAACACACCAACGTAATAGGTTAAGAAAGTAGAAAACAAATAGTGCGCAACACACCAACGTAATAGGTTAAGAAAGTAGAAAACAAATAGTGCGCAACACACCAACGTTATAGTTAAAGAAAATAGAAAACAAATAGTGCGCAACACACCAACGTAATAGGTAAAGAAAGTAGAAAACAAATAGTGCGCAACACACCAACGTAATAGGTAAAGAAAGTAGAAAACAAATAGTGCGCAACACATCAACGTAATAGGTTAAGAAAGTAGAAAACAAATAGTGCGCAACACACCAACGTTATAGTTAAAGAAAATAGAAAACAAATAGTGCGCAACACACCAACGTAATAGTTAAAGTAGAAAACAAATAGTGCGCAACACACCAACGTAATAGGTTAAGAAAGTAGAAAACAAATAGTGCGCAACACACCAACGTTATAGTTAAAGAAAGTAGAAAACAAATAGTGCGCAACACACCAACGTAATAGGTTAAGAAAGTAGAAAACAAATAGTGCGCAACACACCAACGTTATAGTTAAAGAAAGTAGAAAACAAATAGTGCGTAACACACCAACGTAATAGTTAAAGAAAATAGAAAACAAATAGTGCGCAACACACCAACGTAATAGGTTAAGAAAGTAGAAAACAAATAGTGCGCAACACACCAACGTAATAGGTAAAGAAAGTAGAAAACAAATAGTGCGCAACACACCAACGTTATAGGTAAAGAAAGAAAACAAATAGTGTGCAACACACCAACGTAATAGGTAAAGAAAGTAGAAAACAAATAGTGCGCAAAACACCAACGTTATAGTTAAAGAAAGTAGAAAAGAAATAGTGCGCAACACACCAACGTAATAGGTTAAGAAAGTAGAAAACAAATAGTGCGCAACACACCAACGTAATAGGTTAAGAAAGTAGAAAACAAATAGTGCGCAACACACCAACGTTATAGTTAAAGAAAACAGAAAACAAATAGTGCGCAACACACCAACGTAATAGGTAAAGAAAGTAGAAAACAAATAGTGCGCAACACACCAACGTAATAGATAAAGAAAGTAAAAAACGAAGAGTGCGCAACACACCAACGCAATAGGTAAAGAAAGTAGAAAACAAATAGTGCACAACACACCAACGTAATAGGTAAAGAAAGTAGAAAAGAAATAGTGCGCAACACACCAACGTAATAGGTAAAGAAAGTAGAAAACAAATAGTGCGCAACACACCAACGTAATAGGTTAAGAAAGTAGAAAACAAATAGTGCGCAACACACCAACCTAATAGGTAAAGAAAGTAGAAAACAAATAGTGCGCAACACACCAACGTAATAGGTAAAGAAAGTAGAAAACAAATAGTGCGCAACACACCAACGTAATAGGTTAAGAAAGTAGAAAACAAATAGTGCGCAACACACCAACGTTATAGTTAAAGAAAATAGAAAACAAATAGTGCGCAACACACCAACGTAATAGGTAAAGAAAGTAGAAAACAAATAGTGCGCAAAACACCAACGTTATAGTTAAAGAAAGTAGAAAACAAATAGTGCGCAACACACCAACGTAATAGGTTAAGAAAGTAGAAAACAAATAGTGCGCAACACACCAACGTAATAGGTTAAGAAAGTAGAAAACAAATAGTGCGCAACACACCAACGTTATAGTTAAAGAAAATAGAAAACAAATAGTGCGCAACACACCAACGTAATAGGTAAAGAAAGTAGAAAACAAATAGTGCGCAACACACCAACGTAATAGGTAAAGAAAGTAGAAAACAAATAGTGCGCAACACATCAACGTAATAGGTTAAGAAAGTAGAAAACAAATAGTGCGCAACACACCAACGTTATAGTTAAAGAAAATAGAAAACAAATAGTGCGCAACACACCAACGTAATAGGTAAAGAAAGTAGAAAACAAATAGTGCGCAACACACCAACCTAATAGGTAAAGAAAGTAGAAAACAAATAGTGCGCAACACACCAACGTAATAGGTAAAGAAAGTAGAAAACAAATAGTGCGCAACACACCAACGTAATAGGTTAAGAAAGTAGAAAACAAATAGTGCGCAACACACCAACGTTATAGTTAAAGAAAATAGAAAACAAATAGTGCGCAACACACCAACGTAATAGGTAAAGAAAGTAGAAAACAAATAGTGCGCAACACACCAACGTTATAGGTAAAGAAAGAAAACAAATAGTGCGCAACACACCAACGTAATAGGTAAAGAAAGTAGAAAACAAATAGTGCGCAACACACCAACGTTATAGTTAAAGAAAGTAGAAAACAAATAGTGCGCAACACACCAACGTAATAGGTTAAGAAAGTAGAAAACAAATAGTGCGCAACACACCAACGTAATAGGTTAAGAAAGTAGAAAACAAATAGTGCGCAACACACCAACGTAATAGGTAAAGAAAGTAGAAAACAAATAGTGCGCAACACACCAACGTAATAGGTTAAGAAAGTAGAAAACAAATAGTGCGCAACACACCAACGTTATAGTTAAAGAAAGTAGAAAACAAATAGTGCGCAACACACCAACGTAATAGGTTAAGAAAGTAGAAAACAAATAGTGCGCAACACACCAACGTAATAGGTTAAGAAAGTAGAAAACAAATAGTGCGCAACACACCAACGTAATAGGTAAAGAAAGTAGAAAACAAATAGTGCGCAACACACGAACGTTATAGGTAAAGAAAGAAAACAAATAGTGCGCAACACACCAACGTTATAGTTAAAGAAAATAGAAAACAAATAGTGCGCAACACACCAACGTAATAGGTTAAGAAAGTAGAAAACAAATAGTGCGCAACACACCAACGTAATAGGTTAAGAAAGTAGAAAACAAATAGTGCGCAACACACCAACGTTATAGTTAAAGAAAATAGAAAACAAATAGTGCGCAACACACCAACGTAATAGGTAAAGAAAGTAGAAAACAAATAGTGCGCAACACACCAACGTAATAGGTTAAGAAAGTAGAAAACAAATAGTGCGCAACACACCAACCTAATAGGTAAAGAAAGTAGAAAACAAATAGTGCGCAACACACCAACGTTATAGGTAAAGAAAGAAAACAAATAGTGCGCAACACACCAACGTAATAGGTAAAGAAAGTAGAAAACAAATAGTGCGCAACACACCAACGTTATAGTTAAAGAAAGTAGAAAACAAATAGTGCGCAACACACCAACGTAATAGGTTAAGAAAGTAGAAAACAAATAGTGCGTAACACACCAATGTAATTGCCAAAGAAAATAGAAAACAATTAGTGCGCAACATTCCAACGTAACAGTTAAACAAATCAGAAAATAAATAGTGCGCGAGATATCAACGTAACAGTTAATGAAACTTAAAGAGAAACACTGCGCGAGATGCCAACGTAACTGTTGAGCAAACCAAAAAACAATTAGTGGGCGAATTACCAACGTAACAGTGAAACAAACCAGAGAGCAAATACTGTGCGAGATATCAACGTAACAGTTTAACAAATAGTGCGCAAGATATCAACGTAACAGTTTAACAAACCAGAAAACAAATAGTGCGCGAGATACCAAGGTATCATGTAAACAAACCAGAAAACAAATAGTGCGCGAGATATTAACGTAACAGTTTAACAAACCAGAAAACAAATAGTGCGCGAGATAACAACATAACAGTCAAAATTACCAGAAAACAAATAGTTCGTGAGATAGCAAGGTATCATGTAAAAAAACCAGAAAACAAATAGTGCGCGAGATATTAACGTAACAGTTTAACAAACCAGAAAACAAATAGTGCGCGAGAGAGCAACGTAACATTTAAACAAAGCAGAGAACAAATAGTGCGTGAGATGCCAACGTAACAGTCAAACAAACCAGAGAACAAATAGTGAATAGCCTCTTTTAGCTATGCAGAATAATTTCCACTTTGAACGATAACGCAAAATATAAAAAATATATAAAAAACACAAGAAAGGTAACAATAAACCAAGAAGTAAGAAGGATTGGGAAGGATGGAGAAGATTAAAACTGATGGCACCTTGAAAAAATTTATATGCAGATTTTTAAGGCGCAAACTTAAGAGCTTGGTTGACTATACATGATTTCACGTACCACTTCGTAAGCAGACTGTGCCTGTTCATAGAAGCCCTGGGTCTCATACGCGATAGCAGTGGCTGTCTCAGGATACCGACAGCGCTGCTGCCACAGACCAGCCCACATGTCTTCTTCATTTAGTAATGAGTACATCTCCGCTAAAGCGTCAAGAGTTTCCTGATCACAACAAAGAAACAATACCTCGCATGAGTGTCAACAACTACCATACGTTTTTAGTGAAGGAAGTTTACTAAACGCCTTCTCTGTTTCTTCACAGTTCTCGTTTATCATTAACCAAAACTACGGACGTTTCTGTCTCTCCTATACTGCTCTCCTTTTGCCTTACAGCCCTTACTTTGACTAACATCAAAAGAAAGAAACGCATTCGTTTCACCTGCGATAACAGAGACTCGTTAATAAGAAAAACGAATTGAAACATCAGCAAAACGTTTTTAAAGCATTGCAATGGACGTTAGCGATAATGAACCAACAAAAGCGATATTGTTTTCAAATCTCTCTCAAATCCATTCAAAATCAGGCCTGTAACAATCTCTGAGTCAGAGGTGGCGATGTCAAAAGGAATTTAAGTATAACAAAAGAAGCTTATTGCATGGTTTATAACATACATGTTGGTTAATCTCTGACGGGTCTTCTTCAAACGGCGAAAAATCAATGACTTGTTGTTGTTGATGTGTTATCTGATGATTGGAATATTCTTCACACAAACTGGCATAGTCCTCCAACATAAGTCCTGAACGATGCCACGAGTTGTGCGTTTTACCAAGATACTACAAAACAAGTTAAAAAGAATTTTCTAAAAACAAGCTTAGCTGAAATCACACTCTCATGAAACAATTTTTCAACCGAATGTCGAAAGCGATCCGGGACTATCTTGGTTTTGCTCGACTGCGCGTTGTGATTGGTCAATAAAACTCGCACTACACTCTCAACTAATGAGATATTTAACCTGGTTACTCCAGTTTTCTCGCGCTTAAGGCCGGCTACATTTACTTTATTTAATATAAGTTCTAATTGGCTTCTTGCGATGTTTACTCTTGCTCTGATCTGACGATACTCAATCAAACTACCTCTTATTATGTGGCACGCCATTTTTGTCCTCCCATAACCGTATGTCGAGATTAAAACGGGTTGCAAATAACGCGCGTAAAGAGTCGAACCGAATTATGGAAGATTCGAGAACAGTGGCGTACAGCGTAGCCGTTCTACGTTAGTTACGTGAATATGAAGGCGTAATTCTACCTTGAGTATACAAGGTCGAATGGGAACAGCCGGGTTACATTTAGAGACACCTTCCAGTATGGTGTGAACTGAACTGGGAAACGTATCCACTTGGGCCTGATGACTTCCACTACACATAAACGGACTGATCTCACCCGCTAGAACCTGGAAAACAAGCGTGACAGGAAAAAAAAGACATGACTTATAGATAACAAGGTGATTGTGGTCTGCTAAACTTAGAATATAACTTTATCTTAATAGACAAGTTTAGGTCTAAAGTGCAACCAAACTGTGATGCGCGCTTGTCGTTTGCTCGGGATTAAGTTTCACTTCTTAAATGCAGTGTCTCGATTGACCGCTATGTCTTGAATAACAATTTTCAAACGTATTCTAATGTTTGCTTGCTAATTACAGTATTAGGATTGGTTGCTATGTCTCGACTGATAAATTTCAAAGCCAGCTGAGGGCACACGCAGTGATTGGTAACCTTTGGAGCAATGAAACAGCAACATCCCAAAACGTGCACTCAGTAAAAAGCATTTTCATGCTCGATCATAGGATATGTATCAGCTTACTTGTTGTTGTTTCTCAGTCAGCAGATTCCACAGCTGTGGGAACAGGTCTATCCACACAGTATGTGCCAGGTTGGAGTACTTGTGGCACAACTGAGCCATGGGTCCCAGGAACGATGCGGTCTAAAGAAGAAAAAGAACGACAGAGCATTCAACCACCTCCGTTCAGCTTCGACTTGGCTAACGTTTAAAATAACCTGCAGCGTAAGCTCAAAAGAGGTTTTTGAGGCCATAATCTTTGACATAAATTTTTGTAACACTTCTTAAAAGGAAGCACTCATTAATTATGTTCTCTTAATTATATTTTCTCAAAAATAATAAACGTTTATTTACCGAAGTGGAAGTGAATAATGATGTATACCGTTTCCACCAACAATGTGGTAAATAATTACTTAAGCATACAATACACAAGCACCATAAAACTAGTTTATTTCTGCTAATATTTAGGCCGTTCCAGACGTTTAGTGAGTAAAACAAAGCGCGATAATGGTAAACGACGCGATAGAAGTGGAGAAGTGAAAAGACGAGAGAGGTTTGGGTCGGTAGCGTGATGAACATGTTCTCTGTACGACCCGACCCAAGCCTCCCTGGATTTTTGGTATGCCGCTACTTTCGCGCCGTTTCAAACGATTATTTCGCACGGATTTCAAACCATTTTACTTGCTAAACGCTAAGAACAAGGCCAGGGAAGAAGAACCACTGGAATAATCTCGTGAGGGGGGGGGGGGGGGGGAAAGGGAGGAGGGGGAAGAATAGCCAAGGAGCATGTTTCTGTAGCTATGATCAAAAGCAATTTGTACCTTGACCTCACGCAACTTGTCCATGAATTTTCCGTGTTTTTCAGCCAGTAACTTGACAGCGTCTCTCTCCTTTGTTCGACTGACGGGAGAACCTTTGTCCAAAGCACTGAGAAGTTGCTACAACAGCAAAGGAAAAACAAAGGTTATCTCTGTGTCTGAGTTAACCTTTAAACTCCCATAAGTGACCAAAACAGAATTTCTCTTTACATACCCATACAATATCAAACAGAAAAGTGATGGGAATAAAGAAAAATAGCAGTAAGGGGATTATTAGTTGATCAAATACAAAGTTCTCGAACTAACGTCATAAAAATTGTATGGCAGACAGAAAGGAAGGAGGTCCTGGGATTGAAAGGGTATAACAATTATGAGACTATGCTTTTGATATCCAAAAGCCTTAATCTTTCAAAAAAATGTATTGCTTTACTTGCTTATGTACCTCGGAATCATCGATCTCAAAGAGATAACGAGAGTCATCTTTCTCCTTCTTGTTTTCTGAAGCAGCGCTGCTGTCTGTTTCCATTTTTTCTTCTTTACTATCCTCAGGGACAGCGGTCTTCTGTCGCTGAGCATGTGCAAGAATTTCTTTACCTAATTGGTTGTCGGCAGACCGAAGGAACGATGTCACCGAAGGAAGCATGCTGAATGTACTGGAGGGTGTTACAGGCCTCTCGCATGCAGACACAGCTAGGAGAAGCTAAAAAAAAAAGGAACAGTACATGTATATAGCTTGAGGCGACCAGCAATATTACTACTCTTCCTGGATTGGATGCTAGGACGCAGGTTACCCAACCTTCCGCAAAAATTTGGGAACAAAGTCAGTACATGGGCAACTGTTCACCTACCTCACCCCTAACTCGAGAACATTCAACTGATAACAAGTTGGGTCAGGGGAGGGGTAGGCGCGCGGGTGCTCAGATACTGATATTGACCAAAAAGATGTCTGATCTCCCTGACATTTCACCGATATCGTCTATAATCCAGGATGGAGAAAGAGGCACTGTGAGAGACAGAGTCTTGCCTCAGAACACAACAAAATGAACCGAACAGAGCTCGATGATCGACATCTTTTTCTTTTCATTACCAACAGTCCATTTCCTACCTCGATACATTGTTTAATCCAGAAGTGATGACCCATTGCTTCCCAGTTCTGTTGGAGAAAAAGTGAAAATGCGCTGTTAGCGTTTAAGTACAACAAAGTGTTTCAACTACAACACAGAAAGCGTCGAGCATCAATTCTACCTGAGAACAGAAGACATAAAGCAGTCGATCATACAGCTTCTTCTTCATGGTTTTATCAAAAACCTGTCACAAATAACAATAACCAATGTTTATTCAAGTGTTTCAACTAGAAAGTTAAAGCGATACACTCTCTCGCTTATTGTCATTAAGGCACCGGTCCACATTTATCCCCGAGAGAGGGGGGGGGGGAGTGTGGAAGAGAGGGAGGGGGCCCAGAGAATTTTGGTTCTGTCACAATAAAATTTCCCCCTGAGGCTCTATAGTATTCTAATGATCCCCCTCCCCCTCCCCCTCCGTTCCCCCCCTCCCAAAAAAAAAAATCCGTCCCCCCCAGCAATAAATAATGACCGGTTTGACCGGACCCTAAAATTAAAATCATTGTTAGACTTGTTCATCACTCGCTTTTTATAACAAGTAACACTGAAATAAAAAAAGAAATCAAAGTGCTCTGTGAGCAAACTCGTGAACTGACACATGATTTTTTAGGTTATGTTTAATGTTATCTGGTTTAGGGAATTTTGTGGTTGATTGTTACATCTAGAGTACGAGCAGTAGTTCAGTGTTCGCTAATGTAGCAAAGAAACAAAGTAACGTTGGGATAAGAAGGCATTACAATTGAAATGATCATGCTATTACATTTGACAAGGTGGATGATGTCATGTGTTTTAAACGTCTATCATTTTTGTTTCTGGTTCAAAAGAAAAGGTTGGAAGTAAATGTGGGTGAAAAGTGAAATTTACTGTCTTTCGTTGTAAATATTAGAAAATCAAGGCAATACTGTCTTAATGAAAACATTAACGATTCCCTCTTTATCAAATGAGACAAACGGGAACGAGTTTTGAGTGATATAACTAAGCCAAGACTGCCACCGTCATTTTGGATCTCCGCCTGGGTAGATTTAAGTCACGTGCTAGGCAACGTATGATCAATAACAAGATAGAATTTCATTTCAGGCCTATTTATCAATTTTGTGGTGTATAACTTTCGCATTTTAGTACGTTGTTTGTATGTTGAATCTTCAAATTGTCTTGAAACTTAAAAGAAAATTGTTCTTTAAAAATTCACTGAAAATCGGTAGCTAAAATTGTTTGTTTAGGTGTTATCTGATTTTCGTGTTAACTTGTTATTTCGTCAGTCGCCGGCATCTTTCGTTGCTTCTCACAGGAAAAACACACGCGACGAAACGTAATGATCAATTTTGTCCTCAATCTCACGCTATAACAGAAAAAGCTTTTGAACATCTGTAAACTCCGAGCGCTTCGCAGTAAGTGATATTTTCAATGAATCTTCGGATTGTTTTCAAGTTCAAGGACTGTAAATTACAATTTTATGAAAAACGAAGGTTGTTCTGTTATTTCAGTGTGAATCCTTGCATGCCTGCCAGTCGCTGGCGCCGCTTGTTGAAACTAAAACGAAAAAAAAAACTCTTTTAAGATTATCATTGGCTTCTTTTTCACCCCACCACTATTCTTAGCAACAAAGGTCGCCATTTCGTCTGTTTATTGCTCGCCAAAAACTATAAAATGCACTCAAAAGCCTAAAATCTAAAAAAAGTTTACAGGAATCGACCAATCGAGCGAGCGAGCGAATGCTATTCCCCACATCGTATCTATAACTCGCTCTTGCGCATGCGCGCAATTCACGAGTTAAAAATGGTGTTTTTATGTCACGCGAGATTCTGCTTCTCGACATAACATAAAATGTAACGCAGCAGGGACGAGAATTTTAATGTTGAGGTGGGAGGGAGGGGTAGGGGCTGATTATGTAAACACTTTACCTCCATAAATCTTGACCGGATCTGTGGTTGGATACACCGCAATCCTGACAGGAATGCAGGCTCAAGTTTTGAAGCCAGTTCGGTGCTAACTAAAGTCTCATCTCTGCAACAGAGAAAGAAATAAATCTCAAAAGGCAGAATATTTACAAAGAAATGGTAGCTATCAGAGACTAGTGAGATCTCAGCAAGATTTATCGTCTTCCTACCTATAGACGTAATTAACAAGCTCTAAAAACTGCGCTTGGAGTTCAAAATCCTCTGGGAATCTCTTCTCGTAATTAGCCATCATACGCACCAGTAGCAAGGACTTCTCTCTTAGAGTGGGCAACCGCTGAATCGTCATTTGCGTCTAAAATGAAGCATAGACCTTAAGTATAAAGTAAAATTACAAGAGAAATGTTTCGTAATGTCATTTTGCGAGTTTACCATTTTGGTCTTTATCCAGTCTTCTACAAACTTCGTGATGGCGCGAAGAAGTTTTGAATCCTGAAAGAAAAAATATGTGTGGATTAAAAGTAGCTATGTTTACATCAAGGTTTTACAGGAGAGTAGGATGCTACAGGCAAGAATTTCTTTAACAGAGGGAAATTCTTCATGACATGTAACTCCTTGATTTCACTCTGACACAATTTGACAATCTACGAGGGTTAGCAAGATTCGAAAAAATTCAAAATAATTGATGTACTTACGGGTGATTTTTCAATCAGTGTCGTGAGAATGATAAAGAACAGTTTTCTAATCTCGGCGCTCATAACTCCGAGTCGGCCACGGATCAACTCCAGACACAGAATCAACATATCACTTGCACCTAAGAAGGCAGAAGACAACAAACGAAATTACGTTGGCCAAACCATAGATAAGTCTGTACTCGAGCCATGTGGCTCATTCAGCCGAGGCTTATTTCAGTTTCCCTAACCCTTTAACCCCTTAGAGTGATAGCACCAAATTTCTCCTTACAATATCATCCCCGAATCACAAATTTAGGTTACGAGAATAAAGGAAATGATCACCAACTAAAAAAAGCTCTTGATTGTTAAAGAAATTCATCTTGTCAGCCCCTTAAGAAATGTATAGAGCATAGTATGGAGAGTTTGCATACTGATGTTATGACGCCGGTACCAGTTTATTCTACTAGGCGGAGAGGGTGGCGAAAGGTACCGTGAGAGTAAAGTGTCATGCCCAAGAACACAACACAATGACCAGGCCAGGTCTCGAACCCAGACCCCTCGCCCCAGAGTCCAGCGCAGTAACCATAAGGGCAGGGCGTCCCCTACGACGAAACCATAACACTCCCCCCTCCCTCCCAACAATTTATTTAAAAATATCTCAGTGAGAGGAATAAACTTTTTCTAACAAAAAAATACCTGTGCTTTCTCCGAGCACAGCATTAATATGATCCTTGTGCATTCGCTGCAATGCTTTGAAAAACTGAGTCATCAACCTAAAGGAAAATGCAAACGAAATAGCGAAGAATATAATTTAAGCAATCAGGGAAAAAAAAACAAAAAAACTGAATATTACTAGATGAAGAGAACGCGGTCTTACAATAGGTGCAAACAAAATGAATTTAAAGTGCATCTGGTCATGAAAATACATAAGATACGAAAAAGTTTCTTGTAGCTAGCTGGGCAATCAAATAAATGTAACCTTACCGATCAATGTATGAAGGATTGTTCATACAAGCTGCTTTCAACATCATCAAAGGCCCGTAGAAAATAGATGTTGCTCCATTGGCCGACCTAAAACGTGCACAACAAAAATGATCCATAAAGTTACAACACACGGTTCACAGAAATGATGTACGGTTTTAAATTTTCCGACAGGAAAAACATGAATACCTCTCGTAGTTTGTGAGGCCGTCAAATATTACTTTGCCGACGTTTCCGTACAAGGTTTCTAATTCATCATATTTTGAAGTTGCTGCACCTAAAGAGGAAATTCCATACTTAGGTTAAGTTACTAACGCACTTTTTAAGAAAATAGCATGTGAATCAAACACTGAAGAGATAAAAAAAGGGCTACATATTTACTTGATTCCAAGGGAAACAACGTCATCAATCTGGCGAGAAGAGTGTGAATGGCACGTATAACCTACAGAGAAAAACATACAACACTTATTGTAATTTGTGCGCAGAACTGAACACATCAAATAGTGTTCAACATCTTTTGCTAATCTTAGCAGTATGCAGGAAGCGTGTCATATGAACTTCGTAATAGACCTCGCTCACCGTAGAGTCTCTGTGGCTCAGTGGTAGAGCATCGGAACGCGCAATTTACGTTCCCATATATGTTCTCTGTTACACAAAATCGTTACATTCGCTAGTCGAGTTTTTTTGACACACACGAAGAATACTGAAGTGCGCACAAAATCTCGTGACCCAGCAGAGTAACTTTAAAATGCCTTCGGTTACAATTAAGTACAGGAAACAAAAATAGGCCTGCATTGCGTAAAATGGGTGGTGCTGTCAAGGCCGTGATGCACGCTTGTCTCTTCATGTTTAACAGAGTGCTATATTACCTAACTTAAACTGTGTAATATTCCACATTAAATGCATACAATCAAAGTTAATTTGAATTTCTTATATCCCACTCCCTTCACCATTTCCCGTTCATCGTTCCTCGTTTTTCGTTTCCCTTGGCATAATTTCACTCCTTATCCCAACTCCCTGTCTTCACAAAATGATTTACAAACGCGCTGCGGATCTGTGTATTTACGAAAACCCACTCACCAACTCACCTGTTCATCTACCCAATAACCCTTTGTACGCACACGTGCGTACAATCGCTCAATCACTTACCCCTACATTCAAGATGACAAAATAGGTTGAACAATTTACAGTACACTTTTATTACAAAAGCAGAAATTGAAAACAAGCACCTTTGTGTTCTGGCAAGTCATACAGGTAGCAATTCCTCTTTGAAGAGGTTTAAACAGAGTCAGGATGGTTTGCTGCGGCTGAAAGGAACAGCAAAGAAAAATTAAACGACTTCATTGAAAAGTAATGAGCAATAAGGAAACAGCCAATCACTGGATAGAAATCTGTTTCTATGACATCTGGTCGCTTATCAACAAATGGCTGATATTCAGAACATGGTGCTATCCTAAAACATACAAATATTTTCCACTTACCAAGACTGACAGTAGATAAGTTAATATCTCAATAGCTGTGCACACGTTAGCATAATTGGCGGCAGGCGTTTGATCCTAAAAGATTAAAAGAAGATCAGTACTGAAAACGTACATACAAAAAAAAAAATTTTCGAAAACCAGGTAAAAGATCCCAGCAAACAAAGGCGTAATGATTCAAAGAACATATCACGGTACGTACCACAGTAACTAAAATTTTGTCTAACCATCCAACCCGCAGATCAGTACCTACAACAAAGGAAAACGGTTCATATTTTTTTCCTTCATGGTAATCGAATTCTATATGCTTCACCCTATTTTCAACAAAAATCTTAGGTTTAAATCCTGTCACTCGACCTTGATCTTTTTTCAGCTTCTTGTCAATTAAAATTTTCCTGCTTCATCTCTTGTCATATAAGCTTAACATATATACAATTTTTTTTTGTATATAATCCCCCTCGTGTCACTCAAACTGTATAGGATCCACCTCTTGTCACTCAAACTGTATAGGATCCACCTCTTGTCACTCAAACTGTACAGGCTCCACCCCTTGTCACTCAAACTGTACAGGCTCCACCCCCTTGTCACTCACCTGGCCACACATCTGGTTTCAATGCAGTTTTCAGGAGGACTACACATCGGCGGGAAAGAGTTTCACCAGGGGATCCCATAGTAGTCGATGGTTCATTCACCTAGGACGACAACCGAACTCACATATAAACTCACATGTAAACAATAACTCAGAAATTGCTTTTAGCCATTCTCCGAGTTAAAAACTACATTAAATCAGCTTACGAACTAAGAGTATGGCTATAAACCCTGGACGGGATGCTAGTTCATAAAAGGCCCTCTTCACCCTTTCTCCTCCCCCCCCCCCTTAAATTTCCCTGGCAGTTTCCTGGTTCACCTGCACAGACTCACTGTTTTACCTGGCAAGCTATCCTAAGAAGGAAGTTGACAACAGCATCAGCGTGGTGCTTCTCCAGTGGAGATTTGATTTGACTCTCCTGAAATGCTACTCTTGAGGCCGTGCTCTAAACACGATACAACAGACATCACATGATTGAATTTTATGAAATAACCGATTCTTAACCCAATCCCAATAACTGAGAGTCATTTGACCTGGAAACACGAAACTACTACCTTAATGTTCAAACGAAATGTAGCCACAGTTCTATCAAAAATTTTGAAAAATGGAATCAATAATGCAGCTATTGCGCTTTTTGACAGAGGGTAGATAAACCCTACGTGAAAACTACATCCAATTAGAATGGGTCAATGAGAACTCTAAACACACAAATGCAATCAGTTGCAAGCGCGGGAAAGTGCGAGTGACCAAGACGTCAATGGTTCACGTTTTGAATCTGATTGGTTGAATAGGTGGCGCGAGTTTCTAGACCAATCAAAGAGTGTAGTGTAGTAAAACCAAAGGAATCAAGAATTATTATCGACGTTCGATAGACAATTGCTATAACCAAACGAGAACAGAGCAACATTTTGCTAACCTGGGACATGGATCTCGTTCTTTTTGTTTCTTGACTAGGAGTATCTTCAGAAGGTCGCTTAACACCTCCCACCTATAAAAGAAAAAGAAAACAAATTAATACAGAAACTCAGAGTATTACTCACCAGAGGTCAAAAAGCTACGACAAAATCAAATGTTTCTGATTGTAACCCTACCTGTGAAGCTGTTGTAGTGTATGAACTAGAAGATTCCGTCGTCTGCTGAAACAGCAAAACGTTAAAATAAGTAAAAAAAAAAAAAAAGGTTTTCTGTAGTGAGCTGTTAGTTCGGCAGAGTATATGGCTTCAATCAGTTTTCGAAACACGAGATAAACAAGCATATTTCTGCTAACACTATGCAACAGTGGCAGGTCCAGGGGCAGGGTCCAGGGGGTTCAAAGACCTCCCCCCACCCCTCTTATCAGAACTGTGGGTATTTTTACAACTTGTCTGTAACCAAGATTCTTGCTACAACACGATCGAATTTAACTACTAAACTTGAAGTATCTGTAATTAATTTACCATAAAATATTCCGTACATTAAATGGGCTGTAGTGTAAAAAAAAAGTGTGTGTTTTCTTAAAAAACCGCTACAACATACTACCTCGCTACAACATGGTATACCTCTGAAGTTGTCGTTTGTTCCTGGTCATCTTTAATTCGTTGCAATTCCCATTTTAAGATCACTTCTGCCAGATCCACAGCAAGTTTACGATGTTCAATAGACGCCTAAACACATCAACAAAATATTTGGGACTTTTTTGTGCTTTAATATAAGAATTTTTGACTGATTGTCGTAAATAAAACGCCAGGAAATACGAATACAGTCAGCCATGTGAAGTTAATACCGATATTCGCAAAGGGCGCCCAGCGCGAGAGAACGTTGCTGACGACTTCAAAATTACATCGCCATCTTGGAAAGCGTCCAACCAATCAAAGAGTGCATAAGAAAAAGAAAAAAGGAATTTTCTAGAACTGGAAATGTGCACTCTGTTAGTGCTAAGGTTAAGTTAATTTTCTTTTCTCAAAACTGAGGAATATAATTTAGCAAAGGTATCATATTATCGAGATTTTCTTTACTTACACTAGTGGTAAATCCTAGCCTCTGCATAGCGCTAACCATGTGTTGAATCAGATGGATTCTTACAGGATAGTACACCCGATAATGACGAACCAATAATGTCCTGTTGGAAAACATATTCCATAATGTTTTTGGAGTCAGACTACACTACTACTCCATAAGCTAATGTATGTTTTCCTTTGTTCAGTTATTTTTTCTTTTAACGGACTAGAGAGTTTAAAAGATTTTTTCCTCCTCTCTCCAAACTGCGACTTTTCAGGTGTCCTACTAATATTTCACTCTACTAAAACGCCAGTATGGCGGCATACGACAGGTTGTTTACACAATTTTAACTACTCCACTGCAATTCTTTAAGAGTATTGCACGCTAGATCGTGTTTCCCTTCCAATCTTCTCACACGGGCGCACCTCTCGCACGCTTCCCTCTTAAAATTTTCATAAGAAGAGAGAGGACTGGGAAGGAGTCAGAGACTGCAGTATACTTCTACCAATTAAGACCAATTAAGACCATAAGAACATCGACAGGATGTTCAAATAACTTGAACTAGACACAAGAGATTTTGAACGTACAGCATGTGAACCAACTGGGCCACAGTGTGACCTTCTTCCACGATGATTTTCTTCGTCCAGTGAGTCAGCATCGCCTAAAAAGGAACAAAACCCTTGTATTAGGGTACAATCTACCCAGAAAATAAAATTCGATATTAGATCGATGAACAATTGAGGCACCTTCTGATTCTCAAACTATTTATTAACTGTAGGAGGCGCGATTGCATGGTGGTTAGCCCGGAAGGTCAGGTTTCAAGTCCAGACGAACTCATTGCGATTATGGGCAAGACACTTTATTTCATAGGGCCTTCCCCCCCCCCCCTTAATTATATAAGGGTAAGGGTAAACAGGCACAGAAACCTAAAAAATTACTTAGGGCGGGGGGACAGGCGGAGACCTCGCGATATTTAGGGGAAACGGTAATATTCCTTATCGCTTTGTCCAACCTGGCCAAGCTCCGGTCAAATCGACTCCACCCTATTTTCCTCTAGAACAAAATCAAATCTGTAAATAACGCCTTACGTTTCCATCTTCCATTCTTGCTGGCATGGCAGGCGTCAAAATGTCCAAAGCCTGTCTCACAACACCGCGAGCCTCGACTGCATGAGCTTTCAATAAGCTGTGAAAAACCTGACAGGACAGTAAATGTGATCATTAGAAATATTCACCTCTTTCTGGGTTGTCCTCTGAAACGGTTTAAAATTCGACATTTCATCTCGTTTATCACTGCGTGGCGTTGTACGATAAATCTATTTTTCCCTTTCTCTTGCTACAACCCTACCTAAATCAACTCTGTACAGAGGTGTTCACAATATTTTCTCACTTCTTATTGTTTCAGTTCCGACACAAGAGCCTCCCTGTACTAAGAGCATGCCAACTTGTGTCAGTGTTTTAAAACACACTGTATTACTATTTCTGAATGAAATTGGATCCAAAGTTCTTTGAATCCTCATCCTGCCCACAAGCCACGCCCTTGTGCCTTTTGGCGATCTCTTAACAGTCCTTAACTTTGACAATGTAGTGCTCCTTTTCTTTTGGTATACTCATGCTGTACCTGTAAGACGATTCTCTTGTGGATAGCAAACTTGGCAATGATGTGGGCCAGTAGTAAATGACCATGGTACTTTGTGGATGGGTCCTAAAACAAATAGAAACTCCGTTAAATAACGATCCAGAAAGTTAACAAAAATTAAAGAACGGCAGAAACGTGATTGTGACGGAAGAGAATTTACTTAATTTCCATACGCGAATATAAGTTTTTCTATAGATCCCGTAAGGAGAAAAACCACTGCGACATTAAATTATTAGTAAATATCGCGCGATAATGTTATCTTACCACACACTGTTTTGGCAAAAGACAGGGCCAAGCAAATGTCATCAAACGACGTAATTTAATACCTTGCCGCCTAAAACAAACGGGAAAAAGTAATTTACAAACCACTTTTGGCTTGGTAAGAATTTCACGATACATATTTATCAATGTGGAATGTTTACATCAGATTAAAGATCAAGGTCCAATGAGAGAATCCTGGATTACGGTACAGTAATAACTACGCACAAAGGAAGAGGGAGAACCGCCCAGCGGACGACACTTAAAAACACAAAAAGGACTTTTAAAGGCGTTATCAATTACTTAATAGTTTTTACTCTTGGAATAATCTCGCATCTGTCAAAAAAGGAGTTTTCTCTCTCAAAAATAATACGCAAATTTTTTTATTTTAAATTTGAATGATTTTTCGGTAGCTCCCTAGGACGCGATTACTACATAAAACACAATTTGTTTTCTTTAAGTCATGCAAATAAAACATTGTTTCAAAGTCACTTCACCCACTTGTTTGCTGCGTCATGTATGTGTTGTGAGGCGTGCTCTACCAGCAACGCTGAGAACTGTAGCAACAAAATACGAACTGCATCCTGCAATCACAAAGAAACAGATACTACAATTGTCATGGGTTCTAAAATATGCCAGTGATCCAAGAATGTAAATCCTCAACACTTAAAACTTTATTTTTGTCATCGAAACCTGCCAATAGTCGTGTGGTCTGATCGACCGGGTGAGAGTACTCTTGAAGAAGATATCTGAAAACCCTTTCGTACCAAACAAATTTGTTCTGTCATCAAAACACGTCCAGGGCTCGGGCCCAGGGCTCGAGCCCAGACCTCTCGTCACGGAGTTCAGCGCGCTGCAAGTCAGGCCACCGCGCCTCCCAGACTGAGCTATAAGCGACTGTCTATCAAAATCAAAATGGATTACTTTTAGTGATAATATTAAAGTTCTACTTACAGATGTTCCAAAGGGATTATCAGGATCCACAACTTTACACACAAACACGCTGATAACATTTTCATTGCTGTCCTGTTCAGGGCTGGGGGGTCCACCTATCAGACCGTCACCCTCCCCCCGCTCAAACGACACTTGAAACATGGGAATCAACACATACTGCAAGGCCTAAGGAAAAAATAGAACAAGTATATCGAAGTGAGTTACCAGTGTACAACGATTAAACCTTAACTTATAAAAGAAGGTAATTGGTAGACCAGACAGAATTTTTATTCAGATGAGAGATACGGCAAGTATGAGAGATGCAGGCATGCGAGATTCTATCTCGCATAATACCTTGCGTCAACATCACGTCACTACCATTTCACGCCCTGTCCACGTGCAACAGCGCCTACAGCCAAAATTGACAGCGTTTATGCCTTGCGTCAAATATAAAACCGGAAAAAACAGCCCTTGGAGCGATTGGCGTAAGAGGCCTCGCTAACACTTTACCAGAGCACGAGAAGGGACACACAGTGAACGTTTTAAGAATGGCTTGAGCCGCCGATTGCTAGAAATCAAACCTAGTTAGGGCGTTCAGGTTTAGCTAACTAAGTTTATTGTAAAGAGCACCTTGGCTTTAAGTTCCTGAGGAAAATTCTGATCATGAAACAGTTCCACAAATTTGAAGAAAACAATTCTCTTTTGTTCCACCGTGTAACCCTGGTGAAAAAGGGGTAAAAATAAGAAAACAAAAATAAATAAATAGGTGAATAAATCATTTAAAACAAATAAACCTTTTGATCAAAAGACCACACCATTCACTTCAATTGCAACAATACTCATAACAAGCAAGAGGTTATGGCTGTGCTCTTTGTGAGTCTTAGATCATCACAGAATTATTTGGTTTTCTTAACCTAAGTTGCTAACGTTTAGCTCTTCGCCAGAGGGGCTAACGCTTACAGGTTACCTCCGAACACATTGGAATGACTCCCAGGCAGGAATCTCTTCTGCCTCTAACACTAAGACACACTTATAAACATTCATTTCTCCCGAAAGGAAGCGGAAGTAAACTTTACTTACCTTGGCTACTGTTTCATCTAGAAATTTTCTCAGAAAATGGAAGTCAGGAACATGACGAATGGTGAACACACGAAGTAACTGGAAGAGTAATTCCACCTCCGATGGTTTATGCCTAAAATGGAGGAGACCAAGAACATTGTTTGGTTTATAGAGAAAGAAGAAAGAAGAAAGACCTTCATCCAGAAACACGACATAAACGTAACTCCGACTTACTTGATGTAGTTCAATAAACATTTTGCTAACAGCTTTGGTTCTCTCCAGCGATGAATTGGTGTTCCATCCTGGAAGGAAAAAAAGAGAAAACGAAAATTACACAATGTTGAAAACACAGACTTTCAGTTCCAAAGAGCTCCATAGAAAAACATATCCTTACCTTTTTGAGCCTGTCCTGAAAACTATTAGATACCCATATTCCTCGTAAATGGCCAATCTATCAGTGCAAAGAGAATTTTTATTACAACTTTTTCAAGAATTTCGCACAAAATTTCAAAACCTTTAAAAAATATGTCAACACAACATGTGGTCAGAGCAATGCACATGTTGTAGCACTCACCAAAACAGGGTGTTCTGGAAGCCATGAATCGTTAAACTTCACCATCAACCTGGTTGATTAAAGTTGTTGAGAGATTAAGATTCAATCACCTTAGCGAGAACCCAAATGAAGGGGAAAAAACAAAACTTGTCAAACCTGATGATCTTAATGCCTTGGTTTTGTAACTCCATCTTGTTCTGAAGAGCTGAAACTTGATCCTCTGAGGGCTGATAAGAAGAGAGCATTGCATGAACGACTTAGTAAAAGAGAATTTATTATCTCAGATTTGGAATTTTTTCCTATCACGTCGAGGAGCCTCTTGGAAGGATCGCATATTATTTCCAAGAACACTTGTTTACAAACGATGTCTCAGTGAATTCAGTGAGGGAAACCTACCTGAGGAATACTGAAAGTACTGTTAACTAGTTTTAAGGAGTGTGCCTCTAAAGTCTGTCTCAAAGGTTTGGAGATATCTTGGCTAAGGATGTACTGTGAAGAGAGAGAGATAACACCACCAGTAAAGAAATGAACAACGCAGGTGAGCTGCAATTAACCTTTACATCCTAATATTAGTCTTTATATTCTCCATACTGTTCTCTATACATTTCCTACGATACTGACAAGGAGAATTTGTTTAACAATCAAGAGCTTCTTTAGTTGGTGATCTTTTCCTTTATTTTCGTGACCATAATGTCATTCAGGGGTGATATTGTAAGGTGAAATTGGATGCTACTCACTCTTCAGAGGTTAAGGTGTTAGATATACCACCTTAAGCTGCGATGAGACGGGAGCAGTAACGGTCCGCATCACAGAGCTTCATTCTCTTAGTTTTATCCTGATATTTTCCCGACGGAAAGGACACCCATCTGTTGAAATTTTGCTGGAAATGAAAGTTACTTACCATCAACAGACGGTTCATTTGGGATCCTGCAAGTTGCAACAAGAAATAATCCACGGTCTGGATAGGATAGCGAACCAAGAACTTCAACAGTGGCTTTCTCAACGGGCTTCCAATCTAAACAGTGTCAACAAATAACCCAAATAAATATGTTCAAATCGGTTATCATTCAACCGTCTACAAGATTATTTATCGATAAGCGGCTTTGTGTTTAAATCGGCTGCAGAAGGGAGTCATGGACTTATCACATAAATCAAACCGTTGAAAGTAATCCGGGATTGCTTTCGTTTATCTTAATTTTGCTCTGTGACTGGTCCAGAAAACCCGCACCATCCTCTCAACCAATCAGATGCAAAACAAAAGACAATCCGGGCTTGACCATTCGCTTTTTCCCGCGCTTCAAGCAGTTTGTTTGATTTCACTCTAAGGTATCATTGGCTAATGATAATGTTAACCTTTGACTGGTCACTGGGATTATTTTGGCTTTGGTGTTTTGACCCTCATTGCAAACGGCTCTAAAACCAATTATTGTTAACCTCCATCAGAAGAGCTTTCTCTGCCTTCAGCACCAAGGTAACGAGATGTTCAATCAGCTTCGATGACGCAGCAGGAATTAAGTAGAACATGTTGATGATCGAAGCACAGATTTTCAATTCTTGAGCAAACTGGCAAGAAAAAAAAATTAAAGAAATATCATGCGTAGATCACTTTAAAACACGAGAGTCCTACGAGAAGAGTTTTGTTCCGCGGGTTAACGAAGCTTGTTGCTCTGCCATTCCACTAACCCGCAGTTATTTCTTTGCTTTCAAACTTCTTTCAGGGAAACAAAAATCACATCAAAATTTTCCCCGCTCCCAACTACACGTTGCTTCGTGGCTCAATTGGTGGTAGGGCCTGACTAAAATCCAAGAAGCACCGGTTCCAGCCCGGGTGAGCCTGCGCTTTTATCAGGCATATTTCCTGCAATTTCTTCAATTACAATCCACCTGTTGGATTCAGTTCGTTTCGTGAGCTGCGCGTCGGTAAGGAATCGGATTTTTCCGATCACTGCCCGAAAGCGATTCTCAAGAGACATGACAACACTTGCAGCTTACATTTGAGTGGTATTGGTCACGCCATAGATACGCATGCTTTAACGACGCACAATTTAACACGTTACTCAAATGAAGGCTTTTCTACTTAAACTCACTTACATCTTCAGGAGTGTGGTTTGTTTTTCCAGCCGCTTGCTGCGCCTGCGTTGTACCAGTTGTGACGACATCAATCCACTTTCTTAAGTGAGACTAGTAAAGAAGGACGTACAATTAGCAAAGTGTTTAAACATGTTAGAGCCATTTTCTACGGCTGCCAAGAAGAACTCTTGCCGCTGTCTGTTGAGCCTGCAAGCAGGTCCTGGTGTTAGGGTTTCGCCTCATAGCCCCTTTTAGGGCACAGCCGCCTATTACACCATCGGCAGCCGGTTATGTAAAAAGTTACTGAAAACCCTGAAATAAAACTTACCAAGAGCTGCTCACAGAGCTTCTCGTTAAAACTGGCTGGAAAGAGCTCCATCAAATGAGATAATCGCTGAAAGAATACAAAGTTTTGGGAAAGTATAGCCATTAAACTTTTTTTTTTTTTTTTAATATAAATGTTTAACTTCTCTTCAAACTTTTAGCTCATTTTGACGCAAAAAGGTTCGAAAATTAGTCTTAAAATTCCATCCACATTCTCTCCTCCTGACCGTCTGAAAACAAAAAACCGCCCATAATCGAATGAAACGGTCGAAATCAAGACTTACCCGCCTGAAATGGGACACACCCGTCCAATATGAAACACAACCGCCTGAAATGATACACACTCGCCTGAATTGGGACACACCAGCCCGAAATGGGACACACCCGTCCAATATGGAACACACCCGCCAGAAATAAGACACACCCACCTAAAATGGGACACACCCGCCCGAAATGGGACACACCCGCCTGAAATAGGACACACTAACTGAAATGGGACATACACGCCTGAAATGGAACACGCCCGTTCCATACGGGACACACACGCCTGAAATGGGACGCACCCGTCCGAAATCCTACAGCATTGTCAAATATTTTTTAACATTTACATGTTTTGACTTAAGAAATGTAGTTTAATACGGTTCTTATCTAACCTGTATAAGCTGTAAGTTTAAACTCCTGTAGTCTCCTAACTTGAGTAACAGAGGTCTTATGCTCATATGGACCTGCTCCATGTCTACTTGAGTTCCTGCCATGAACTGGAAAAACACAAACATCTGTTTGATCAGTTTGTCAAGTAGTCCCGAATGTATACATTAGCCTTTTAAGCCCTAATATCAGTATTCATATTCTTCAAACTGTTCTCTGTGCATTCCCCAAGGCACTGACAAGGAGAATTTGTTTGACAATCAAGAACTTTACTACTCAGTGATTTATCAGCTAGATTGTTTACTTTCAAGTAAGAAATAAAAATGAACTAATGCACCGATGCACATTCTCAAGCAACAATAACAAATGCACAATATAAGAGAAACGAAGCTATGAAGAAGCAATTGCTCAAAAACGCCAGCTACGTACACTTCGTTTTTCGTGACAAAGAATACTACCTTCTTCATAGAATCCTTAGCAGCTTCTTGTATTTCTGTCACAGGAGAGTTCAACGCCTACATGTACAAAATACATCTATTAGCCAGGAGATCTCTTTGAGAAGTGAAGTGCTTCCGTTTGTTGCATGTGAAACTGTACACAAATAAACAATTCCGCGCAAGTCAAAAAGGTTGGCTCACTTAGGATCATTTTTTAACAAAACAAAATTCTAAAATGCTTAAATATATATTTGTTCCCTTCACTACAACTCTAGCCACAAAAAACACAGAAGTTTTCTTTGACAATGTTACAAGAAATGATTGAAGGTGTCAGCTTTACAGGTCCGTAAATTGTTTACCTTGTACAACACAGTGAAGATTTTATCCTTCGCTTGAACGATGTAATGGCAAGCGGTTAGGGCATCTGTAAAATTTGTAAGGAATGAGAGTTAAACCTTATTGTGATAATCTCTTGCCTTAATGAGATGGCGACAATCTTACCTACACAAATCCTTTTTTACAATCGCGTTCCAATAATGTCAAGTCAAGCCTTGCGGAAACACTGTTTGTGTCTAAAACGTCCGTCAGTGATCTAACTCAAAGAGCAGTACTGCTCGAAACTAAGTAACTCCCTTCTTGCGATAGAAGGTTTGTCTCGGGAGATATGCTTCTCGTCCCAAGAAGATGAAAATTTTAACTCGCAAGAAGGTAAAAACGTCTAAGTATATCCTGCTTTCCGTGAAGTCATTCTGAAACAATACATCATGTCCACTACCAAAGAAAGCCTGCTTGTGTTGACTAGGTAAGAACTCAATATGTAGAAAAGAGGCGTGCCTATAAATGTGAGTCAATGAACTTACTCAGAGCACTTTTCCTAAGAGGAGTCAGGGACTGGACTGCCTTATAACAAGGCAGTTTGGAAAGTTGCGTGTCATCTGCTTCACACAGAGAAAGAAGCTGAGAGAAAACGAAAAAAAACCCAGCATTTTCAGCTTGCTTCCTGAGTAAGAGTAAAATCAATGTTTATGTACATTCTAGTCCCTTGAAAGGACATTTAAGGTACTGTAATACCACCGTTCGTGGTAAACAACTGTGTAATCCGTTAGAAATAAGATGAACAACTTTGAAATGAGACGGAGGCGTCCGACTTTGGACGGAAAGAAGCGCCTAAAATCAGACAAAAACCATTCGAAATAAGACCGAATGTCTACAACTGGACGGAACTGTGCAAAAACATATGACACGAGAAACCATCTGACAAAGAAACCGTCCGACATGAGACCGAACCGTCGGAAATCAGACGGAACCGACTGAAATCAGAAAAAACGGTCCGACATGAGACGAAACCGTCTCAAATCAGACGAAACGGTCCGACATGGGATGGAACCGTCTAAAATCGGACGAAACCACTCGAAATGAGACGAAAACGTCTGAAATCAAATATAAACTCAACATTGATGTATAATCGTACCTCTTGAAAGAATATCTTATGTTCCATAATGCTTAAGTCCATGGTGAACAAACGAGGATTCAGCGTCGTACAAAACGTGTTACCATCCTGCAAAGGGAAAAATGCGGAAAGATAAAATTTTGAAGAACAAATGAGATACATTTGTCTAAGGAAAAAGATAAAACTCGGACTACGTACAAATAATAATGGAAACTGTCATACCATTAATGCAATCTGAGTGTTGACTGGCTGGTGACGCAGAAGATGTTTCTGAGAATGACAGAAAAAGACACTCTTCTTAATAAGCTTTCACGGTAATTAAACAGTTTTCGATTAAGTGCCGAAAGTAATCTGCAATTGCGTTGGTTTTCACCCCACGCTGCTCAATGATTGGTCTTTAAAGCTCGAGTTAATTCTAAACCAATCAGATGCAAGACTAACTCTGATCGCAACTTGGACACCCGCGTTTTCCCGCGCTTTAGACAGTTTGCTCGTTTCAGTTTGAGTTCTCGTTGGCTCCTTTAAAAATTTTCCTTCACTCTGATTGTTCGTCTTTATTACTTTGGTTTTGTTCATATATCAATCATTAGAATGCGCTCTGTTCATTGGCTACATTTTAACCATGTGTTACTTTGATGAATCCTACCTTTGGTGGAATCATGTCTTCCAGAATCTACAAACAAAAATCAAAAAGAAAAAATTACCGGACAAAAAAAAAGAAACACTTTTTCGATCAACTAGGTCGCCTAGATTGACGTTTCTAATGCGCGTTTCCAGAGACTTCATTTTAGAGTAAAAGGTTATCTGTTCTTGCTACTGTTTGCAATGTGTCTTTTGCAATAAACTGAGCTTTGATTGTGACTTAGTACCCTTGGTTTACCTTAAAAAAATGATGGAGGACTTATCGTATCCAATTTTTCCAAGAAAAGGCTGTTGTTAGTGATAATTATTAACATTTCGAAAACCGAAGCGAAAGTCATGATCAGAGTCCAAGGAGGAGTTGTTTGTCTGACCTGTGAAAACTGATTGGTCAGTTTGGAGTGTTATTATTGACTGTTCGCCTCGAGTAGCGCGTGACTGTTACGATTGGTCAGTTTTAATCATTAGAAAAGTTAGGTCATTTTCTTCATTTTACTCGAATTTCATAACAGAGAAGTGATAAAAGTGGCACAAATTCAACTTACTCCTTTGTGGGGAAGCATGATATTGTGAACGGTTGTTTTGTAAATCTCGGCAAGCACAGAAACAGAATGTTGAGCCTGTGGATAAAGAAGTGCCCGTTAATTTTGTAGAAACAGGTATTTCGTGTCCATTCAGATTTGCAAAGCTCTTTCGTTCTCTGACGTTCTTGGACCTGTTTCGACCCTGGAGGATAAATGGCCATCAAAAACTTTTCCAGGAACTCAACGAATTGCTGGGAAGGGGGGAGGGGTGGGGAAGTGCACAAGTAGTCACCTTGGAGGGATAGAGAGGGGTAGCAGTTTTTCCTCTCACCTCGTGGTATGCTAACAGGATAAGCTCTCGTAACAGCAAGTTAGTAAGATCAAACCTTTTAAACGACGTGTAAGTATAGAAAACACATGAACTAACCTGCTGCCGAATGGTTTGGTTTGGTGAAACAATTTCCTTTACAAGATGTTGAGTGACTGAAGGCAGGACCTTTTCCCTCACTGTAGCAATATTTTTATCCTGAATCAAAATCGAAGCATGTTCGTGAAGTCAAACGTTGATAAACAGTCGGACAGATTACAATACGAGTCTTATCACCATCATTAAACTAAAACTTCAAATGTTCGCTTCTCTGAACGGATAATGTCTGATTAATAAATAGATTCCACGTTAAAATATATTGAATAATTCCATGTTGCTCTGGGTCCGTGCGGTAATAGATCACAGATGACGTCAGAATGTTGTAACAACACCAATGACACCCTAAGCTGTACCTCAGATACCACTCTTTAGTTCTCACCACATTTAGATGTCACCTGTGAGCTATTACTGAACAGACTGTTTGCTTCTCTGAAAAGATAGTTTCTGAAGAAAAATACATGAGCATCCATTGTTATCGTACCTCTCCAGCCTTGGGGGCATTACACTGTTTAAGAAGAGCCTCTAACGTCTGTTTAGCTCTGTCAACAGTACCAGCTGACACCTTAAAAGGAAAGAAAAAGACCAAAGACAAACCTTAAAAACTAAGCAGAGTCGTCTTTACCCTTACAACATCTAACAAAGCTGGAAGAATAAAACCGCCTCACAATATCTTAAAATGATACCAAAAGTTATCAACTCAAGGATGTTACCCTGATGTAACAGCAGATTCTCTTAACTAGTTTTCAAGGAAATAAATGAGTCAGAGGCGTATTAGAGAAAGGGGGGGGGACCCTAATAAGGGAGAAGGCTCATCGGAGAGGGAGAATTTATTTGAAAGGGAAGCTTCCCAGAGAGGGAGGGTTTGTCAAAGAGACGGCTCATAAGAGAAGGAGTATCATCAGGGAGGGGGTACATTGAAGAGAGAAGCTTGTCAGAGAGGAGTTCGTCGGAGGGGGGCTTATTAGACAGGGTCTAATTGGAGAGGGGGGTTAAATAGAGGGAGGTTATTTGAGAAGGGTTTTGTTAAAGAGGGGCTTATTAAAGAGGGGTTAATTGGGAAAAGGGCTTATTACAGAGGGGGTTAATCGGAGAGGGGAGCTTATGGAGAGGGGGCTTATGACAGAAGGAGCTTATGGAGAGGGAGGCTAAACAGAGAGGGGGTTCATTGAAAAGGGGGGCTTATTACAGAGGGGGCTTATAATAATCCTACAAACGAGGAGGAAGAAGAAAAAGTTAGGTGATGATTATCATGCACGATACACGACATTCTATGCAACACCTACTCACCTCGTTTGTGAGGTCCATCATTACAAAACACAATGCGTTAATGAAGTTCAGTTGATGCTCAATGATCCATTGAACAGGCATTTTCTGCATTAGGAAGTTGATGGCCGTGCAACTGAACAATAAACCAACAAATAAAATGTATTTTATTTGTCTGTTGAGCATGCCGATTAAGAAGTACAAGAATTAACAGAAACATCAAATTAAAGTTTGAAAAGTAAGGTATGCAACTTACCCTCCATTCTTTGCAAACCACGCCCTCTCGTAACAACATCCACATAGTTTTTCAGAAAGGTATTCAAACAAAGGTAGCCTTGCAGCCTACAAGATGACAAGATCGTCCCCTCAGTTTTTAATCAAAAAGCCAATATTCAAGTAGAATCTGCCACTTTCAGAACCCTAAAACGTCTGCCAAAGTAAGAGGGAGTAAGAAGATAGCCTGCAAACTGCCCTCACTATAAGCGCTTCGGCACGAACACTGCTCTTCCCGCAGAGAAACCCGCAGCCTGCAGCGCCAACACTAAGTTTTGCTTTATTCACACTATACTATCAGGTCAATACTAAAACGCCACTCACGGACAACATTTAGGCATCGAAACCTTTTAGGGAAATAACTAAAACACAAGTGTGGTTAAGACTTTGTTTACCGGTTTTTTTTCTTCTGCCACCATACTAACCTTGTATGGATCTCCTGTTATTGCGCTTGCAGTTTCAATCATGACAGCCACAGCCAATTCACCCACTTTGTAAAATTCCTTATCCTCCATCGACATTACTGCTGCTATAGCATCAACCATGGCATGTACGTCAATTCCTCGGCGATTCCTTGAAGATCCAGGAGCAAAAATTAATCAATCGATCATTTTCTTATTCCTTTTTTGGCAAAAATGCACCCGAAGCACTTTAACGATGAGTTGTCAGTTACCTTGCCTGAGTCTTGATCGGACACGGTCCGGCTTGTTGGACCACACCCACAATGGTGTAATGTCGCACAATTTGCGACACAAAAGGAACTGCCTCTGACTTTAATTCTTTTATTGTTCCAGATACTATGGGGAGAAAAATGCAAAATTTACATCATCTATCTCCATTACATGTAAGGTTTCCACGCCCCGTCAAACGGACGTGGCAGACCTAGCGGCCAAACACGACTCTTTCAACAATACATTAAGCAATAGATTGGATTCTGAATTTGTCCCGAGATAAATGTAAGTTACAAGTGATTACTTTCCAAGCTACTTTGGATAAAATATAAAGTCTGGCATTGCCTACTTACACAATGCACCAGTGATAGCTTGCTCAAACACTTTCTTCGATGGTTCATCCGGACAGGGTGGTACAGCTGTCTTGTTACAAATGGGAGGTTTTTCAGTTCTAAAGCTGAGAGGAAAAATAGACATCAGTAACGAGAGAATATTTCAGGGCAAAGCTGAAACCAAGGCATATATCATGTAGCTTAACTAGCTTAACTATCTAACCTATGCTAATAGTTTGGTGGTCTCATACCTCTTGTGTTGCAAGACTTGTTGAAATATCGCTTCAGTGTCTTCAAGAGACATTATGGCTATAAGAAAAGACTACAACAAAAAAGGGACGAGTGAATCCAATGACAAGTTCTCTAGCTAGCGACACTTACACGTAAATCTAAGGTAGTTTATCTTTATATTTGTTGAGTAAATGTGATTGCAAAAGGAGAGAGAAAGGAATGGATTAGGAAAAGAAGGGAAAAGAAGAAAGGGAAGGAGAGAGGAAGGGATGAAAAGCGAAGGGAAAGGAAATTAAGAGAAGAGGAAAACGGAATTGAGAAGAGAAGAATAGAAAAAGAAAATGGTACGAAGAGAAGAGATGAGAAGAGAAGGTAGGGAAGGGGAAACGAAGAAAAGTGGATAGAAGGGAAAGGAAGGGAAGAGAAGAGAAAGGGAAAGAACATTTTGAAAATTTAGAGCAGAATGCAGATTCTGTGTACTTCGCAAATTTCTGAGATCCAACTCACTGACAAGCGCCTGGACTCCCTCTGAACTAGGGTATCGAGGAAACATAAATTACCTGTACAACCAACCAAGCCTGCTTCCTGTAGAATACAGTGTGATCAATCTGCATTGGTGACTGCTGAGGAAGCGCCGCCATGTTGGGAGGAAGGGTCTTGAGTACTGTTAATGCTCTTTCGATTACCTACCACAGACAACAACATCAACATTTCATTATACGCTAAAGTAATCAGACCGCGCTTCAATTAAATGTCGTAAAACCAAAACCAAGGAATTACACCTGCCAGTAAGGAAAATTTCACATGGAGTAAACGGGAAATCAAAGCAAAGACAAGCACATTGCATGAACTACAAACAAATATGGTATCTTAAGCAAGTTGCAATTGCTTTTTCAGCAGAACCCGGTTAACCCAAACCCACGGTAACTCAAACACGATCTGGTTTCCCTTGAGCCCACTCGAACTCTGCTACCTTGAAATCATTTTTTGTTTCCCTTGGGAGTTTGAGTTAACAGGGTTCTACTTTAGTCTTGTATCGGATTGGCTGAGTGGGTGACACTGATTTTCTGTCTGACCAATCATAAAGCGGTGAAAGGCAAAAGGACACAATCAGGGATGAATTTTGATGCTCATTTAAAATTGCTTACTCTAACTTAAAAAGATTGAAATAAGTAATAAAATTATAAACAGCCACTTCTTCAACAGAAAACGAGTGCTTCAACACTTACAGCTGTCACGGGAAGTGAAACAGGATTAGTATTTTCTGGGTAAAATATTGATAGACATGGCCCCTTTGTTTCAGCGTTGTTATATTTTAGCTGGAAGAAAGAAAACAAAAATATTTTTTCAGTACGTGTTTGAAAGTGTCAGATGAGTAAATAGAAGAAAGATGGGAAACGTTGAGCTTTACAGTGGAACCTTTTACAAACGAGGGAATCTGTTAAACCAACCAACCTTTTGGGGTTCCTTCAACATTCTCCGATTACCGCCACCAAATTTACCCAAAACCCTGAAGGCAACATGAGCAATGCTGTCATGTGGATTTCGCAGTGTTTTCCATAGAGCCTGGAAAATCAAACGTTCGATTATTAAAACCTTTTGATATTCAGGGAGGACAAAGTAAGTAGAGAGCTACCTCAATCAAGAAAGAAAATTACATAAAACGAGGTGGATAATCAACAAACCTGAAAAAGCTCAGCCCTCACTGGCTGAATATGGTCGTACAGAAAATCTGGCTGAAGATTGTCAACACACAGCTCCAAAGTTCTCAGGCCCTGACAACATCACAAAGATCTTCATGTTACCATGTTGCAAATTTGAATCATTTTCCTTGCATAACTATGAATCCTGAAGTGCAATTTATCTTCCAAAATGTTTGTCATAAAATGTCGCCAAGAATTTTTCACTCAAATGATACAGTCATATTACTTTACTATATCAACTTTTCTTCCCAAAAATCTTTCCTTTCATACCAAATTCTGTATCGATTGGTATTAAAGTGCATTTCGATTGCATAAGGCAAAGGAATATCTCGCTAGGGGCAAAGGGTTTACACTGCAAAACTTTGGCACAAATGCTCGTAGTTCTGCATCTTAAGGGTGAGAGGTAACACAACTTTTCTTGACTTGAAACAATGCAAAATCGCGACAATCCCACATACGTTTGTCTCTTAGTTGAACCACACTTTATTATTATAGATAGGAAGCTTAGTACCTGACTGACAAGGGTCTGGGACCCATTCAGAGCAGACACCAAAGGATCCATGAGCATGGGTAGGTAGGGAAGAAGTGAGCTGAAACAACAAACAGGAATAAATCATTAGATTAAGAAGAAAAAGGGTCAAACTGATCTATCAGTTAAGAAAATAAACCGGTAGTTCACATAGCAGGCATCTTTTTGGCAGGCAAGTTCTAAATATTCCAATCATGTGTTTAAGCCTCTATATAGGATTGTTAAGATTGAGGAAAGCCTCGAGCAAATGAACCAGTAAAAAGGGGGTGGGGGGGGGGGGGAGGTCAGGATTTGAAGAAATAATGTTTTTGCTAGACCCTGTTTTCCTTCACTGTTTGTCACTCTCAATACCAGCTCTCTCTGGTACAATTTCATATTAACTTCGCATTTCATCTGATCTCACCTATCAAATATGGTAGCTTTATACATTGATCAGAAAATTTAACACTCTTTCACTAGAAATATAATCCCAAATGCGTTTTCTGAGCCTTAAAAATTAGTAAGCCAGTTTTCTGTTCTACCTCAGTCTGACAGGTACTGTGAGGCACAGCTCCACAAACAGATCTTTCATGTATTGACGATGAATTCCACTCTGAAGGTTGTTCAAACCTAAAAAAGGAATAAGAGTTGAAGGAAAAAAAGCCATAAGAGTCTGGAAGTTTGCAAAACAACAGTGAGAAAATGAATCTTAGGTTACCAGATAAACTGACCTTGTAGAAGGTTTGGTAAGAGAGGCAAAAACTCCTGATACAGCAAGTCATGACTTCCTAAAAATAAAATAACATCATAATCAACATTAATATTTTTCCCAACAGTATTTCTATAATAAGCAGAATTAAACACATAGTTTGATTGGTTTTTACTTATGACCCAGGAGAGGAAAGACAAAAAGATGTTGTCATCATTAAAACACTATACTTCTTTATCATGTAAACAAATACTGGTAGATTTCATGTTGCCATGGGTATGTTCAGTAAAAGATATGAGGAGACATCAAATTGTGGTTTGAACTTCAGTGACATACTTGGCTGTGCTACTTTCTTGTTCTTACCACATTTTGATAATCTATTAGAGCACAAATTCACAGCAGGCCAACTTGGGATCCATTTGTTAATCAGACAACCCAACAGGTTTAAAGTAAGTTCAGGACCCTAAGAAAACACTGTACAACTGTAAAGTTCAATTCCAAGAGTAAAAAATTGGCATTGATAATTATCATCAGTTTATAGGATTGCGATGTTTACCTCCTCCTATGGATCTAAACAGTGCTCTCAGCAACAGGAAGTAATTGTATGGCTCCTTAGAGGTGCAGGCAAGTTGCATGGATCGGTTCACAATCTCATGCAAGTGAGGCTACAAAAGAAAATCAAACAGTCAAGGTATTCAGTGATGTGGAAGTTACAGAACTGTTTGGAGCCAACCTCCAGAATTTTCAAAGTCCCAGACAACCTGTACTCATAAAATTGTCACCAGAAATTTTAGGAAAAGGTGAAAAGAATAATTTTTTAAAAATATTATTAATATTATCTCATTTTATTGAAATGTTTATCTCACTCTGATTTAAAACTGTGAACAATAGGTAAAAAATCTCCAATTATCCTTGCTCACCTGCAAGGATCATTGCTTTATATGATTTTCATGTGCAGGTAAAATAAAATTTACTTCTCAATAAATATTGATCAGTTTCCTCCCTAGGAAAGAAGAACCCTTCTAAAATTTGTTCCTAAAGCTAGTGGTAGTGCCAAACTAGAATCTGAGTGTCCTGGGTTCGAAACTGTCATAGCATGAGGCCTCTTTTCTGCAATTGCTAAAATTACAGCTCCCTTGCAAGGATCATTTTTTGCTTGATTTTCATGTGCAGGTCAGATGAAATTTACTTCATTAAAACTATAACAAATTACAGCTTCATTGGCAGATTTTGCTACAACAAACACTTTTACTCCTCATGGTAACCAAAACAGTTGGAAATTAGGGTGATGGTTACATTATTCAATAGTTCATGTACATGTACTCATGAGAACAAAGTTTTTGTTACATGGATGTGGCTTCACAAAGTTCCTCTCACCTTCAACATCTGTTCATTTTCAGATGCAAACAAAGAAACTGAACCAAACACCAACTTGAACAACTTCAGATATAAGTTAGAGCGCTCCATGTTTGCTAAAAAAGAACAATTCACAAAAGCATTAATATTGCTCAGATTTATCTTTCCTACGGTCATTTTTCTTCCTTAATTCTTTGGGTGTAGTAGTGTACCATGATTAATTTAAAAGTAATGGTCAATAAAATTTGAAAAAAAAAAAGAGAATTTCAAGTCCAGGATTGATACACTAAACAATTAGTTTGTTTTTGTTTCCTTCATTTACATGTAAAACTTACTTCCCATTTCATCCAGTCTGTCCAGAAGGAACCGTACAAGGATTGTAGCAAAAGTGGCTGAGGTGTTGGGATTGGCCAGAAAGGAATTTGGGATGATCTGAAAGACGACCACACATGCAAAATTACCCTTTAACTTTCATTTGAGAAGCGACCAGAAATTATTCCTTATCTAAAATATCACTACATTTTAAGCAAAGATGTGATGAGAAAAAAGACAATTGTCATCAAAGGGGTATTGCTCAATTGAATAACATTTTGTCAGAGCTACCAACATTATGAGAAATCTATGGAGAGAACAAGGGAGAAGTGGATTTTTTACAGTCCTGGACATTGAAAAGAGTTCTTTCTGTTCTTCTTCATGTTCAAATTGATTTTAATTAGTATATTCAAACTGTAAATGAACCATGAACCAGCAATTTGTTATATCACCCCATTCTTCCAACTTCTTTACTTTGAATTATTCTGGAGAAGCTTTGTGTAAGTTTGGTAATAATATCTAGCAATTTTAGCCATAGAAACACCTAATAATCAATGTCCCCCCCCCCCCTTCCGTAATTTTTAATTGGCTGTGATACTCTGACCTTTTCTCAGAGTATCACAGCCAATTAAACATGTATGGGAAGGGGGGAAAGCATGTTGTCATCCACATTCTCTTGCACATCAGCTTTGTGTAGGACCTCACTACATTGCACATAATTATACACAAATCATCGGTTTTCACCTGCAGAGCATAATTTGTGTGTATTCTCTCCACCAGATACTGAAAGAGGAATAAAACAGTCAGTTTAAAATTCATAAAACATCTGGACACCATTAAAAAAAAACCATGCACCTTTTTAAATATGATTTGCTGTTTGTTTAGTACAGTAAGTATTATCAAACATTACATATATACAGCTGTATCATCATTATCCCCACTTTGGGAAAGTATTTGTTATAATGCTAACAAAATTAACTACAAATCACACCCATGTGCTGTATCCACCTTCCTTGGAGAAGGCAAATTCTAGGCAAAGATTCAAAAATCAAATAAACAACAAACAGGATTTCAGGCCCCCATCAAAACCAGCTTGCAGCTGAACCGGACCAGCCTGGTAAAATATTGCCAATAATAATTGAATTTGTTTATGAGAGTTACAAATACCTTGATACTTGCAGTGAAGACCTCCTTGAAGGTAGATGTATTCATCATAGTAAACTACACAAGATACAGAAAAAAAAATCCTTACCAAGATAAGTTTTGGTCCCCTAACTGTTTTTAACTTCTTGAGTAAGAGCAAGATAACCATGACCCAGTGAAGATACACAATACAAGCACAAAGTACATTGTACTTACAACTCCTGCAAAGTGTTCCAAGATTTCCTTTTCTTCTTTCATTCTCACTTGCTGAGAACTGAATAGTAAACAAGGACATGTGATTCAGCCCTTTATACCCAAACATCAGTTTACATATTTTCTTTACATTTGCTAAAGGGTAAAAAAGGAGAATTTACTGAAAAATCCAGATCTTCCCAAGTTGGTGGTCACTTTGTTTATTCTTATAACCTTAATATTTGATTTTACTGTGATAATGTCAGGGGAATTAAGGTGCTAATCACTTTTTGAGGTTAAAGGGTTTTGTTAACAGAATCATAAATCCGAATAATTTCACGTCACAAACTGTAAAAACTTAACCCTTTAAGTCCTAGAGGTGATCAAAAAGAAATTTCTCCTGGCAATGTCAGTGCATTTTCAAGCAGGTGATAAGAAGAACAAGAAATATATTCTATGAGATACTGATTTAATGCCAAATTCTTCGAGCTAAAATGACAAGAAATGTATGGCACAAGGGCAGAAAGTGAGAAGAATTTATAACATACCTTGGAGGCCTGAGATAATACTGTCCATTAGGACTGATAGACACTTGATAAATATCTAAAGCCTGAAGGGCTAAAATTCAAAATTTAAGTGTGTCAGCAAATTTAATAAGCAGCTTCATGCTATGGAAACTGGGATAAGATTCTACAATGTGGGTCACTTGGTTTTGAACAAGTTAGCCTATGAACTACAACTATGGTACTACTAAAAAAGTATATTGACAGTCCCTTGAAACTCGCTTCCTGAAACTCAAGCCTTAATCTATTCCTAATTCTCAAAAGTTTTGAGAATCAAGGATCAAGTTCCAAGTCCAGATATTACTGGTAGAAGAAACTTCCTGCAGGGTCACACCCTGCCAAAACTTAAATCAATCAACTCTGTGCAGACACTGAATGTATCCCACAAGACCTTTACAGCCTCAAGCAGAACTGTATTGGATGGTGTCTTCAAGCCCTGAATGTCCAAGCTACAGCTTGAAGCACCTCTCTTTTTGATTCTCGAGCCTCAATTCCTGATATTTTTGAGGATCAAAGATCAAGTTTCAAGTCAAGATTGCCAACTTACTTTTGAGTAGTACTGTGGCTGGACCTGATTCATTCAACTTGTAGTTTGTAGCAGAGGACCATGTTTAGAATCTATATCCTTAAGCCATGGCTATAGGCCTACACTAAAAAAAGTCTACCCAGAACCCTATACTTATCCTCACCATATTTCAGAAGTCTTGTGAATAGATGTGTCTCCCATGGAAGGAATGTTTTATTGGCCTGAGCTGATGCAGGAGCATTGATATCATTTGCAGCTTTAAGAAAGTGAAACCAATATTGAGTCCTTAATATGGTGAAAGAACATTTATTGGGGGAAAGATGATGTTGTTACTAAGTGGATGACACAAGCATACTTAGGAAAAAGAACTCCAAGTGCTCTCAGTAGTCCTCAAAGTAGATTTCTGGAAACTTTCACATGAGATTTGAAATATTTGAAAGAAGGCTTAGCAAGGTGATAACTAGAGCCAACACTTAATATGTGCTTTGAATGTGCCATTTGTCATTAAACAGCAATGTTATAATGCCCTCACTCCTGTCTAGAAAACTGATAGAAAACATGTCATAATCTACACCAAGTGAAATATCTTACCTCCCATTACCTTGCGGGAACCTGCACCCCATGTGATTGTCTTAACTCCACACACAAGAGTCTTCACCATACTGCGACAGTCAGGAACAGAGAAGGCATTTGGGGGACTGGGACCCACTAAAATTTCAAGGAAAAGAACCATTTTGAACACATGTACAGTACATCAATATTTGTATGTTTTCTAGATGAAGAATAATTGTAAAAAAAAAATGTTATTTGAGAACAATAGCTTACCAGCTGAAGCGCCAGCCATTTTCTATCAGGAAACAAAGAAAAATAAAGATTATTTATTTTAACTAGTTATAACTCACCCCAAAAGAGGGAGGCTCGTTGCAATGATTATTACAAAATAACCCATCAAATATAAGATACCAGTAATAAAAAATATACTAATATTTAGAAAATCTTCCTGAATTTGATTTACTGAAGCTGGTAAAATGTAATTTCATGGCATTGATGTTTGTTAGCTTTTGAGTTACTTATTATCTCTGCATGTAAATACATGTAACTGTTTAAACCTTTGTCACATCTTGATCCTGTTTGTCTGAAGACTGGGTTTCAACTGCTGCTGAGGAGGAACTTGAAGCAGTGGAAGTTGAAGTTATGCTGGACACTGAGCTGCGATCAGCAGCTGTGCTTGTTGTTACAGATGGTATAACTGATGTTGATTGTGATGAAGACTGCTGCTGTGCTTGGACTTCACTCATTTGAGGGCTAAAAAAATTATTATCATTTGTGTCGTCAGATTTGATATGCAATTAGTTCGCTCAAAGAAACATTGTCCATTTCACATTGCCACAGCCCATTTGGTCTACAATTAGATCAAGCTAAGACAAAATAATTTTTGTTGAATAGTGAATTTCATAACATTTTAATTGATACATAGTTTATGGTGGCTATGCTTTATATAGCACAATAAAATTTTTTTTTGAAAAGACACCTACAAAGGTCTACTGTATCCTTTATGGAATTTAACTTTCCTCTAAAAAAAACTATGAACTTCTCAATGCAGTCTGGCCAAATTTCCATCAAAGTTCCAAAAGCACCATGAACTCTTGGATATGGAAATAAGGAAATATGGAAATCCTTCATTTTTATCATCATCATATTGTGACAATTGTTAAATGAATTGGTAAAATTGTAAAGTTCTGTTTTCTGATCTCATCTGATCTGATCTTCAGTTCTAATTAAGTCTACATGTTTGTAGTAATTGACAATCTCTTCAAAGAAAAGAACCAAACTCAAGATAAAGTACCATCTCTTGAAGATAGCTGGAACGTGATGCTTAGCAATTGATTGGAATTTTCTGACAAATACTTCAAGCATCCTCATAAGAATTTCACGTCCCTGAAAAAAAAAGAAATCAGTTAACAAAAATGCTATAATAGTAAAAAGAGGGAATCTTAAATTCATGTGTCTCAGCTGGTTTGTGAATATAAATTGTAAATGCAATGTCTTACAGTTCCTTGATCATCACTTTTCTGCTTGATACCCTCCACAAGGTTCAAAAGAAGCTAAGAAAAAAAATAAGGTTTGCAGTTAGGAGTCAACCCATGAAACCGCCTTTCCATTTTATCGAACTTTTGGTCAACCTGTTTGCATTTCCCTTACCTTCACTTCTACTAGCTTCTCCTCTCACCCTTTCCCTTCAGTTTTTGTCCAGTCTCCTCTCATTTCCTTGTTTCTCTTCTCCTTTCTTCCAATCCAATCATCTCTTGTCATCTCTTCACATCTCATTTCTTCCCTTCTCTTCATTTCTTATCTCTTCACTTCCTTTCTCTTCTCTGCTATGTGCAGTATGGCCACCTACTTTACACCCTCTATACTTTACTCATCATTGCCTCTTTGTTTGTCGAGCTGCCTACAGCACTTAAAGTCCAACTACTATGATTCCTGGCAGCATGAACCACCTCACACTAGAGTATCATCAAGACTAAATACTATGCTATCTATAATGTACACTTTAGATTACCACCCAACCCCTGACAAGAGCTTGTTAATAACTACAGAATACGCCAGTATACTTAGCACCAATCTATTCCCCAGGTAAAATGATGCATTTGATCTGTGCTTTGCAATTTTTACTCACCTTGCATGACATGGTTTGAATGCTGACAGGAAGTGAGTCATCATGTACATTCTTGGAGAACATATGAACTGCCAGTGACAGGTGAGGTAAGGGAAGGTGAGTACGAACATGGTGAACCAAATCAGCCAGGGTACTGTATGCCAATGGACGTAACGACTCTTTAGTGGTCCAACCTTTACCAATCAGGACTTCCTCATCAAATAGTTGATCAATGTGAGGTACAAACCCTGTGGAGGAATTTGAGATCTCAGCTAAATGTAATGGAGCGACAGGAAAGTTTACATGTTTAAGGCCACTATTGGCCCATAACAACTGCTGCTTAACCCTGTGTTACCAGGCAGCATTTTGTCATGTCACCCCAATAAATAACTCCAGGGTGAAGAATAAAATGTCTTGTCCTGTGTTCCCTGAGAGAATCAGACTCAGTTTTGTCTCTATAAAACCTGCTTACTTTTTCGAAGATCTGTGGCCAGAATATGTCTTGCAGCAATCAGCAGTTCTTTTCTGAGGTGAGCAACTTCCTGTGGGCAATAGCGCAGCAGACCCAGCATTCCTCCTACCATGTTCTGTGAATATGTGTTGACCATATCTTGATAAATTCTGATGATGTATGCCAAAAATGACAGTGTTTTGATCTGCGCTGCTACAAAATCAACATACACCTCCTTGTTGAACGTGGGAGATTTTCTAAAGAATAGAAAATGAATAAAAGATGATCAGTATCCACATAAGACTACCATTGAGTTGTTAACAACACTCAAGTGACCACAGAAGATTACAGCTTTACAGCTTTTGGAGCTGCATGATTGTTTTCAGTAACATTCAGAGTATATTTCATACATTCACTGCTGTGCATCTGTAGTGTAGTTGTACATATGTGGGTAGTCATCAAAAGATGCCACATCTAAAAAACCTGGGCAAAGTCATCGCCAATTTCTAGTGAAAGGGTGGATAGTGAAAAGCTGTTAATGAACTTTTGTGAAACATTTATTTTCGCCCTCTGTTTCACAATGGAATACATAACAATCTGATTGGAAAATCCAACAGACTTTTAGAAGTCACTTATAGTACTGTCAGTAGTGCTTTTTCCATGAAAGTATCCTTTTGGTAATGAGTTGTCTCTCTTGATTACCATTTGAAAACATAATATATATGTACATGTATTCAACTACTGTCAACGGCAGCTCTCCTTTATTGAATTACGCTAACCTGGACAATTTTTCAGGACTACCTTTGCCTAAACAATCATGCTATCTGGCCAACTACACTGTATCACTTCTAGGTTGAAACTTGATATGATAATCAGAGTAACACAGATTGTTACCTTGCTGTAAGAGAGGGTTGTAGAATAATGGTATTCATGATCAATGGGATGAAGTCTGCTACAACACTGTGGACATTCTGTTTGTATAACTGCATAAAGGAAATGATGACAGATAAATCAATACAATCGCACTTCATAGGCATGACAAACGCAGAAAAAAACCCAAGCTAACACATCATTTAACATAACTATTAATAACTACAAACATTTACCTGGTACATGAGCACAACAATGATGGGTAACTCAGCCAGTACTTTGAGTGAATTCACTGCCTTTGGAATTAATGTCTGAAGGAAAAGTATATTTGCTGTTAATTCATTACAAGTCATGTATAACAAATTGTTATGCGCTGATCAATTTTGGGGCTTCTTCACCCCTCCCCTAAATGTCCTCCCCAATTTTTTCATAAAAGGCAACATCATCAACCATGACTTTATGCACATTGACCAAGCTTTAAAATCTAGACCTTGTGTACCTTTTCTTCTAAGCCTTTTGCTTACAAAAGTAAACTACTTACCCTAAAACAACCCCATAATTATTCAAAGATAAAACAATTGTTTTCCACTAGAAAGGCTTGACAGTTCAGGTTCATATTCCCCACTACTAGGACATGGGCAAGGTCAAATGCCCATGGATTGCCGTGGGGGGGGCGGGGGGAGAGGGGAAGGGGGAGGGAGAGAACCTTGAAGCTTCAAATTGATCAGGGCATTACTTGATCATAAGAATGCATACAGCAAATATGAAATTTTACTCAGTATATTATGTGCACTTCCTGAATTATGTGTTTCAATAATAATGATATTGTAAGATAAACCAACAAACCTGTTGTCCACTTTTACCACCCCCCGCATCCCCACTGTTCAGGGGGGAGGTGGTGGGGGTAGCTCCACTGTTGATCCCAGGGGTGGTAGTGGTAGTTGCAGTTGTAGCATTCCCCTCTGGTAAAAAGCCGGTAGCTGATATAGGAACTACATCAAAAAATTGTTTCTGCAAGCAAATAAATATGCAATCCGATGATCATTAATCATCACTCATGTCTCAGCCAATATCCACATGATAATTGACCTCCAATTTATCAGTTAGTTTTGTTACCCTCTTCTTATTACTGGTTTGAGTGCAATTAGAAATAAAATATGAAGGATGAAAATTTATAAGTATGACAAATGAAAAATAATTTTTGATAAATAATTGAAAATAAAATCACTAACATAATGTAACATTGTACATTTCATACCACATTTGTTGGTAGATCTTTGTAAATTGTCTTCACAAACTGTAGAAAGTGTTGTATCTGTAGCAAAAGAAATTCACCAAAATTGTGATCAGACATGTAGCTTCCTGCAAATGTCATGTAAATTAACTGTTACATTGCACAGAAGAGAGAGCCTTGAGCAAAATTGAATGTTACTCAGTGTAAACATGCAGGTATACAAATTTATGGAGTGACTTGCCTCAGATTGTAAAGGTGGTCGGAACTGTTTGTGGAGCTCAATAATGATCCTCAAACACACCAATACATTCTCTTCATTTTCAATCTGCATGAGAGAAAAGACTATCATTCATTGCGCATATAACCAAAACAAAGAATGATGAATATCTTTAACAATTACATTTTTTGGATATATGCTTTACACCATGACCTACTTACCTCCAGTAGATGAAACATCAAAGACAATATGGACTGAAAGGGAAGAAAAAAGCTCAAATAACTATTGATATGGCTAGTTAATTGTATAATCAAATTTAATTGCTGAAGCATACTTCATATTCCCATTTTGCTTGCTGATGAAAATTCATTGTGTTTAAATATTAAAGTAGTTGGAACGTCTGGAAAGCAATCAAGAATCTACAATCTACAATCAATGTATACTGTGAGCACCTCTTGCAAACACATGAAGTTTGTGCTCTCTAAAGTTCCTATATACTTTATACTTTGCAGTTAACCCTTTAACTCCCAGATCAAATTTGTTATTCTCCTTACTGTCACCACACAATTCTTATAATGTTAGTTCAGAGAATTTAGTATTGGATCAACTAATTATCCCCAAATTGATTTTTTCTTTATTCTCATCACTTATCTGGTTGATATTTTATTAATATTGTTAGGAGAAATTCTGTCTTGGTCACTCATGGGCATTAAAGGGTTGAAGGCATGTCCATGCAGGTCTATGAAAACTTAGAACATACCTGGAAATGAGGTCTAAGATGTTCATTGGTAGGTATACGATGCAGAATCTCAAGTAAAAGTTTTCTCAGTTGCTAAAAAAGAAGGTGTCAAAAACATATAAGGACACTGTGAAACTCTATTTAACCACTTTGTTACAAACATTGTGACTCTTACTGCAAAACTCAGAAAACTGTTGAAAGTTTGACTTGATCTGACTGGCCAATCATGTACTGACTGAGTGAAGAAGCTCTTGTTGATTAAGACAATTCTCCTTGTTAGAACAATAGAAAATGTATGGAGAATAGTGTCGACACTAAACATTCTAACGTTAGGGCATTGAAGGTTTACATGTCAGTGTACCTGTGTAGGAACTTCAGTAACAAAATGTGGCTCTCCTGTGAAAACAAAAAAAAATACAAGTACTTAATAATAATAATAATAATAATAGTTAATCTTTATTGAGGATGCCAACATCACAGAAAGAGTGGTTTACAGAAGGGTCCTCTAAAGGTAACTACAAATCAATATAATTACGTAAAAATGTAAATATAAATACAATCGAAAAATAAAACAGAAAAACATACATTATATTAAAAAATTAACACTAATTTAATTAAGCTAGTGCTGCATTAAAAAAAAAAAAAAACAAAAACAAAAAAAAAAACTTGTAGCTGAAGATGCTGAATATAGCTTTCTATGCAAGGAAATGTGCACACTATAAAAGAAAATCTTACCATCTCTAAGATACTGTATAAATCTTGGTATTGAATGCTCCAAGAATGCTGTATAACTTGTAGACTGGACAATTGTCTGAAAAAGTCAAATGCGATTCTGATGAATTCATGTAAGTTTTACTACAAGTGACATGCTATCCCCTATGGCTTGTGAATGTATAATGCAACATATAAATGGTTGTTCTTAAACATTCCCTTGTTAGTACTTGTTAAGTCTACAGTACATGAAACTTAACAAAAATGCAAACCAAAAGGTACAAACCTCAAAGTTTTCACTGATTTCTTGTGCAGCCTTCAATTTTTTATCTTCAGCTTTAAATAATAACACAAAGTAAGAATGTAAGTTTACTACTACAATGTAAGTAGAAAACAAGTGAAAAAATTTTGGCAAAAATTGACCTTTGTAAGTCTCTAACAACCATGATGTGTTTCACTCAGCAAGTAGAAAATGACACTTCATTCTGTGAAGATTTCAGAGATACACAGATCAACCTACAGTAGTACTTACGAACAGAGGCTTCTGTAAGAATGTTAGTGTATGTCGTAAACATCTTGATGATGTTTGCTGGTCCAGCCTCCTGTGGAGATGTGACAGAGGCAGGGCTTGCAGATGCTGCCATCTTGTCCACTGTAAAAACAGGAGAGTGATATTACAAAAATGTGTTTGCTCAACATAATTTTGATGATAAATAAATACAAATGTAGAGTAACCATCAACTGAATTAAAGATTTAAGGTATCAATTAAAGATTGTGACATCTTGACTAAATAAATGGCTTGTCTTTGCCATACCATAAGGTGACTGGGCACCTGACCTGATAAATAAGAGTTGAATTAATGTTATCCTTGGTAAGTACATGTATATACACTGTAGCTTGACTCTACCATCTATAGTAACTCCAAATCTCGAGACATACAGTTTAACATTAAATTTAATAAACAAAATGGTTACATTTTGGATTTGCTGGAGCTCATGGAGCAACTGCTTCAGTACACCCACTAACAGACCATGAAATTATTAACATACAGCATGATGGTGTTAACCCTTTCATTCTCAAGATCTAAATGTCATTTCTCTCCACTGTCTTCTGCACATGTCTCAATAGATTCTCCTTTAAGAATTTTCTGTTAAACCAAATCATATTCTCTTGTTGTCATCTTTCTTCCTTCCCATCCCCTTTCTGCTTCAAATGTATAGAAATCGTGAGAAGAAGTTCCTTTTTCGGCTTTAGCATTATTTTGAGCAAAAGGGTTAACTTAATAAAGTTAGCATTTGATCTCATGACCGTGAAAATGTGACAGATTAGAAATCAACCGTGTACCAATCTTACTCATTGTGGATCTAACACACTTAAAACATACTTTCCAGCATTAATCTCTATGCATGATTAAGAGTTGTAAGAAGTAAGACAACGATCAATCATTTACAGACGAACTTGGCATTACATGTCATATAGACACAATTTGGAATTCTATTTGTGATTTTTACGAGGATTGTGCTGTCTTCCTTGTGAAAAAATCATATGCGAAGGTTCCAAAATATAGAAAATACTTAAGTAATTTTAATGTATCGTATAGATCTGATCAAGTTGAAAATCTATGCACACTGCCACTTTGGAATCCATAACTGCTAAGCTAAACAAACAGCACGATGCGTCAAGCTAGCATTTTTCAGACAAAAGCTGAATAAATCATTTCAGTCCACCTTTGGAATACTGATAAATAGCCAAAGTACAAAATAAAACAGTTAATACCTCAGCAGAAACAAACTGATCAAATTATGAAAGCTTTTCTCCGTGGGAACTGAGCACAGACGAACTCCATCTTTGTTCCCGATCTCACCCTATTAGTGTAATTTACATGAAGATGTCTCTTCTACAAGACCTTCCTTTTGGAAGGTCTTTAAATGCGCTTGCGCTATGCGCTAAAGTTCACGCCGCTGCCAGATAATTCGCTGGCGTCAAACTTACAGTCAAAACTTTTCGCCGGCGAAAGGCAACTTACTTCGTTATATTTTCCAATTTTCCAAGAAGCATGGCTAAAAATAAAAGGAAAAGGAAACTTAAGGAACAGGACTTCCAGAAGGTGAAGTTTAAGGTTGGAAAGAAACTTAAACCTGCGGAGAATGCCACAGACTCTTCATTTAAATCAAGAGGGATCTTCGTTCCAGCTCAGCTTCTTACACTCGACAGTGTGCCAACAAATCAAAGGAACCAGACCATGAAGGTACAAGAATCTCGACTTTACTTTTCTGGTGTAAGGATGTACAATAACGTAAATCTTACGGGCTCGGTCACATCTCATTTCTGACTTATGGGTGACGTTTAGTTTTGCACGTGGCTGCACAGGTACCCCAAACTGCTCGAGCCTAGTATGCAGTCGCATTATGAACAAAATGATTCTGAAAAAGTTTTGAATTTCCGTAACATAAACATTTGCATATTTAAGGTGGTGCCATAAGCTGGGGTGACCTGTGGTGGCCGTTTTTATAATTCTGATAACTACATGTAATTTACAAGGAAATGTCGAGTGGCTTAAGGGGAGAATTAGCTGTCAGATCTTGGGAATAAAGGATTGATAAAGGGGATAGGTTTCCTAAGTATTAAAGTTCTTAACCTGGTTTATCCTCTGCTCATTCCATAGGATTTACTTGCCCAAGTGGGTCATTACAGTGTGAACACAAGGCAGCAAGCACTAGCAGGTCTTAAGGATCTGTTCCAACATCACGAGAATCTCCTACACGAAAATCTTGGAATTGTGATCAAAAGAATTTGCGAGAAAATGACTGATAGTGACCCATCAGTCCGACAGTCACTTCTCCTGTTACTCTGTTTCATATTCCCACTAGTATCACAAGAAAAGATGGTACCATTTGCTGCACTAGTGATTGCTCATTTAAGTTGTGCTATGACGCACATTTATGATGACATACAACATGATTCACTTGGATTTCTTGAGCTTTGTCTTTGTTATTTTCCTAATCTAATGGTTGGAAGCTCTTCACAGCTGATTCAAAACTTTGTGGGTATGATTTCACGTCAGAACATTCCAGGTACAAAGCAGTCAAAAGGGCCACAACATAAAGTTGGAAAAGGACTTGCTGTGAATCCAAAGGGGAAACTTTCTTCTCTAAGGTCACGTCTCAAAATTCTACAGCAATTATTGGCATTGTTGAAAGCCCTGGAATCTTCTTCCAATTCCAATCCATTATCATCAGCAAACCTGGTTGAGTTAGCAAGTAAAAAACCAACAATTAATTTTGACAAGAAAAAGCCAACTCGAATCCAGGTTTTAGAACATTCCGTTGAAGAACCAACTTTACACTCCTTCACTTTTGATAGCGGCACAGCAACTACAGCATTAAACACAGAAAGTAAAAACAATATTTTAACCGATAGACAGATGGTAAAGGATTTCATGGAAGTAATTGTACCTTTATTACTGGAATGTTGGATAGAGTGTAGTCCTGCTCAAATGACAACTGCACTACCTAACAGTATGGTATCTTCCTCATCTATTGATGTTATGTTGGCTGTGACAGAAATTCTTAAAATTGTCTTCAAAGCAGCCCAGGAAAAACAGACAAACGCTAAAGTCTCTGAAATACACAAACCTGGAGACGACTTACTGGATGTTTATTTCAAAGACATCAATCAGCATTTGATGAGTTTCTTTCCATTTTCAGTCTTGGATACACCAGTGGTGAAGAGAGGAAGGAGAAAACTAGGAAAGGCTCCTCAGCAAGCTATGGGTGAGAACTCCAATGCCCCTGTGCAAACCCTAAACCTGAAAATGTGTGAAATCATGATGCTATTTGTAAAGAATGGCCCTGCTGTGCAGAAGAACTATCGTACTGTAGTCCACAGGCTGGAAGAGTTTGTCATTGAATCACTAGAGTTCAAAGCATCAGGGGGTGCTGCAGGCCAACAGTTTCAGACAGAACAAGTGGAGAGTCTGGTCACATTTGCTCATCAGATTCTTGAATATCACTGCAGTTGTATAAAAATGGGTATTGCAAGCAAACCAGGAGAACTTCTTCATGCAGCATTCAATTTGTATCAGTCAAGTCACATTAAGTCTGGGACTAAAAGAGTGTTGATCAATTTTTTAGCAAGTCTTGTTTTCCAAGAGAACATGGATTTTTCAGAGTAAGTTTTTATTTGGTTAGTTATTGTAGATGCCTTTTTTTTCTGACAAATACAGGTCTACACTTGTACTGGTGCATATGAAATAAACAATATATTGACCTGTGGATTAGGTAAAGGGGGTAAGTTTCTTAAGAAATTGTGGTGCTGGGTCAGTAGGGGAGTCTTACAAGATACAGGTAATTAGTTGATAATATACTGTAGAGTAAATTGGTCACCCTAAAGAGTTTCTTAGGCCAACATTTTGCGGGTTAGCCTTAGGTCAGAGCAAATTGGACAATTAGGACTTACTCTGAGGAAGGGCTTATACTACAGTTGTGGCTTTAGAATCTCTTTCTAGTGGCCACTTCACATTATCAACTCAGTTGATAAAACCTACATTGTAATTATCTAGTAATAAGCCCCACTTCAGAACTTACTTATCTGGGAGGCACTACATCAATCCTAGTGTTAACCTGAATTTCTACATACATCTTTTTCTTTCTTGTGATTTCCCATTCTTCTGTCATGCTAAAGTGATTGATAAAACAATCTTTCATAACAGGCTTTTTGAGGTGCAGGAACTTGTTGAGAAATGGCTGCTTGGATTGCCTGGCCTGTTAGTGCAATTGAAGGAGGCCACCCCTGGCCTGATAGAACTTGTTTTAAGAGTCATGAAAAAGGCAGTTGTGCAAGGTGTCCTACAATCAGATGACAAAGTCTTGTCTCAGCTGGCCATGTTCTTCTGTAAGTGTTCAGACAGCACACAATTTTATCTCTGATTTTGCTATGTGATCATGCAGTGAGTATACTCTTAAGAACAACCATTTTCTTTATTCTCGTCACCCTAATGTGTGATTCTGGGGTGGCATTCTAAGGAGAAATTAGTTGCTCATCACTCTTGGCAGTTGAATGGTTAACCCTTTAACTCTCATAAGTGACCAAGACAGAATTTCTCCCTGCAATTTCCACACAATATTGTGCAGACTACCGATGAGAATAAAGAATAATATCAATTCAGGGATTATTAGTTGATCCAATACCAAATTCTCCAAGTTAACATCATGAGAATTGTATAGCAGACAGTAAAGAGAATTACTAATGAGATCTTAAGAGTGAAAGGGTTAAGGATCCCCTTAACACCTAAGAATGCCATGAAACTGATACAGATAGTTTTACCTTTTAACTTACATTTATTTTTTCATTAGCCAAGGACAAAGGTTCATTTTCAAAACTGAGAGGAGGGATTCAACGCTTGGCAGTGGAGCTATTGTTTCACCTCCCATCATTGGATGATCAGTTGTTGGCAAACGTTGTATCATGTTGTCATGGAGAACAAGTTGATGTGGCAGTAATTCAATACCTTCTCCAAGTCTTGATTTACAGGTTTGTAAACATGGGACAAAATTTCTTTGACTTCTGAGAAAATAACTTATAGCATTTTATTTAGACAGCAGTGTTCTCAATGGAGCATAATCAAGAGGCACGACCTTCAGCTCAGACCTGTAGATCTGGAGTCTGTTTTGTTCGATATCAGTCCACTGCATTTTTCACACTTGTAGATGTAATTGTCATGCAGTTTAGTTTATATATCTGATCAGTCTATACAGATCACGTTTGTGTATGAATTTACAGGTCTCCAAGTTATGAAGGTGCTGTGTCTCACCCTGCTGCATTCACCTTTGAAGCATACTTGAGTGCCCTTCTTGGTATAGCAATAGGTAGGTGGTAATTTGGGTTGATTCAGATTCCCTGCACTACAAAACCTGTTTTGATAACTCTGCTCCCCTCCCTCCCTCCCTCCCTTCTACCCTTCAATTAGCAACCTGGTCCAATAACTATAATTTATTATACTGATATGCCTTATTCAGCATACATGTAGCATTACCTAGAGGCAGGGGGGGGGGGGGAGGGGGAGGAGTATTTCAAGAGATTCTGATGTCAAGAGTGTTCTTCAGCTTGAAGATCATCTTCATCTCAATATGTGTTGTCCATAACTGTAGACTGGCTGTGATCTTGCACATAAAGAACAGCCTGTTGTTGTTTTCTCTGCAGGATATTCCAAATACCAACTCAGTGATTACCAAGATGTGAATAACCAGGCTGAAACTTGTGAGGTCACTGATTTCATGTAAGGAGAATTTGGGCTCTCGGAGCAATTTCCAACTGAGTGTCAAAAATAATCCATGATTACATTGGTTTTGCTCTTCTTTGCTCCTTGATTGGCCAGAAAACTCACACCACTCTCTCACACTTTTGGTTGAGTTTATGCAAGTTCTCATTGGCTCCTACAGGAAATTTCCCTTCTCCTGATTGGCTGCAATGCTTACTTTGGTATTGGTTTTACAATATTCAATCCAACAGCACTCTATCAGTTAACAAACCCAATCTGAGTATTTATCATGTTACTCATACCAGCCATTTAGAGAAATTCTTTTTTGTTCTGTAGAGGCTGCCCTTTTTCTATTTTACATAAAAACAAAGGACAGGAGGTTGATGAAGCTAACTTGTGGCAGAGCCAACAAAGGAAGTTGCAGGTAAATTGTAATGATCAGCTTGTACAGTACCTGCCAGTTTTATTTAAGCCAGTACCCTTTGACTCCTGACACTGACCAACATCTAATTTCTCCTCACAATATCACCCCAGAGTGAAACACAAAAATCACGAGAATAAGGGAAATGATCACCAACTAAAGAAGTCTTGATTGTTTTAAAACAAACTCTCCTTGTCAGTACCTTAGGAAGTGTATAGAGAACAGTATTGAGAATATGCATACTGATGTTAGGGCGTAAAAGGTAATGGTGATTTACCTTTTTTTCTTTGAATTCTTAGGCAGTTTTCCAGTGTTTCAAACACTGTCCATTCAGCACTTTGCTACGGCTCGTGAGCCAAGAATTGGAACAGCTTCTGGTATGATTCCATGTTTTCTCTTGATTAATAAAGTCGTGCCATGTTTTAAAGAAGATTTCGTCCAGAAAAACGTAGTAAAGCTTACTACATAGGATGGGTTTTTTTTTTTTTAAGATTATTACATTTTATAAGATTTATTATTATTTCAATTAATGGTTTACTCATTCATCTTCAGCTTGATTATAAAGTTCTCCCCTTGAGTGCCGTACACAGTATTTTGTGCGTAATGAGATGGTATGTGTTTAAACCCGAACAAATTTTATATTAATGTGTTATTTGTTGAGGAAACTTTCGTTTACATTTACTATAACGAACATCATAACATTTAGAGATTGCCACACTAGACCGCAGCTATTCTCCTTGACAGTAAGTACATACGCAAGAGTAATTTTTCTCGTCTGGAATTGATGTCTGGGAAAGAAGTCTTACAATGCACTCTTTATTTCTAAAGATCTAGCCTCAGAAAAAAATGTCTCTTTTGTGTTTTCCAGGCGCGTGGCAAGAAAACCCCAAAATGACGCCTAGACCTAAAGCAAGCGCAAGGCGAAGGTCGTGTCACTTGCCAGAGCAGGATTGCGCGCTCATCTCCTCCCATCCTTAGCCCTCTTCCCCACTCATACCCCCTCCGTCCTTTTTGTCTCCGTTTTCCTCTTCGCCCTACCCTCGACCAGGGATCCTTTTCACAGGGAAAAGATCCCATTGAAAGTTCTCGTTTCTATTGGATGTAATACGGATTCGTTTTTCTTTCTAATTACCAATGCTTTAAATTAATCTTATTTCTAGTGTGATGCAATTAGCTTCAGACACCAGCTCTGCAGACGGAAATTGCCCTTTTCCAACCTTTTTGTTGCTATCTCTGACGCATTTGACGCTGGTTTGTTTGAAGCACTGCACGAGGAGATCTTTTTCATGCAGTGAGCAGAAACCAAGGAGCGAGGATTTGTTTGTCGAAGTTGTGGAGTTGTTATGTGCAGTGCCGCAAATGATCCTGGAGATATTGTCGCATCTGGTGGCAGTCCTTTCAGGTACGAAACTATCAGAGTTTGGGACCAGGCCCTCGTTATTAGCACCGCTGGACGCGCGTTTCTCCGCCCGCGGGAGAAGAAAACGAGTAGGGAAGAGATTTGCCGGGGGTCTGGCACTAATAATTATCAGTGCCAAACCGCCTCCAGACCTCTCCCCGGCTCGCGTTACTCAAGGCCTCATGCTTGACTGCAGTGAAGAGGCGCTCGAGTGTGCTATGGAGCGTTAAGCAGATGAGCCTGGAAACGAGTAACAAAAGCGTGAGACCTTTAGAACAGGGAGACTAGTATCCCAGGCTCTGCTCCTCGTTTTCTCTTCACCTCCTTTATTTTCATCAAGCGCTCAAAAATACCACCAGGTACGCAGGCTAGAAACTGGCATACCTTTACAATTAACAAATGAATTTCTACGGGCGTGGTCTTGAATTTAAAACACAGTGATACACCCTTTGTCACCCTTTATTTTGTAACCGTAGAGAGAGGGCGTGCTTTTTCGTCTACCAGAATATTTATAGGCCTTTAATTGGTGAAATTTTTAGGTTTTACATCAGATGATTCAGAGTGTGTAATGGAGACCTGCGCTGTTATACTCACCAAGCTGTTCAGCTGTAAAGTGCGAAAGATTCTTCTTCAGTCACCTGACCATGTACATCTTTTGGTTCAGCGTGTCTTGGTATGTCATTGGTGGAAATCTTTTATAGCTTAATTTAAAGACGCAGTGAAACGAACGAAACTGAGGACTAAGCCGAGAGGACCTTACTCTCCTCAGTCCCCTCTCCTTTCCTTGTTTAGAAAGATACATAATTTACTCAAAATGAGCTGGAGAGAAACGGGGCAGTGTACGGAGAGAAAATTTAAATCGATTTTCCATCACGTACTTGAAAGCTTCGAGAGAATCGGAACATCGTCCCGAGTGTTTGGTTAATTTTTCCTATGATATAAATCAGTGATTCTCACAGGACTCTATTTTTGCCTCTACAGAACAGAGACAATTCAAGTACTCTCCGCAAACAGTGTTTTGCAGATCTACAATATCAGTATTCCTTATTCAAAGCAGAGGCTGGCCAAACCAACGCTCTGTCGACCTGCACGGATATGTGATAACAAAATACAATAACAGTATTTGCATTCTATTTATGTTGGATTGACAGAGCAATTTTCAATTGACATTCGCCTCTAATCCGGAGTCATATTGGTTTTGGTATGCTGCGCATGCGTCCCCCCAACTAATCAGCGGCATAAATAGATCGAATCGGACACACGCGTTTTCCCGCACCTAGGGCAATTTTATCGTTTTTACTTTGGAGTTTCATTGGCTCCGTGTGGTATTCTTCTTCGTTCTGATTGGCTGTTGTAATATTACGTTGGTTTTGGTTTTTCGGCACTAGTCGGAATGCTTTCTTATCGGTGATGTTGGACTGGTTTTCTTCAAATGTGGCACAGCAGATCAAAGAGGTCGCTTATCCAGTATCTGTAGTTTGTTGTTGATGAACCCCGGGACAATCCTGGGACAAAAAAAAAAGGTTCCTTAGTTAGAAGATTCCCTTGAACAAAGGACACCGATTAGAAAAGGTTACACAGAGGAGCCTTCACTCGAGGGACTCTCTTCGGGCCGAAGAAAGTGTGCCCTAACAGAGGTACCCCCTTCATAATAGGGAACACATACACAGGTTAAATTACCATTTTTTATCCTAGAATTGAGGTGACCGCTTGTGTTTAGGTTCTCAGAAGAGAGAACTCGTTGTATTGGGTTGTTCGAAACAAGTTGTCCATAGTTTGTCGAATGTGATACCTTAATTTCCACGGCGTTCTTTGAGATGGGAAAAATCCTATCCAAGAGAAGTAGCTTATCGTTAGTTATTATGCGTGCAGGTGTTTTAAAAACGCGCTACGTTTCAATATCTTCATGATATCACCTTCAAGTGAAGATTGAAAACAACAGAAAGGTTGACATAAGCTAGTAAGGTGTCAAATAGTTTTGTACGGAAGAACAAACGACGAATGGTGTATTATAAAGAAACAGTTGATTGACTTGGATGATTGAACACCTAAGTTTGTGAGTAAAACAAATTATCCTGCTCGAAAGGAGTCTGTTTTGAGTTCGGTGTCCGCGCGAACGTGATAAATGAAATATTTTGACTAAACAATGCAAGCAGGTGTCTTGCTAGATTATGTAGAATGAGATATCTGAGGAGACCTAGTTAAAATAGATTAAATTGTCGTTTTTTTTTGAAAAAATTCCTAGCCGTCATTGTGTGTTTACATGGGATACTGCTATTAGTTGAGATGTTAGAGATTTTAATTTTTTATTGAAAAAATTCTTAGCTGTCATTGTGTGTTTCCTTGGGGTACTGTTATCTGTTGTGTCGCAAGAGTCTTTTTTTTTTTTTTTCAATCAATGATTTCTTTCTTTATTTAGAAAGTAAGGAACGTTTTCATCAAATGACACAATGATTCTTTGAGTTATCACGTGATGTGAAGTGGTGCAAACAAGGTGCAAACAGGACACTCATTCAGCTTAATTGTTTTCCTGCCTAAGCGAATCTCGTCTCCGCTGTGGGGAGCCTTTCGCTCTACAGAACACGGCTTTAATTTGAAACCATCGATTGTTTATGACTTTGGCTGAACTTTTTCATTTCATTTGTGGAGTTCAGTTTTCAGATTTTGCCGCAGCAAGGGAAAAAGCAATCGAGGGGGAGAATTTCGTTGAACTGTTTTTTTTAAGGGTGTTAATGAAAACTGTTCGTGAGGAAAGTCATTTGAAGCCAAAATGAATGAAAGCTCAAAGCACAGAATGGACCAGCTTTTTCTGTCGCTCAAAGACAGAGAGCGATGGTTGGTTGGAATCGAGTCCGCGGCCTATCTCGCGGTTATATTGACCGCACTTCTGGGAAATATTGTGTTAATCTTAGCCATCTACAAAACAGGGACACTCCGAAATAGTCAAAATTACTTTTTGGTGTCGCTTGCCGCTACAGATATCCTTAATGCTGTTTCATGTATGCCATTAACTCTGGCGGCCCTGATAACAGGGAAATGGCCATTTGAAGACTTCGTCTGCCAACTACAGGGATCTTTTTGGACGATTTGTACTGGAGTATCACTGTTGACATTGGGTTTGATTGCTTTCAATCGTTATGTTAAGATCGTCCGCTCTGCAAGTCTTTACCAAAAAATTTTCACTCGACGAAATGTTTGGATTTCCATCGCTATCTCTTGGATCAGCTCTGTGTTCTTGTCGTCTTCCGTATTTCTTGTCGATAAAACAGCATTTTCTTTCCACCCTGGAAAGAGTTTGTGTTTCTTTAAACATCTCAATGTCACAAACCGGTTAGGCATTTATAACACCATTCTCTATGTCATTTTAACCTCCGTTGCATTTTCAATGATCTTTTTTTGTTACTTCAAAGTGCTTCGCAAAATCCGCGCACATTATGCCCAAGTTAGAGACTCTTCTCTTCAAAACAGAGAATGTGCAGCTTTTGCGGAGGAAATTAGAATTACCACCATGCTTTTTGTCACTCTTTTAGCAGTATGTATCAGTTGGAGTCCTTCTATAATTATTGATTTCTATGAACTGTTCGGTAATGGCCAGTTCATGTTTAAACGACAACTTTATTTGCTAAACGTTTTTACTTTTCAAAGTAGTAGCGCTGTGAATCCTTTCATATACGGACTGATGAATAGGGAGTTCAGAGAAGGGTACAGGCGAGTTCTTTACTGCAGAGACGGATAGTAAGTTAGCGTTCCTCAAGCTGTTTCAGTTTTCCAAGATATTTGTGAGCAATATGTTGCCATCTTGACCGAGCAAGTTAGTTCAATAAAGGATTCATTAAAAGGTTAAAAAATTATAAATTGAAGCGGTGAATTTTTTATTGTCCTACACTAGCGCGTTTCGTGATTCCACTGGCCTGAAAAGAGCGCAAGTGCCTAAAAATATTTTTCTTGTGACCGAAAAAAAAAAGACAATTCCAAGGAGTTGAGTATCGTGTAAAGTGGTGCATATAATTTTTTTCCGAGCATGAGCAAATGGGGACGTCACGTGAGCCCGTGCGGGCAGAAGGGCCAATCATGGCCGCTTAAATAGCCAATCAGAACACAGGATTTACTCAATCTGGCGTGCCAGCGTGTGGAGCCAGCTATTACCATAAGAGCATCTTCCAAAAGGGTCATTCATGATTTATTCAAGCTATGGAGAATTTCTAAATAAAGTTGTTGATGCAGCCGTAGGGGACCGCTGATTTTAAGTAAATATCCATTATATTTTTAAGTTTGCTTTAAACCAGCTTTAGCAGCTGTTTCACTAGACTTCTTATCCTTTTTCTTTATCCTGTAACAAATCTTTGCCTATTACAGTAAGCGAGTGAGGACAATTCTGATCCATAGTGATAGCCGCCATTTTGAAATATCACGATCGAAGAGAGCCTGTCTTCCTCAATTCAACCTCCTTTACACTCTGTTTTACTATGATTTTTTAGTGTCGCTTCTGTAGATATACGTCGCGAAAAAGGGGTTAGGAGGGGTTGGTACGTAACATATGTTACTAGTCTCGAGCCCAGACCTTTCACGGCTAAGGGTTGTAAGTTCAGTTACAGTCAAATGGTAGCTAGGATCGTGGCACGAGATTGATACGTTACTAAGAGGGAAGGGAAATTGATTACGACTTTGACGGTTGACCAAAGACTCCGCAGCGGCGTTGATTATCAAAATCAGATTGGGACCATATCGTATTCATTTCTGTATTCAAAAGCATTACTGGTGACTAATCTGAATCGGAAAAACAGGAAACAGCTTTCGTTACACTTTAATTGTGCATTGTGGAAAATCGATTTACATATTCCGGAGGCTTAGGTTAATTTTTTAACTTCGACAACTATTTAGCAGTCCTTTCTTTTTATAATCCTAACATGGGTTTAACTTAAGCTGTTCACAAATAATCGATTTGTTAAGAATTTTAGCAGGTAAGGAACTGATCTTCACAAATTATGTACAGTTAAAGAAATCGCTGAAAAAGAAATCTGGAAAAATTCAGGGGATAAGATGCTAAAGAAACTGTGGTGCTGCGTCGGTGGGAGAGTATAACAGGTATAATTTAGTGTTATCAAATGAGTTGAAAACATAAATTGGCCACCGTAAATAGTTTTAAGGCTGACGTTTCGAGTGTTAGAGCTTCGTCAGAGCTATTGAAGGGCTAACGCTCGAAACGTCAGCCTGTAAACTCTTTACGGTGGCCAATTTACGTTTTCAACTCAGTTGATAACAATAAATTACCTAGGAAAAATTCAGGCCTCGGTGAAATGACCCGTGAAAATGAACCCTTGACCCGTGGAAATGAGCAGCAAAATGTGCCCTTACCTGTCAGGTGAGAGTTGGGAACTAGTACCAACTGAGCTACCAAGCCACTCTCGTAGTTCCGCGAAAAGGATTCTGGTTATAGGTAGCATACAAGCAGCTAAAGGAAGGAGAAAACACAAAAAATCCAGCGGAGAAATGGAATTATACGTTTATTGTGAGAACGCTCTGGTTCATGTTCTGTCAAAATTATCAATTAAAGCTGCAAATAAGGTATTATGGTAATGTTATTATTACGCTGGACGTTCACATTCTAATTATCCACCGCAATTAACGCGCAATTCATATCAATACATCACTTCGCTGAATTATTTCTGCTTAATACGATTGCAATATATATTTTTTTAAGTTAAGTTAAGAATGATCTTTTTTTTTTCTATTTTTTTTTATGTTATTGTTGCTATTGACCAAATTCAAGACTTATGAAAACCATGCAACGTAGAGATCTACTCAATATTTTCGAGGCACGACTCCAGATGACCGCTTGAACCAAAATTTACAGATTATCCATCTCCAGAAAATTTTCGTTTCCAACCGACTGATTTATACAAAAACAAATTAAACAAAAAACTCCCGGGCACATTGCCTGAACAGAAGCATGTCAATAATCGGCAAAATTAATATTCTGACAATATATCAAGAGCAGGTGATAAAGACCTTATTGAAAATCGTCTCGATCCATTATCTAACTTGCACTGTCGTATTAAAAGGTTCAGGTTTAAGTAAACAATTGGCAAGCGAAACACACATCGATATCTAGGCTTTTCCAGTGAAATCCTTTTTTTCTTTTCTCCTCTCTTTGCTCGACCCACCGACTCATTTTGACGAGAGGGATCGTGAAGCAGTGAAAAGTGAAACAAATTCATAAGATGGCCTAGAGATGTTAGGGCGATACTGAAGTCATACAAGGCTAACTTTTTTTACGACACAATATTCTCATGTAGGCCCCACGAAAATCCCTATTCATAAAACCATAAATAAAAGGATTGATAGCACTGCTAGATGTATAAGTGAATATATTGAACAAATACAGCTGTCTTGGAAGGGCGTAGTATCCTGCAATAGCCTCGTAGAAGTCGATAATAAAAGAAGGGACCCAACAGATGAAAAACGTCAATACAGTCACGAATAACATAGCTGTTATTTTTACTTCCTCAGCGAAGGCCGCAGAGTTCTCATTGTGAATCCCAGAGCTTGCAACTTGAGCGTAATGTGCGCGGATTTTGCGAAATACTTTGTAGTAGCTAAAGAAGATTGAAGAAAATATTAAACAAACTATTGACGAGTAACTGACCAGGCCATACCAAGAAGCTCCATCTACTGGACTTAGCTGCAACCAACATAAGCACTTTCCAGGGTGAAAATGGAACATAGTTTTGTAGAATAAAAATGGAAAAAGCGTTAAAAACGCAGTTGTCGACCATGACATGGTGATGGATATCAAGATATTTCGTCTTGTGAATATTTTCTGGTAAAGCTGAACAGACCTGACTATCTTCACATAACGGTTAAATGAAATTAGTGCCATTGTAAGCAATGAGACAGTGGCGCAAATTGAAGTCAGACTTCCTTGCAGCTGGCAAATAAAGTTTCCAAAAGGCCATGTTCCTTTGATGAGAACGGTAAGCGTGTAGGGCATAATAGCAATAGCATTAAAGACATCTGTAGCCGCCAGCGACAACAAGTAGTAATTTTGTGGAGATCGTATTCTACTTGATTTGAAGACTGCCAGCGTCAACATGACATTTCCCAAAAAGGCAGCCAATATTACTACAAGCCACGCCAATGACTCTATTCCAAGCAACCAACGCTCTCTCGTTTTGAGTACTAAAGCAAGTGTTGTCATTCGTTCGTTTGTTTCATTCATAGCGCTTGGCTTTGTCCGCCTCGCTTCTTTTAAGCTCTCCTAGATCCTTCTTTTTTGTTCTGCTGCCAAACGACAGGTATAATAGTGGAAGAAATTGTCGTCTAGTATTGTTTAAGCCTCTTATTTTCTACTAATAGCACCAGGATGCTTAAGATAAAACCGACTGGACAGATAAGATTTGCAGTGCTAAATATTTTGCTGGGTCAAAATAACCTAACTGGGAGCTCTTAATTCGCTCTATTTTTAATTTGCGGAAAATTTTATCTTATGGAATATTTGTTTTACCCAGATCTGTGTAAACTCTCGAGACATTTGCGTCAGAGAAGAGAAAAAGGTATTTCAGTCTTGAAACTTCAATTTATAATATAAATTAAGGGGAGACGGTCATTTTCAACGCTGGGATTAAAAATTAATGACCAAATGATATTTATTCCTTAGTAAATATATGATCAAAGCAATAGAAGCACAAAATGAAGATAGAAGACTCAGTTGTCGTTAGAAAGGCTGTTGGTGGTGTGTTTAGTCGAGATGGTATCATATTTCATTTTCGCCGTTCTGCTTGAACAGGAAGTTTTGAAGGATAAAATGAAAAAGCAGTGAAAACTAATTTGGCCAGACACCTGCAGACATCAAAATTTGCTGAACAATACAGCTGGTCATGCATATTAAGGCTGTGAATTTACATAATGTCAGAGGCCCATTACGGCTTCTAGCTCTTGTCGAATACTCGGTGACAATTGGATAAGAGGTGAGACAGTAAGTTTACGTTGAGAAAAGTTTCTGCCTTAGCGTCATTCCGATCTATCCTTTATTTAAAGCATACATATGAAACCATAATGAATTCAATTCTTTGGGTCATGATTAATAAAGTTTTCTGTACATATTTTGACCGTCTTTATTTGACTCTATTAATGATCATAAATATTTATAGCCTCACTTCGTTACCAAAGTTTCAGTTGCGGATCAAAAGGGAGGGTTCCGTCGCTTCAAGTCGTTTTGCGTGACCAGAAATCGTTTCCCAAACCCCTCAGTTACACAGTAGTTCGAAATGTAAAGTCACGAATCGTCGTTTTTCCCTTTCGGTTGATGCTATTAATATTTTTTGTAAATATTTTAACAGCTCTACAAACAAGACTGGAGAAGAAAGAAAAAAATATTTTGACTCTTTTGGTTATTTTTTAATATCGTTATCCTCCCTTTATATTAGGTGCCGGCATACAGTATTCTAAAAATTCCTGAGTCTCCAGTGTTTCGTCTCATCTTGTAGTTCCTTCTTTCCAGTCGGTTTTCATAGATTCAACAAGTGGAACCACTATATGAACACTACACCACATTTCTATATGTTAGTTACAATACCGCTGAGTAGTATGAAAGGATAGAACCTCGCGTGTCCTCGAGTGTGGAGCAAGTTAGCGCCCGACTGAGCAGTTATATAAGTAAATACCACTGTGATACTTTGCGATATTTCCTGTATTCCGACGAGAAATGGAGCAAGGGCAGAGTGAAGAATCGCTAATAGAATCCGGCGAGAGATCGGATGTCGGGCGATGGAGGAATACGCCAGCCGGTGAGTTGGAGGCTATTGCTGTTGTCAAATGACACTTTTGCAACGCAGACAATATTCGAGTTTACATATATTTTAGTGCAGAGGAAGTAGTTCCAAGATTCTTCACCTAAAATTCTATTGCTCCGTTTAGCTATCGAAATATTTCCAAATTAATCTACGCAAAGGTATCCCATTTTGTTACAGCTTTCTTTTTAAAACGTCCTATCCGCAGGAAGGCAAGCTACCGCGAAGTGTAGTAAAATTTCGCCCCTACATCTTGTTTGTATCAGTCATTTGTTTTCCGCTTGGGTAAGTGAACAGCTTCACGTCAATTTATCTTAGTTCTTCGCTAATTACACTCAATTTCCCTGCGGTTTTATCGCTGAATCATTCCTGATTCCTCCTTTTTATATTTCCAGGTATATATCGCTCTATAGTGTAAGTTAGTTTTCATATTCATAACTGGAGAAAAGCAAGAATGTGAAGTTAATTAAAGGAAAGCAATTATATTGAAAATAGCCATATCGTCAGATCTGACGCTTATTTTTGACATTTACACCACCAGGGTGCATGGTATTGTCATATAAGGATGTAAATCTCGTTATCTGTCTCCTACTTCTGGAACGTGTCAACAAACTTGTTAGCAACTTATGTACTAGTTATGAGAAAGCAGATGGGCTTTTATTTTAAGAAAAAATTCCCCAACTTTACTTGACGTGCTATAATTGTTTAATCACGTTAATCACTTGGATAAAATTTGTTTTTTGCAGGGAGATCGCATGTGGCATTTTGCTATTGGACTGTATCTAGTTGAACTCACTCCAGGATCATTGCGCTTAACAGCAATCTATCAACTGATCAGTACCTTGTCAATTATCATATTTGGACCTTTAGTTGGAGATTGGGTGGATGGAACTCCTCGACTGAAGGGTATGTTAAGTTTGAATGCAGCAATATGATACTGGCTTAAGTTACCAATCCTTCAGCAAGCAACCTGAGCTAATAGACAGACAGATCATTTGGCAGGTTGGTTGGTCATCAGTTCCTCAGTTAGTCAATCTTTCACAAGGTTTGTCAGTCAGTCAGTCACTGAGTCTGTCAATTAATCAGTTAGTCAGTCACTGAGTCAGTCATTACATCACAGTCAGTCAGTCAGTCAGTCAGACATTTAATCACCCAATCAGTCAGCTAGTCAATCAATGATTCAGTCCGTCAATCAGTCAGTGAGTCAGTCACTGAGTCAGACATTTCTTCTTAGAGCCAGTCAGTTAATCAGTCTGTCAATCCATCAATCAGTCAGTGAGTTTCACCATGAGTTTGGTGGTCAAGCTTTCATGAAGGCAATCCATCAGTCAGTCAGTGTGCCTGTCTGCCAGTTTGTCAGTTAGTGAGTGAAGAATACAGTTGATAACTGAGCAGATCAGTCTCTTAGTGAATTGAATAACTTGCTGGTCAGTAAACCTTTAAAAATGGAAAAACAGGAACAAAAGACTAAAATATAGTTTTACTGAAGATTATAAATTACATAAGAAAAAAAAATATCCATCTAATAACTGCTCATCAAAACATAGCTTATTAAAATATTTTGAGCGTTACATTCACTTTTTGTTTCAGTGGCACAAATTTCATTGATAATTCAAAATGTTGCGGTGATAATCTGTGGAGTTTTGCTGTTGATTATGTTAAAATTAGAGGAGCACATCCAACATCCATACACCATGTTGCTGGAAGCCAACATTATCATCATTGGCTCTGTAGCTGACTTGTCTAGTGTTGGCACAAAAATTGCTGTAGAGAAGGACTGGGTGGTAGTGATTGCTGGCTCAGATAAATCACTACTGGCAAGTAAGTATGCTGGAAGTGGACAATTAAATATTTGAATTTCCATGATTACCACTTGTTGTATTTCAGCTGAAAAAGGCATATTTGTCAATTTTTTCTCAAAGAGATCTGGGATTGAGCCCCAGGGGTTGCTGTATTGTGTTCTATGGCAAGATTCTTTGCACTCACAGTACCTCTTTCCACCCTTACAGTATAATAAATGGGTTCCAGCAAACTGTCCAGAAATCCTAACAAAATTCTATGGGATAGCTTGTGATGGACTTGCATTACATGCAGATGGAGCAGTCTAAGTCACTACATGCCACAAAAACTGAAGATAAGCACCAGTAGCTTGAGCCACTTCACCTCTTCACTCCTTCTGTTCCTTTACTCGTTTATTCCCCCATTCCATAATGGAGTGGCCCATCCCTATATGCATTGACAGAGACATCTGCAGTTTGGTTTGGGACCTTGTCTCTGTGTTTTGACAAAACCAGTGATTGTGGCTTGGTAAACCTTGATTCACCCAGAAAAAAAAATGAGAAAAAAATTCTTTGAATGTCATTTCATGACAAACATCACTGAAAAAAATTCTAGCAATATATCACACAGAGAACTATGTGCAAAATTAATGACAGTCTTTGGTTTTGTTCTCTTTTTATTTTCGCATTCCAAAGCATATAGACTGGCTGATCTAACTACGGTTTAACATATTTTTTTTAGGTACAAATGCATTGATGAGAAGAATTGATCTTTGTTGCAAGATCCTTGCTCCGATCGTAGTTGGTCAGGTGATGACTTACATCTCTAAAATGGCAGGTGTGTTGTTTTTAGCGGGTTGGAATGTTGTATCGGTTTTTGGAGAGTACTATCTTCTCTGGACAGTTTTCAAAGCCGTGGCTGCCCTGTCTCACAAGGTCATAGACTCAACAAGACACAACTCTAACACTGAAGACAACTCTTCCGTGGATATGTCTGCTGATGAACCTCACGGATCTAATGAGCGCTTGGAAAGGATGGAAAACGAAGACCAAGAAAGGGGCCAGAGTGGCGCTGAGGTTTTGGTCCCAGCTGTTACTGTCAGACCCGTTCAAAGACAACCCAAGCCAAGTGTCTATGCACGATTTAAGAAAAGGATCCTGACCTTTGAAATGGGATGGCACATTTATTTTAGACAGAGTGTAGCCCGACCTGGGCTTGCCCTGGCTTCGTTGTATTTCACTGTGATTTCGTTTGGCGCCATAACAACTGGTTACGCTTACACGCAGTGTTTGTCTGAGTCAGTTCTGAGTCTGATACGAGGCATTGGTTCGTTGTTTGGTGTCTTTGCTACATTTGTTTTTCCCCGATTGAGAAATGCTGTTGGTGTTGTTCGCTGCGGGCTTTTCTCCATGTCTCTTCAGTTTTCTTGCCTTCTTTTGTGTGTCGCTGCTGTCTTTGCTCCTGGTTCGCCATTCTTCTTGTTACCGAGAAATTCAGGGCAACCTTTGCTGCCCCAGTGTAAGGCACCTCAGCAGACAACTCCCACACCAACTCTCTCTCCCAGTTGCATAGATGAAGGGCCTAGGAATTCCTCTCTAAACGTTCATCCTTCAAATTTGCACTTTATGAGAAGAGCTGTAGACTATAGTAATACTGCAGTAACGACGGCAAGAATGTCCTTACCAAGCGTCACAGTGCCGTCCGTTGTTAATCGAGTGAATGGATCAAAAACACAAGCCATACCATCCACAACAGCCATTTTGCCATCCAAGACCACACCCAGTGTGGTGCCTTCCAATTCAGTCGTCTCTCCTTCTACTTCTTCTCCTTCAAACCGCAACTGTAGTTTGAAGGCAACAGCCTCTATGCCGCAGGCCGTAAGCAACAGTTTTTCATATGTCTCCATCAGCTTGCTACTTGCAGGGATCGTCTCATCCCGCCTTGGATTATGGTTGTCTGATTTAACCATCACCCAACTTACCCAAGAGGCAGTACCAGAACAAGAGAGAGGAATTGTGGGCGGGATGCAAAACTCTTTCAACTCAATTTTAAGCCTTCTCATGTTCTGCTTAGTTATAGCTCTTCCCAAGCCTGAGACGTTCGGTTTGTTGGCACTGATGTCTGTGGGCGCAGTTGGAACAGGCGGCTTACTGTACGCTTCTTTCGCGTACAAGATTCGTGGTCATTTGTTTCATTTTGAGAAAGCCCGTAAATTCTGCGGCGGGGCCGATGCTCGTAGGGAGCCGGTACCGATGCTGATCTCAAATGATGACCTCGATCTTGAGGATGACGAAGAGGAGGCCATGATCAGAGGAGTGTTAAGCACTAGGAACGAAAACTTTAAGTATTAGAGTATTTACTTACGCGAGGAAGTAAGTTATTCTAAATGGGCAGCATTCTTTCTCGCCGGATTACAAATTCTTCAGTTTATAGTCAACGTTAGTGCTTCTCAAATACCCTAAAATGCACCTTTTTTATCGCAATTCACCGATATGCTTGATTGTTATCACAGAGTTTACCAGCAAGACGAGAGGACACTAGTCTACCGACCGCTGATCGATAGATTTATGCGCCCACGTTTCGAGAGACGGACGGATATCTTTTAACCTTGTAGAAATATAGTTTGCGTAGACGTTAATTTAAGCACACAGTTAAAAACGCCTCAGTTTTTTTCAGCACCTGTTTTATAGTTTTGCAGTCAGTTTATCAGTAGTAATTTTTAGGTTCGCATGGACAGAACCCAGGAATGGACTAAAGAATGTTTTTCATTATAAGCGAGGCTCAGTCCATCACCACAGCACAGGAGTTTGTTTCTATTGGTAGGTGGGTCGTGTGGGACAGACTTACCTATTGAGTAAAATATATTTGCAGAAAAGCTTCTCATGAAATTTCTTTCTTAGTTATGGTATTTAAAAACAACAGTAACTATGAACTGTTAATTTAGGGACAGTCGGAATGGAAATTTCAAGTACAAAGTACTAAACTAGTAGGAACTTTATTTATTGATCTCAGAATTTGCACGAAACTACTTTTCTGTAGCAACTACCAGTTACCAACATCTTGAATAATTGTAAAGAAAATTTTGTAGCTACTTTGGAGAAAATTAAACGAGGAAATGTTGAAATTCCTGATTGGGAGATTGTCTCAGTTAAAGACCTGTTTATTGAAGAAAATAATAATGAAAATTCATGCCTTTGGACCTTAAAATGGCGATAAAGTTGCGCGAAGTTTAGCAAAACCATTGTAATTCCACATTGTTTTTAAACCTCGGCAGAAGATTTCTCCAACATGTCAACAAAAGGATTGCTTTGTGATGGCAAAATACTACTGTTAAAACCAATGCACGATACATAACAAAATGGCGTTTTACTTCAAACTGAGCTTCACTGCCGTGCGTAACATCTTTAATTCAAGGACTCCTCTTAATTTTACATATAAAATGCAATAGAAAACGTAAGATTCAAGATATAAGATTAAACTTTGCTTCTTTTCCCACAAATCAGCTCGTAGCGTTCAGCTCCAGCATTTGGTTGTGCGGTTGAAACCAACAAGAAATTGATCCTTACTGACGAACAAACGTCGTACCCCTGTAAAAAACAATAACGCAAGTTAATAAGGGGGCACGTTTCTAAAGAGACTGTGGTGCTGCGTCGGTGAGGCAGTTCACAAGATAATTTGCGTTTATCTGAGTTGAGTTAATAATGTACATTGGCCAACGTAAAGAGTTTCAAAGCTCACCTTTCGAGCGTTAGCCCGTCGTCGGAGCAATTTGCAACAACGCATTTCGATTGATTAATTCACGGAAGCCTTGAAATCAGATCGCTTGTTTTGAACAAGAATTCCTTTTACATTTGCTAGATGCGATTTTCTTAATTTATCGTCATCTCCTTATTTTCACTGAACCGTTTTCGTAAAAATTCGTCCCACAATGTTAACGGCTATCCCGTTTTTTCGCCGCCCAAGAAAAACCTTCCTTATTGTTTCATTATCAGGTAAACCCTCTAGGTCAACCTTGGCTCGTTCAGATAACCAAATTAGGACGATAAATAAAGAACTACACCCGTATTACGTACTTCACAGTTTTCTTCTCTGTTGTTTTCTGTTCCGGTTTGGCTCTGTTGAGTACTTTGATGAATTCTGCTGTTCTGGCTCTCATCCTCGAATGAAGATAGGCCTTTATAAAACACACAAGAACGTTCTGTCAAATCACTGCGTTTCTTTTACTCACAAGTGGTAAAAAGGTCTTTTGGTTTAGTTTTGGGGCCTGCATCCCCACATAAAAATTAAAATCTTAATAATTTGTAACACGTGTATTAGGTAAGAAGTACCTTTGAGCATTTGATGTGATAATGCAGGTAGTTCCTGAAGGTGTGAATAAGATTGATGGTGCTGTCTCGAGCATCAGGCTTTGTGTGACGTGGTTCAAGAACTACAAAGGTACAAGATGGTCATCGTTTAATATGATTATCACTCGCTTAAAACTCCTCTAAGTGTGTGTCAAAACTACTTTTGACTGAGCATTACAATGCAAACACTGGCAATGAATGGATAAGATTAGCATTCTTTTCTAGTAGTGATTTTCATCTTACTTATAGGATAAGAAATAGTTTGAGTCTAAGAACTTTGATTAATGATTCAGCATGCACTAGTCTGTTTCCAGACCTATTTTCACTTCCATCATCACTCAGTGGGTAGTTTAAATAGAATCTCCTTCGGGAGGGGTGGGTAACTCTTGTACTCTTCACTCAAGTTGAGCTCCATTACTCTACATTAGAATTTAAAAAAAAAAAAAAAAACCGTGTAAAGTTGGCACTTTCCCTCTGCTAATACTACAGTGTATGTCCTCAAAATGCTGCGAAATCTCCCCAACTGTTTCATGTTGCTACAAGAATTAGTCAGATCATCCTCCATCATTTCCACTAACAAGGGTAACAAAAGATTCTGTCTAAGAATGAATACTAACCAAAGGTGATATATCCAATGTTATCGCCTGTCTTGGCACCAGTTCCCTGCAATTCCTGTGGGGGTTCTTTGTGACTGAAGATGACTTGTGGTGCTGTCTGGCTTGCACGACGGCCCTCTTTGAATTCCTGACACACAATAGGAAGTTTTAATTCTCTAATATACATGTAGACAATCTGTCTAAATAAATCTGACTGCTGTGTGAAAACACTGTTACAAGATTATATTATATTACAGTATCAACCTAACTTTAACCGTAGGATAAAAGGAGTTCAATGAATAAGGCTGAAATTTTAGAAAATCTACAGAATCCAATAGATTCAGTCACAAAAAATTCCTATGAAAGGGATGGACCATTGTCTTTGTAGAAGAGGATGGATAAATCCAAGTTAAAACACTTATTTGGTGCTCTCATCCCCATTAACAAATTTTCTTTATTTGGTGGCTTCTTTATGATAAAAATTAGTTACTTTTACAATTATACAACTTGTTCTCTTCTCAGAGGGATGAGAGGGGATGGGAGAAGGAATTAAGGATAGGGATAATTTTTCTTCTGTGAACTATTTTTCCTCACATTTCAAAAAATAAGCATTCACAGAGCTAGCCTAAACTGTACCTGCATGAAGACTTTACCAATGATCACATCATCATCATCTCTAAATACAGTACTGAAGACAACTGTAACACGATCATCTGTTGCTTGGACATACCTGAAGAGAGAAAACAGATAACCTCTCCTTACACTTTCAGTAAGCAGGTGACCAGTATAGACTGACCTATCATATAGGGGGTGTTATCTAAAACACTAAATTGTACATGTATTTGCTGTGAGAGCATTAAGACTTTGGAAAGAACCAGGAAGAAACAACTTGACACATGAGCATCCATCATCATCATCACTTATTAGAACGAACAGAGAATTTAAATTTTCAATTTGAATTTGGGAAGGAAGAGGTTAAGACAAACTAAAAATGAATGTACCAGTCTCAGAGATTGAACTGCCACAGTCAAGGAGGAAAAAATAAAACATGTTAAAAAAATCTTCTTTAACTCACATGGACTCATCTTCTCTGTAATTTATGACTGCCTGAGTTTTTCCACCAGAGCCAGCTTGTTGATAGTCAAAATATTTCTCAAACACTGAGGCAAAGCAGTTTCTTTTCAACAGAGCAAATTTCTGAATAAGTTCCTCTGGAAGGAGACCAAAATAATTCATAGTTACAGGACTATAATTATTAACGAAAAAAAATACATGTAGTGACCACCCTTTCAACAACACTACTGATCCTCAGAGTATGCACAATGCTCTTCAAATATTAAATTGGTGACAATCACCTTTTTCCTTCTCATCAGATGGCAATTGCTCTAAGTCAATCAACAGGGAAACATCATAGGCTATAAAAGAAAAGCATACTTTTAGGTGAAAACAGACTTCATTTACTTAACTAAGCACCAAAACAATTTGTTTTTCGTGACTTGATTGCTGTGCTTATTTAAGGGGGGGGGACCTTATTTATTGGGATTGATTACAGAGGTGGCCTATTAAAAAATCCTCCTATTTCTAGAAAAATGATAACAAGGAAATATTAACTCAAAAGAAGCAGGTTTTCTGTTTACAGAAAAGATAGGCTTTCCCCTGTTTGCATAATGTGTGCAAACATTCATAGCTCCCTGGAGAGATGGGGAGTTATAGTCATTTTTAAATAGAAAATATTGTTATACAGAAAAATAAGAGACTGTTTCGACAAAGTTGAACCCTACTGGTGTTTTATATACATTTCTTGATAGAGTTCATTTTCACATGCAGCCCCTGTTCTTGGCAGTGATTAAAAATATTCTTGTTCAACCAGCACTGCATTTTGTTAGGTGCTGCATATTTGATGGCTATATAATTGAGTAAAAGATGTACGCAATGGCCACTTACCCTCTTCAGGAGTTGTCATGAAGCTTCCATATACTTTTTTGAGCAGCTATAATAATTAAAAAAATAGAAAAAGAAAAAGTACAGACAGCATTTGAAAGCAAAAGTTTACACATGAATCAAAATGTCTGCACATCTATCTTCTGCTCCTAACTTAGTATTTCTGTATTCCTGTTCATTTCATATAAAAAAGAGTCAACAACCCAAAAGTTGCCCATCATTATTACAAGAAATTTTGATTATCCCATACCTCATCAGCTCCATACTTTTGTAAATCAGAGTAGAATTTCATAGAAATGCTGAGCTGTGAGGAGAAAATGATTCTTAAATTATGACAGTCAAAAGTGAAACAAAGAATTCAAACATTAAAAGGAAAACTTTTTCTAATACTTACCATGATCTTTGATTTTTCACCATTGGGGTTAGAGATATGAAACTGCACTCCATCGAAATCTGAAAAATGTCAACTTTGTCAAATGCCTAAAACTTTTAAAGGTTTTGAACCTACTATGTCATACATGTACATGGAAAGAATTACCCTTTAACTGACTTTAAATCAGAACGACCTGCACACACTGGGGTGTTTAGTGCACATTGAGGACTAGAGAATTCTCTGGCTGTTCCACAGAATTCTCCACCTCAATTTCAAAGGCATAAGCATTTTTTATATAGACATAGAGGATGTTTTTTTTTCTTTTAGCTTCTTTTTTTTTCTGTCACTAAATTTCCTATAATAAAAAGCTTGCATGTCTATACTACTTATACTGGCCATTATCAAGCATACAGAATTTCTATACGAAAAGTGTTCCATGACATGGCTTCACTTTTAATATACTACACCCATTCACAATGCTCAAGACTTTTAGAAGTCTTCAGTGGTCCCTAGAAACCTTAAAGAACATAATTGGAAAGGTAAAATCATTTAAACATGGTATCTAAGTATGTTTTTGGTCCAGATGTATGCAACTCATGTATGGCAATACCTGCGCTTTTTCTACAATAATATATCAACCCTTTGGACAAACAGAATGATACATTAGAGACAACAAACCTGCCACCGTTATATCCACGGACTCAAACTTCCCACTGTAAGAGAAAGGTTATGATTCTTCAGCAAAAATGTTTCAAGCCGGAATCGATCACACACCTCCCAAACGAAAAAAAATTTCGTAAGTAAAGAACAAACCATGCTACAACAGTCTTACCCCGTGAACTTGGCTCTCAGTGTCTCTTCTATAATCCTATTGTTGATCTCTAGGAGAATCATTTTGGCTAAAGAAAACCGTGGTGTTTGCGGACCCTTCTATCCGGAAACAAAAAGCTTTACCTTACGAGATTCAAGATGGCTGCGAGGAACTCCTACAGGTCACGTGATATTTGACAGCTTCCGTATGCACCAGTCTCCCGACAGAGAGAGGCTTGTTGCAGCCCGAATCTGAAATATGACAGGAATCATTTATGCGAATTCCACATTCAAAAGATTTCACCTAGCGAACGTTAACCCTTCGAATAATATCATCTAAAGTCAGATAAATCTTGTCTTGTGTTCAAGAGGGAGATTAGATGATAGCGTCCAAAGTTATACGTTTCTGTCAATCTCGGACTTGGACAATAGCGTCCGAAATTTGACTTAAGTGTCTGTCATCGAACATTAGCATCCAAAATCCAACTTAAGTGCACAAAACAAGAGAGAAGCGTTAAAAAATGGACGCTAAGGCCCGAAAGCAAAAGATGTCGAATGATTAGGAAATTTAAGACACAAGTGTCCAATTTTAAACAGAAATGTCCGAAATTGGACGATAGCGACCAAAATTAGAGATGAAGTGTGAGATCCAATTACGGTAATGTGCGAAATCTAAGGATAATGTTCGAAATTGTACAATTCTTTGATTCATTTCGCCTTTTGTAACAAATTACAGATATTACTAGACGCAGTTAGAAAGTACTAGATAAGGCAGGAGATCTAGCAAGCTCTATTGTGCTTTAAAAAAATGCCCGCAATGGTATTTCTATTTAGCTAATACAGAAGGCGAACTTAGTTCTACATCAATAGTCACAGGAACTGGTAAATTTATGTTCAAAGTGTTATTTATAATAATGGCTGTCATTGACACCCTAGTGTACATTATACGGTATATTTTGGATGTATAATTTTAGTTAGAGGGCGGAAACGTCCGAAATTGCGAACGATGGTTTCCATAATCTGAAGAAAGTGTCCGAGTATGATAACTTGAAATTGACCAATCATGTCAGAATTTTGACAGAAGCGTCCGAAATCGAACAATAGCATCCGAAATTAGACAAAAGCCTCCCAAATCCTATGATAGCGTCTGACTGAGGTGGGGGAAGAGAGTTGAGGGGGAGCATCTATAATCTGACACAAACCGTTTGATTAAAGGGCCAGTTAACAATTGATCGCCTCTAAACGAACTGCACCTCAACGAAACCATTTTAAACGCAGACACAAGTATGAGACAACACCATTCTTTACTAAAGAGAGTCACAATATGCAGAAAATTAATCCAATAACAAAAATGTGGAAAAAGAAAGTTATTCTTAGAAATCGAGACTTAAGACGTAGTAGCGAGTCTCTAACCTCACAGCTAATCCAACACAGCCTGAGTACACTGTACATCATCGGATGATAGGAATCGAAACAAGTGATAGACAGCTACGATCAGAATCCACCAAATAGAGACAAACTACTCATAGTAATACACAGCCATTTCAATACTTTAATTACTACCTCAGCCAAATTTAAGGTTATAATTATACGCCTGACTTTATTAAAGTTCTGTCATGCGATCGATGTGCACGTGTTGGTGCCTTTCGTAGATCTGTCACGCTGAGCCCATGAACGTGATGACTGAATCCGAAGCATTTTAACCAATAAGAACCCTGAGCTTGTTATTCAGTTCCTTCTCCTTTCCCAACAAGGTGGACATATGTCGTTTGTATGCATCGTGCTCCTGCCAAAAAAAGAGAGGCATCGATAAATTTTTAAGGTGTAGCCAGTTAAGGTCACAATTTCTACTGTTGCTGCACTATCACGGATTATTACATCGCACAAAATAAATGGTAAACTAGTACCTTTTTTTCACACTTGCTTGTCACTTTCACTTACTTTCTAATTACGCGAGAGTTACACGCACATTACACGCGCGCACTACGACCAATCGCGCTTAATGCACTTGTTATCACCACTGGATGTGAATGATCCGCAATATGTGCTTAAAACGTGTTTACACAATAAACTCTAATAAGGTATTTCAAGAAACCATCGTCTTATGTGTCTAACACGGAACGAATTCGGCGTTTTGGATTTTCTAAGACAGCAGAAATGAAAGAGAAAACCGCCAAGTGTACGTTTAAGTTTAAATGTTATGTCTTTTATAAATTCATGGCACAAAGTGTCATAATGACCTACCTTTGCACTTTCCCTTTGCCTTCTCTCGGAGTCTTCAAGCTGTTTTTTGAGTCTTACAACTTGTGCATTCACGGACATGCTGCGTAATTCAGACCTGTAGTGTGTCAAAAACAGTCTTAGCAGACAATAAAACTTGGTGATAAATCATGTTATTTACACAGAAAAAAACAAAAATAATAATAATAATAATAATAATAAAGAAATAAATTGAAAGACTCTGTCATATAAAAATACTAGAAACTTACACAAACTTATCTTCAGTCTCTTTCAGTGATCTTTCAGTCTCTTCTAGTTTCTGACAAATCTCTTTCATTTCTCTTTGTTTTTCCTGAATTATAGTAATAATAATCATGAATTAGGAAAAGAGAATAAAGTAAATTAATGAGAATGATACAAGTGGTTAATATATTGCAAGTAGAGAATGTATTTGCCATGAGGATGAAAATTTCATCAGACTGCACCACCATCTCTCTCAATAGCCTTATGTTGAATGCTGCTTACTGTAAATGCTGTTAGTAATAATGTGACCCCCTTTTGTCCTCTTTAAACATTCCCCATACAGGACAAAATATTAAGGCTTTGCTATGGTGTTCAGGCTCTAATCAAACTCTAAATAAGCTTCCTCTGTCTGCAAGGGTTTTAATTAAAGCTGGTTACAAGTGATTTACTGCCTCCTAATTTAAGACCTCTGATCACCATCTGTTTGGCCTGCAAGTAGGTTTAATTTTTGCATTTTGCATTATGGTACAGCCACCTGTTGTACCATTGGCAGTTGAAAACAAGTAAATGAAATCCCTATGTTAGGAAGCCTCTGAAAAAAATAGCCTCTCAGTGGCTTGTTAGGACCCTTTGGTCCATGTCCAGGTCTTCATCAGCCCTCAGAGGCTTAATGGTGCCAAAAGAGTATGCACACAATATAACCAAATATCATTTTCTAAAAATATGCAAACAAATCCTTACTTCTAAAGCTTTCCCTCTTTCTAAAGCCAGTTTTGCAAACTCATCTCTATCCTTGGCCAATCCCAATACCTTTGCTTGAGTTTCATCTTTCTCTATTGAGGACATTTTCAACTTTTCCTCTGACTTCCTATGCTGCTCTAAAGAATAGGAAGGTCAAAACAAGGAACATAAGAAATCCAGTTTCACTACACAATAAAAAATAAAAATAAATTGTTTCATAGCTGAAAATTAAAAATTACAGTATCAGCACTGTTACTGAGATCACTTAACCCTTTGACCCCTAAGAGTAACTAACATCTAATTTCTCCTTGAATATCACCCCTGAATCACACATCAAATTTATGAGAATAAAGGAAATGATCACCAACAAAAGAAGCTATTGATTTTCAACAAATTCTCCTTATCAGCACCTTGGGATATGTATAAAGATCAGTATGGAGAATATGCATACTGATTTTGGATGTAAAGGATTAAAAAAAATATCAACCAATCACACCATTAGCAAATAAGCAAAGATTCTACCATAATTTTGCCAATCAGTGCTTCAGAAAAAAGCAAAAGAAGACAACAGAGAATTTAGATGGCATTCAATCCTTGTTTGCTGTAAAAATATTTCTCTCTTTGAGCAAGTGATCCTGGTGATGGTAGTCACAATGTAAAATGAATTTCCCTGAACAAACCTTCTGCCTCTTTCTGCAAAACTTTGATTTCTTGCTGAAGTTTTTCAGTCTGTTCACCATTCTTCTTTTCCATAGCAGACAGATTTCCCAATGCTATCCTTAAAAAGGAAAATAACAATTAATTAGCAAATAACTTAAACCATATGCTGAAATTACATTGTAGAAGTTATTGTGAGGCAATGGAAACTAGTTGTTACATCATAAAAAGCTCTTAGAATTAATTTAACAAAGGTTCTTGCATATGCAGCAGGGGGGAGTGTGTTAATTGAGGCAAAAAGATAACCTTTCTTTTTCCCTTGCAGCTTGGTATTCATCATGGAGACTTTTCAACTCATCTCTTAGTTGCTTAATTTGTTCATCTCGCTCTTGCACAAGGCTTCCAAAAAGTCCTTCATTTTCCCTCCTCAGATTAGTGTTTTCCATCCGTAATTTTTCATTCTCAGTTTTGTATTCATCCTTTATTTTAATAAGTTCCTCATGATTCTTATTAAGCACAAAGAATCTTTTCTCCATCACAGCAAACTTTCTTGTTTCATTATGCAAAGCAGTCAATATTTCATCTCTGTGTTTTTTAAGCTCACTGTTTTCTTCCTCAAGAGTCAAGCACTTCTTCAGAGATTCGTCTGCACGCTGTTTTAGAATGCATATCAGTTCACACTGCTGATCAATGCGGGAACGCAGTAATCCATTTTCTGATAAATCATCTTTTGACAGTGCTCTTAGCTTTTCCAGATTTGCTTTCATTTCTTCGGGAAATTCCACACTGTCAAACTACAATTATAAACAACAAACAATTAGAGGGTGACAATGATATGTGCTGGGGTTATTTCCCATTCTATTGGATCCTAACATGAGAGGCTCATACACACAACTTTAGTTTGATTTGTTTACATGAAGAAAAGATTTTCAAGTGTACATTCCTAATCAACATCCAATGTTGTCTGTTTTTTCTTTGTTTTTGTTTTTGGAAAGGAAAAGGAAAGAACTCTGCCTAAAAAACTTTAAACCCTAAGAGTGACCCGCATCTAATTTCTCCTTACAGTAATAGTGCTAAATCATTCATTAAGATCATGAGAATTAAAGAAATGATCACAAACTTAGGAAGCTTTGATTGTATAACAAATTCTCCTTATCAGTACCAAAAGTAATGTATAGAGAATAGTGTGGAGAGTAGGGATACTGATGTTGTGGTGTAACGGTTTAAAAACAGTGTTAACTATTAGCAGCTGGGAGGATTTTTGGGAGCTTTAAATAAGATTACCACCTGTCCATAAATTGAGAAAACAAATCGATATCTTTCATTATATAAAAACAAAGAGAGGCAATTTGAATATAAGAACGCTTATTTCTTTCACTAACATTTCATTATTTTTGGAAGAAAAGGAAATATCTTCTCAATAGATCTTAAGTATAAAACATAATAAATAAGGCATTCAAGAAGCCTGAGATTTTAATATTCTTTAGACGTGGCTCCTGTATGCACTGGAAATTATAATATTCATATGTACATGTACAATCGTGATCTGTCATAGATACCCGCATGATTCTTAAAATAAAATAAAAAATTTAAAAAAATTTGTACACAAGAAACTTGAACCCAGCATCTACTTGGTTGTGTGAGTAGAAATGTTTTCAAACATTTCAGACATATATCAACAAGTCGAAAATCAACTTGGCTGCTTTGTTTCAAGTCAACTAACCACAGTCAACCTTTTAAAATTTAGCCTTACCTTACTAGAGTTAACTAATTCTCGTAGCTTTTGAGGTGATCTCCCTCCAGATCCACCACTTGAAGCCATTTAAATAAATAAAAAGTTTTTTCAATGGAAGTGCCCAAAGTCAAACGTTGTCAATCGGTCGCGCTAAAACAGGCCACTTAGCAGTCTTAAGTCAATTGCATCTGATACAACGAATAAAATATCCCTTATCTCTTGTAATGACTGTTTACAAAGTAAGGTTTAGTTTGTCGAAACGTTTTCCTCTGCTGAAAAAAAACCCATAAAATTCCGGTATCTTGTGGTTTGCAGAACACAACAAGCAGGAGTGCTTTGGCAACAAAGTGGAAAGCAAACTTGTTACCAGCTCCCTCTCGTCTCAGCCAAACCACAGGAACGGCAGTGACACAGGTATCCCTACTTGTGTTACCAAGTAGCTCCTAGAACTACCCAGGGCTGCTAAACAGAAAGCTTTCAAACAAGTTTTCTTTCCTATGTGATCGCAAGACGTGAAAGCGTAAGGCAGCTTAATTAATTCCTCTATAAGAGACGTAATTTTGAAGTTCAAAATACTAGAGCAAAACAGCGGTTAAAGAATGGCCTTAATGTGGACCTGTTGATGTTATCAAGTTTATTTTGTCTTACGGGGAAGATCCCGCGAAGATACACACATGATGTCCTTGCGCTCCTTAAACATAACTTTCAAGCATATGTTCATATTAGAGATTGGAGAAATTGTTCTCCATTTCATCACGCTGCGGCAAAAAGCGATACGGAAAATATCAATCGCACTCCTGCTTTATGAGAGGCTGCCAGTTGAGCAAGGAAAAAATTATTGAATGATACCTTTTCATTGTGCGTATCAAAATGGTCACTTAGATATTGTTAGAATGCTCCTCAAGTATATATGGGGCTGATTTTGATGCGTCAACGGATTGTTAGCGTGTTATTACATCGCCGATAGTGGACATCAGGATATTGTATACCGTACTAAATGAAACGTAATTGAAGTCTTCATTAAAAGGATCCAAGGAAGATTTTGAATCAAAATCGTAATTGCACTAGGGAGAAAGACATGGATGTGAATCTGATTCCGAAGATTCCGGAACGGAAATCGATGACTACCCGTACATCTGCGGAACTGAACTTCATCAGTTCCGTAAATGTCTCGATCTAAGCTCCGTCAAAAGACACCTGTTAATGACAGTCTTTCAGAAGCCATAGGAGAAGTAAGAGATTTATATATTACAGAATTGAATGAATTTTTTGAGTTAGAAGGCGATTCTGATGCTAGAGACAACGACAACGATGACAATAATACTTAAGGAGGGGACACCAAAGACGAAAACTTGGTTACTTAAGGTGGCTCCTTTTAAAACATATTTATAGATTTATTGTAATAATGTCAAATAGCTGCGAAATTGATTCAGACTTGTGTATAACAGCAACAATGAGATAAAAACAAAGAAATATTAAAAAAACTTAAAAAACTGAAAAATATCTGGATTTTAATTGCTGATGTTCCTTAGCGACGAGATCCAACCATGTTCTCCTCTTCCCTCTTATTTACTCCTCTACAGTTTCCACATTCAATTCTTATTGTTATCAAATTGGAAACCTTTAAGAAAACGATTCGTTCTCAGTCCCCGTGACCGTGACGTTTCCCAGATCATCCTGAGAGCCATACGCTTTTATTTCGTGACATATTATATGAAATTTCTCTTCCTCCTCAAAATATCCTTGCACAATATTATCCAATCGATGAAATAAATCCTTTTTCGTTTTGTGTAACTTCTTCAGTTGAGATTTAACAACATCGTCTCTAAAGTTCACTTTCTTTTTCATTTTTCGTCTGTAGTTTCCTTCAGAGCTATCATCTCTACGCTTTTGGATAATAGAACTTATTCTATCAAAGAGAGATTTTCTTCTGATGTTTCTTGGTTTTTCATGTACCGATTCTTGGACCTCCCGTTTCCTTAAAGCTGTAATGGCTTTGCTGATTAAATCAAAATGAATTGACTTGCTTCTGTTAGAATTTAAGGCAACGTTTGTTACTTCTGTTTCTTCCAACGCGGTGGAGGTTTGCTGGAATTTCATCCGTTTCATAGCGTTACTAACCACATCGAATAAAGCCCTCCTCTCCTCATTCCTTGGCCAGTCGTATGCATCCACTAGATCATAAAGTTCACTTTGATTCACTGAATTCTTTGCCTCAAAAAGTGCTTCATTCATTAAAGCGATGAAAAAATTCATGGATAGAATAGTAAGGCTTAATAGTAGTAGAGCAGCGAAGATTCTTCCAAATGTTTCATTTGCTTCTGCTAAAGTGTTGATAGGCCTCGCTTTCACTCGTCCCAGAGTGAGTTCGAGTTGAAAGTATGTTCCCTTAAGAATCGACGAATAAAACTCAGATCCATTCCCGAAAATCAAAATGCCGAAGTGCAAGAAAGCAACAAAAATGATAAATAAATTGAAGCTGAATGATGAAAGAAGACGCATGGATGTCTGAAGAGTTTTAGAGAACACTGCAATATGAGAATTAAACCGAATCATTCTCAACAGTTTCAAAATGACGATAAAAGTGAGAATTCCAAGCGTTGCATTCTCCACTTCCAGCGAAACGACAGCTTCTTGAAAGCTTACATTCGCATAAATGTTTTGTTGCAATTTCTGGATCGTTGCAGACACCCTGATAGTTTGTAAAATATACATTACCACAGCTGAAACAGAGAAAGTAATCTGAGAGATTTCGACCCAATTCCAGATGGACTTGAAATATCTGCAGCGTTGCCTATAAAGCTTATAGCATTCTCTTCCGAGGAAGAACAGAATGAACACGATGAACAAAAGTATGCAGATCAGATAAAACTCATTAGATGCTGTTTGCGTCGAATTCAAAGAAATAATATTACTTCTTGTGAAAGGCACCTTGTACCCGGATGCTTCCACTTCATAGAAATACGTCACAACAGTTAAAAGGTTTACGGATGGATTGAACGCGGCAAATTCCATCATAACAACTCTGGTCTGTTTGTCCAGCCAGTAATAGCTCTTAAGGTTCTCAACGATGCTATATCCGGTGGAAGTATCGTATCCGAGGTCTGCAACAAATCCTCCCCCTGGATAAAACGAGAACTCTCCCCACTTTGGTGCTGTGTCAGCATTTTGGTATCGCCATGGCTTCGGACAGAGTCGGAGCAGCTCGTTATCACTCGTAGAGTTATCGACAGGGTTCCATCCCGGTTTATGAAATACAGTCTTGTCTTCGTTAATTTGCGAGAATCCCTCGTAGCATGTCGGAAAGGTATTTTTCATATAGTCCAAGACTTTACACGAGGCTGAAAAAATTAAAAAATAGCATAAAAGGAAAGATGATCAGTTTTGACTCGATTTTTTGCCCTTTGAGCAATTCGAATGGGAAATTCTTTTTGTATTCAGGGTATCCCTAAACGAGTTGTTCCAAAAATCAACTGAAAAAATTATATGTAAAAGGAGGAAAAAACATTTTATTTCCTCCACAGACCACTATCCACGATAAAAAGCAAAGAAAGCGGTTCACAATTAGTCGTCAGATCATTATTCGAGTCAAGGGCTAGGATGCCTTCTAGAGTAAATCCTTATTATTAAAACAGATTGCTAGGATCTGGGACATGACAAAAGTTGGTAATCTAACAGGAAAACGGCCTGGTTGCTAGGCAAGATTCAAAATGGGGGCGTTTATCGCATGATCATCGCTTATTTGGAGACAATTTTCATTGAGTAATGTCATGTTTTGGAATCTCAAAACGTGATCAGTGCTATAATTTGCTATAAACCTCTCATGGGTGTAGATGAAAAGTTGTATAGTTTGTAGACCATACGCATACTTCTTCCGCAATGGTATGGTAAATGGAATAAGCTGTGGCAGTAATGAACAACTAAGATTGTAGTTCTTGACAGTACTTCATCCCGTGCAGCATACATGAAAATATCTTATGCTAAACTCTGTGTTGTGTACACGACTAAGTTTTACCCAATGTCGTATAAACTAATTTATCCATGAGTTTGAAGCCACTGGATGACGTATGGGTTAAATGGGGTTGTTTAGTAGGTCTTGGGAAAACTGACGACGAAACTTACTTGATGTCACCCTCAGCTGCCTTACTCGCGCCATTCCTAGGAGCAGAGAATGTTTATCACCTATGTACATGGTTTGATTCTCCTCTTGGCCATTGTACCATTTGCCAACAAACACGCCAGGTATGAAAACATCGTTTAACCACCTCCAAAACTCCTTATCGTTCAGTACCTGGGTGATGAAGTAAGAGAAAGCGATGTGTTTCGTAAGAACACGATGAAAATTATCATTTGTACGTAAAAACATTTTGCGCGCAAATGAGCTGGTTCAAATATGGCAGAGTTCGCGTAATTAATTTTTTAAACAGGAGTAGAGCCAATGAAACGGATTGTAAAGGTGATAAGAAAGACTGAGCAAGTGATACAAAATAATTTTCCAAAGTTGATTCATTCTAGTCTGCTTTCATCCTCTCTCTATTTTTGGTATATCAACAAAGGCAGAAAACCGAATGTAAAGGGTTCTGATGATGGATGCGACTTCTTTTGATGATAAACTACAGCAATTCATCAGGTAATGAAATTACCCACCGTACTAAACTTTGGTAATCCTTCTCGGATGGACTTTGTCATGAGATATCGATGGTCATTTCTGTTACCATAACAAACCACCATTAGCAAAAAAATGAAAATAAGATAAAGAAAAAGGTCCACAAAAAACTGCGAAATGTTTTGTTTTCTGGCTTGATTCTTTCTCATCTCTTCCACCTTGGATAATTCTAGATTCCACAACCTTTGTTTTGAGGGGCTACTTTGGGGTTCCTCGATGCTTTCATATCCTTTTCCTCTGCTTGCTTTCCTTTTGAAAATAGCCGCTACAAACATCGCCACGAAGAAAACTTTCACAGGCTCAGTGACTACTACATCCTGGCTGAACGATATCAGCATTGAGGAAAGCCACTTTTCACTGATACTCTTTCCCCACATCAGACTGTAGAAGACTGAAAACACCGCCGAAACTGCACATGCGCAGATGATCAAAAACCAAGCAAGATATATCAACAGGGTTGCTTTAGAAAAACGACCAGTGCTGGTCTCAGACCTCTCTCCTCCTTTTTGAAACAGGAATACTATGAGAACGTTAATTGGTGCCACAATTAACGCACTTTCAATACCAATAATTACTTGTCTCCACGAAAATTTTAGAGGTCCAATTTGAAAGACCTCTTCAGTGCCACCATCCAATTGATAGAACATCGCATTAGCGAGCATAGCCGTTAATAGCACAGAGAGGCAGCATGACGCCCGCTGTACTCTTGTAAAGCGGCTTTTTCGTGGCTTTGCTGCAACTGAAACCCAAATATGTGATTCAGTGAGGCCTTTCCACCATCGCTTCATGACCTCCTGGTTGAAATCTAGTTTATTGGGCGTTAATTCAAAGGTACGCTCGATTCGACCGTCACCTCGTTCAAGCGCAAACCACTGATTAACCGTAAATGTCCAAGAGTTGTTAAACTGCTTGTCTAAAATCACAATTTCTTCTAGAAACCACGAAGGACTCTCTCCAGAGTTATCATGACCGATGCGCACTCCTTGAATCGTGCCAAGAGGATTGCTAACCTTAATAACGAACACGTCTGTGTTAGCTCGAGAAAATAACAAATTCTCTGCACCAGGCTCTTCCGGGCTGAGCTCAAGAATACCAGTGCTTTCAGTAGTTCCGTAAATTTCTATTGCAACCCTGGCCGTTGTGCCAGAATTTCTCCAGACACCTGTAGAAACGGTTATCTCGAATTCTTGCAAGTTATTCGACGCCGAAGGCAACTGTATCGGCGCACCATTCTAGAAAGCAATACAAATGAAGATATTCATTAACAATTCTATGAACAGGCGCCTTTTCCTAAAAATGAAATATCCTCCAACCTAGAATTAGATAATTTCATTCACTTAACGAGTTAAAGATAATTATGGGCAGTTATGGTTCATTCTGTTTGGTTTTTTGTTTGTTTGTTTGTTTTCTTTGTTTTTGTTTTGTTAGTTTTTTTTGGGAGGGGAGAAGGGTCAGTTTCTAAAATGGCTTCAATCAGCGTCAAAAGTCTGGGCACGCCATATTGTTTTCCTTTCTGGTTGAACCCGTAGTTTCCCACTCGAATACAATGTTTCTCATTTTCTATCAGACCTGAGAATTCACTAATATACAGAATTGTTTGTTTTTTTGTTTTTGTTTTCGGGGGTAGGAAGGGTTTAAAACTGAATAAAAATCTCCGCAGTCAAAAGCCTTTTTTAGTCAAGGGACCGAATATTCCTGGCACTTTTGCCACTCAGCGTAGAAAAATTTGTGCATAGAGTATACTATGTGGCTGTCAGTTCTGTTCTAACATATCACTGTCCACAACCTTCTGGAAACACAAGACCGTAACATTTTCAAGAAAGTATCTAACACTGTGAATTATCCTCTCCTGCCTTTTCTACTTAGAATCAAATCGACCTATTATAACCTTAGTAGGAAATCCTCTGAAAAACCCAGGATCAACACGGTCCACTCTAAGAGTACCCATGTAAATAGATTAGTCTTTAAATATAATTTAGCACTAGAATAGGGGATCTTTTTACATCTTTTATACACTGTACACTTTAGATTTTAGTTTGTAACATAGGAAATGTATTTTTATCCCATAAACAAATAAAGACATATTGTTATCAATCATACTTACATTCCTCTTGTCTTTTTTATCTGCTTTCCGGACGATAACAAGCACGAAAATATAGATTAGAAAAACTACGGCCACTGTTACAATTACGGCAACATTTCCAGTCTCTCCCAGTTTCTTGAATTCGATCAGGACCTTGTCGAAGTCGATGTGATTCGGTTTCACTAAAAGGCTTCCCCCAAACGAAGTTAAATGATTGCAAGAACAGTTGAGATATCCATTTAATTGTGCAGATAAAACCTGCAAGTAAAAGCAAAAAAATTTATTCGTCACTTTCTTTCAGACTACATATGATGATTATATGAAAATACTGAACAGTACAAAATAATTTTGGAAAGTACGGAAAATCAGACTACAGTTCTTTTAGCAACTGCGATCATCTTCAGAAGGCATACGGACATGCCTTCAGAGGGCATACGGACATGCCTTCAGCAGGCATACGGACATGCCTTCAGCAGGCATACGGACATGCCTTCAGTAGGCATAGGGACATGCCTTTGGAGATCTCTCGCGTTTTTCGAGTTGATATGACCTAAGCGTACCTGACAGCCGTCCGTTATCCACATTTCTCGCTCCTCTGACCAGTGCACACAGCTCTCTTGGGCTACCTTCAGAGTATAGTTATAATCCGTTCGAGAGTCATAAACTGGCACCACTGATACATTTTCGCTCCGGGGTGGGGTGGGCGGTGGGTCCTTGACTTCGACGCAGGAGCGCTTTTGCCGTCCCTGTCCGAAACAAGATCTTTTACGCCTCTTAATGGGAATAATCAAGCTGGCATTGGAAATCTTTACACCAAGAAAGTATTTTCCAGGACTCTTAGCTAAGAATTCGATGGGTTCAAATGGACTAAATGAACACTCAGTTTCACCCTCGTTTTTGTCTTGCGCACTTGACGTCCAAACACATCTTGAGTACTTAGACACAGTAGCGTTGAGTTCATGCACTTTTGTAGTTGGCCTCTGACCATACTGCAAGTAAACAAACAGACTTACAGTGGACTCTTGAGGAGTGATTTCCAGCTTTACCAGAGTGTTTTCGAACTCAACATCTATCTCATGAAAACGTAGATTTTCATTTTTGGTAAAATACTGCGGCTTCTCCAAGGCGATGACTTGAGGCTGTAGTGATGTAACGATGATGATGTCGCTTGAGAGATTTGACACTTTAATCACATTACGCGTTTCGTCTTTTAAGTCGAGAGCTAAGACATCAGAATTGACTCGCTTCCTTGTTCCGTCCCAAGTGTAGGGGTTGAATGGAATTGACAACATCTGCCATAAATGAATGATTAAAAGCTTAAAGTAGAATTCAATTGAGTGTAAAAAGTAACAGACATTGCTACTATTTTACCTTACAAAGGTCTGTGATTGGTCAAGTAAAACTTATGCGCCACCCTCTACCAATCAGATGCAAAAGTAAATCGTGGCTCGGTCACCTACATCTTTTTGCCCTTGAGTTACATTCTTAAGAAAAATCCAATTGGTGCCCAAGACCACGAACCAAAACTTTTTCCTGACTGACCCCCCCCACACACACACACACAGTCAATAGCATGTCTTATTCGCTCTTAAGATGACTCTGAGAATACTTTGATAAGCATGCTTACCTGAGTATCAATGTAACCTTTTGCAGTGACAGTAAATTGTAATGATTGGCTGTCAGAAGGAAAAACAATAACCCCGCCCGCTGCTTCGATCCTCAACCCCGCAAGTTTCTCGGAGCTGTGGCGTCCTAAGGTCATGCTCAGCTCCCTCGTTGCTATGGAGATCATGCCCTCATCCGGGGCTCTAACAGCTAATAGTGCGTCAGCAACTAAACTAATTGTTTGCATCGCGGTCTTAACGAATTTCACACCCTGTAAAGATAAGCACACAAGCAGTTTATCAAATCTTAAAAACATCGGGCAGAATAAAGCGGCAAATTTGATCGCGACCTCGCTTTGAAGAGCCCTAAACTAGAGAAGAATGGGCCAAAATTGGCCCACCAGGCTTCGTAAAACTTACTGTTCGGAGTTTTAAAAGTGCGTACTTCTAAATAAACACACGGTTTTTTGAAGATTAAAGATGTATCCACAATTTGCACTTAAAATGAACGGCTTTTACGAAGTAGAAGCATTATCCTTTTGCCCTTGAAAATACTCAAAATTCGGTCATTATTCGATCATCAAAGTGATCGTATAACGTAGCAACAACGCCTGTCGACCAATCTTAGCTGAAAAGTTTGTGAGTATCATAGGTTCTCTTCCCATTCTCATTCCCATGTTCCTTGATCATTTCAGACTCTTTGTCTTAGCACATTTCTATGTCTTCTGTGATCTCCAATTGCACAGACCCACGAAGACAGAGAATATTTTTTTTCTATATAATAAAGAAACAAAATCTGTTGACGGTGACGCCATCTATGCGTCTGTCCTCTAATAGGTTGTATAGACAAGAACCAATCAAAACACATGTATGAGTTAGCCTATTGTATGAAATATGTATGATCGCTCAGGTGTTCTTAACATTATACCTGCTCTTGAAGCCCAGAGCCGAAATCTCCTGACGCTATTACTGCTCCAGTTTTCAACACACTATTGAGACATGTGCCCAGGTTCTCTGCAGACTGCGTGACTAGCGGTATGTAGGCCACTTCTTTTAACTGGGCGGTTCTCCAGAGAAGTGATGTCATTGAACCAACAGCAGACATCGCGGACTCCTAAAATTTCAAAGATAGAGAGCAATCGTAAATGTTGATAATATTCATTATCAAATGCTCATTTTTTTCAACAATTTCCATACCAGAGTATTGGAGGACACTCTCTCCGAAACCTGTAAAGCAGAGCCAATTACAGACGTGCTTTGGAGAAGGTCTGGAAGATTTTGCACAGGTAGAGAGATGATCTTTTTGATCAGAAAATCTTGAATCTGTGGAGATGAAAGAAGACACTTCTGAGACACTGTGTAAGTTTCATGAATCAATTTAATCGTAGTTGTATGGATTGAAATTTGCTCATCACCCCTTCCCCCTTACCAAAAAGACAAAATTTTAACTACAATGGTGAGAGTAACGAGGATAAAAGAATTGTGCGGTTTACGGAGCAATTTTCAACTCAATCACTAACTCAACATCAAGCTGACTTACTTTAGCCTTATTCTGTAAACTAACGGTGCTATCCTGGGAAACAGTCTGGAGGACAGAATTTGCAATTTGTGCAGCTCTACTTAAGTCTCCATCCTGGATGACGTCGTTAAGTAAACTATCATTGGCTGTCAAAAAGCTGCTGATGTTTTCTGGTCTCAAAAGCTCCGATGGCTTCACCTACAGAAAGTCAAACATGAACCAATCGACTGTAAGAAAAGAAAAAAATAAAGGCCACAGCAGAAAATAATCTTACTATATCTCAGAGTCAATAGGAATAGTTCTACCCCTTGGGGGATTTGAAGAAAAATCCCCTTCGCTTCAACAAAGTAATGACATTCTAAAAATCTCTACAATCTATACGATCACAATTCACTGACCAACTCGCTTGTGTTAGCAATCAAAATAATCATGCTACAAAATATAACGCTTGTGTTACGGTATTTTCCAAACCGCCAGAAAGATACAACTCGTACAACTCAACTACTTTATTGACCAACGTAATAACTACGAAGCGATATCGACAACCAATACAATAACTATCTTTTTCACTTATCTACGGAGCGATATAAATGCTAATACAATCAGTATCCCTATAACTTAGAGCCCTTTACAAATAATATCACTTAAATCTCAGTGCACTACCGCACAACTCACAGTTCTCTTGAAAATCTTTAACAAACTGTCGACGTCCGTAATTCTTTCTCTCACGTAGCCTTCCACACGGCTTTCAATTCCAGTAAACAACTCTGTCCGGCTCTCGCTCCTCTGGGCTCTTCGCAACAGCAGTTATAGCTCACTAAAAGGCCTCTTTCTTTAAGCTAGCGTGACTCCTTATATATCTTTCGGAAAAGTTCTAGAATGTTCTAGAGATCTGTAATATTGTTATTTTTAGAAACATTACACTATGATTACACCATAACAAAAATATGCTGAGTCACGGTTCTAGAAGGTTCTCCTTAAAGTTCTCGCTTAGTCATCATGACTAAATGTTCTAGAAACTTCTTCGTTCTATTTTTAATAATTATGTAACGCAACGCACTCTAAAAAACATGGGCGCTCTCCATAACACCCTCCCCCTTCGAGAAAAGAAAGTTTGCAAAACTTTCTTGCAAAGCTCAAGGTCTCGAGAGGCAGTCTGCAATAATATTATCCTTTCCTTTTATATGTCGGATGTCCAAGACATACTCCTGCAGCATTAAACTCCACCTCAACAATCGCTGATTCTTGCTCTTTAATTTGTGAAGAAATACGAGGGGGTTGTGATCGCTATACACAACAACGGGCAAACTTGAAGAACTAACATAAACTTCAAAATGTTGAAGAGCTAACAGCAGTGCTAAACATTCCTTTTCGATGGTGGAATAGTTCCTTTGACTTTTGTTAAACTTCTTTGAAAAATAACAAACCGGGTGTTCTACACTTTCATCATCCTCTTGTAACAACACAGCACCAGCAGCAACATCGCTTGCATCAACAGCCAGCTTGAACGGTGAAGAGAAATCAGGCGCTGTTAAAACAGGGGCACTCTGTAACATGGCTTTCAGCTCCTCAAAAGCCTTTTCACACTGGTCGCTCCAATTAAATTTCTCCTTCTTGCTGAGCAGTTTTGTCAATGGCTCTGTGACAGTTGCAAAGTTAGAGCAAAACCTTCGATAATAACCAGCCATACCAAGGAAACGCATCAGTTGCTTTTTGTTTTCTGGTCGCGGAAACTTGATTATGGCTTCGACCTTGGCGTTAACTGGCTGTACTTGTCCTCGTCCGACGACATGTCCCAAATACGTCACTTGTGCTTGGCCAAACTCGGTTTTAGAGAGATTGATTGTTAATTTGGCCTCGCTCAACTTCCTGAAAAACTCACGGATAGTTTCTCGGTGTTTCTCCCAGGTTTCACTATAGATGATTACATCATCAATATAGGCTTCACAATCCTCAAGGTTGGCGATGACTTTGTTAATGAGACGTTGGAAGGTAGCAGGAGAATTCTTCATACCAAAGGGCATGACCTTGTATTGGTAGAGTCCTTCTGGAGTTACAAATGCTGATATCTCCTTAGCGCGATCCGTTAACGGTACTTGCCAGAATCCTTTGAGAAGGTCAAATTTTGTTACATACTTTGCCTTTCCCAGCTTATCGATACAATCATCCATTCTTGGGATTGGAAAGGTATCTGTCTTAGTCACACTATTAACTTTCCTGTAATCGGTACACATCCGATAGCTCCCATCCGGTTTAGGCACGAGTATACATGGAGAACTCCAACTACTGCTGCTTGGTTCGATAAAATCGTTCTCCAACAAATATTTTACCTCTTCTTTGAGGTACTGTTGTTTTCTCGGATTCAGCCTGTATGGGTGTTGTTTAACAGGAGCAGCATCACCGACATCCACGTCATGGTAAATCTGATTTGTCCTAGATGGTACATCAGGGAACAGGTCACTATACCTTTCAAGTAGCTTCTGTAGGTCTTGACGTTGACTCTCTTCAAGGTGTGACAGCTTGGAGTCCAAATTCTTTAGCACATCGGAGTTGGTGAGTTTTGATGTGTCAGTAGGACTGAGATGACTACTACTAAACTCACTACTTAAGTCTTCGGGCTCAGAAATAACTACATTAACGTTTACGGGCTCTTTAACTACATTATTATCTCTCTCTAGGTAAGGCTTCAACATGTTAATATGACACAGTTGCGTCTGCTTACGCCTATCTGGAGTAACTACTACGTAATTAAGGTTATTTAACTTCTTCTCAACAACATAAGGACCAAAAAATCTAGAATACAATGTGTTACCGGGCACTGGCAACAATGCAAGAACCTTTTGACCTAGCTTAAAACTACGTTCTACAGCGTCTACATCATACTTCTTCTTCATTAACTTCTGAGAAGAACTAAGATTGTCTCTAGCTAGTTCACAAGCTCTAAATAACTTAGTACGAAAGTCTGAAACATATTGTAAAAGATTAATAGACTCACTACCGCTTAACAATAATTTCTCCTTAAGCAGTTTAAGAGGCCCTCTCACAGTGTGCCCAAAAACGAGCTCAAACGGACTAAATCCTAGGGACTCCTGGACGGACTCGCGTGCCGCAAACAGCAATAGGTGGATTCCCTCGTCCCAATCTTTCTCTGTTTGGAAACAGTAGACTCTCATCATGTTCTTTAAAGTCTGGTGCCATCTTTCAAGAGCTCCTTGACTTTGAGGATGGTACGCGGATGATCTATACTGTGCGATTCCAAGCTCGTGCATTACTTGTTGAAAAATACCAAACATGAAATTAGAACCTTGGTCAGACTAGATAGCGCTAGGAAGTCCGACCAGCGTAAAGAACTTCGTTAAAGCTTTGACGATAGTCTTAGCCTTGATGTTTCTCAGGGGCACGGCTTCAGAAAATCTGGTAAACGCACACATGATGGTTAACAAGAACTGATTTCCAGACTTCGTTCTTGGTAGCGGTCCAACGCAATCAACAATTACACGGCTGAATGGTTCTTGAACGGCTGGCAGAGGCTGCAGTGGCGCTTTTGGAATGGTCTAGTTTGGTTTCCCAACCATCTAACAAGCGTGACATGACCTACAGTACTCAGCTACATCTTTTCTCAGGTTGGGCCAATAGAAATCATTCAAGATCTTTCTGTGAGTTTTGTTCACACCTAAATGGCCAGCCAGGGGAGTCTCGTGTGCCATACTTAAAATGTCTTGCCTGTAAGTTTTCGGGACAACAACCTGGTACTTAACAGCCCATTCGTCCTCAGCTGGAACATCGAGCGGTCTCCACTTTCTCATTAGCACTCCATTCTTTATAAAATAACAAGTGGGGTTCTGTGATACTTCGTTTTCACTAACGCTTCTTGAAAACAACGGCGAAATTTCTGGGTCTTCACGTTGTCCAGCGATGAGCTGAGAGGTCGACATCTTCTCAGACTGATCTGTTAAATTCTTCTCAGGTAGGATTTCTGTTGGCTCAGAAGGGGAGGGACTTGGCTGCTCATCCTCAAAAACTCGACTGATAAGGGTGTCCGCTAAGGCAATTTCTTCATCGCTGGTTTTCCTCTTCTTGCTCATGGCTCGCGTTACTACACATGCAGGATAAAGACCAGGGATTATCTTCTCGACGGGGTCTGGAGACTTTTGTAAACTAGGCTTCTCTGTAACGACAGCATTAATAACCACTTTGTCTCCTGCAAGGTCATTTCCAAGGATAAGATGTACTCCATCGAACGGCAATGTTGATTGTACTCCAACTTTCACAGGACCAGACACAAGATCTGACGACAGAAAAACTGTATGGAGCGGCACTGGGGTATACTCAGAACTGATTCCTCTGATTAGAACACTTGCACCAGTGGACGATTTCTCAGAAAACAACAACGTGTCGCTTAATAGCAAAGACTGTGAAGCTCCAGTGTCTCTTAAAATCTTGATCGGTACTGAATCTGTCATATCACGGGATAATGATACTGAGCCATCATAAATAAAGGGCTGGAACATATCCATGACAGATTTAGACGAACCACTGACGTCATTTGTAGAGATTGTCTGGGTCTTCTCTCGAGAAAATCGCGGAGGTGTACATTCACTTTCAAAAACTAAAGGCGACGGCTTAGCAACAAATCCGTTGGGCTTCGACTCCACACCATATTTTTGCGCAGATCTCCACTTTTCTGGGCAACTGGAAATCAGATGACCTTCTTTTCTGCAATAATAACAGGTTGGTGGCTTGATGGGTTTATTTGGAACAAACCTGTTTTGTCCTGGCGAGGTGAAGCTGGAACGATTTGTAAAATGGTTACCAGGGTTCCGTTTGGGAGGTGCTCCGTCATTCTGTTTACTCCGCTGGCTTCCAACCCATCGTGATGCGGAGGGAGGCTGAAATCTACTGTCAGGCTGACGGGGCTTTTCCACGAAGTTCACTTTGTGACTCAGCGAAAATTCATCTGCTAACCGTGCAGCGTCTTCCAACGTTTCTGCTCTTTGCTCGTTAATGAACGTTCGAACACCACTGTGAATGCACCTCTTAAATTCTTCAACTAATACCAACTGTCTTAACTTATCGTGACTCTTATCTACCTTCTATAAATAACACCAACAATCAAATAACTGTTCCTTACTCCTAGCAAATTCTACGTAGGTTTGACTACTAACTTTCTCATAGTTTCTAAACTTTTGACGATAAGCCTCAAGAACTAACTCGTAACCCTTTAAAATAAGATCCTTAACTTCGTCGTAACTTACAGCTTGTTCTACACTTAACTGTGTATATATTTCCCTAACTTTACCAACCAATACACTTTGTAATAACATAACCCAGCACTCTTTAGGCCACTTAAGACTACTAGCTACTTTCTCGAAGTGTAAAAAGTATTTATCAGCATCTTTTTCTTGGAATGGAGGCACTAGCCTGATGTTCTTTGTAACATCAAACTTTTCGCTATGCTTTTGACTATCCGAGCTTAATCCTAATTTCATTTGTACCTCTAACTTTTTCATTTCTATTTCATGCTGAAAAGCCAGTTTCTCTTTCTCTAGCCTCTCTTGTCTTTCCATTTCTTCTCTCTTCATCTCCATTTCTTCTCTCTTCATCTCCATTTCTTCTCTCTTCAGTCGTTCTTGCATTTCCCTTTCCTCTTTCTCTCGCTTTTCTTGCATCTCCAACTTTTTTATTTCTAACATTGTTTTTGACGATGTTTCTAACATTGTCCCTTCAAAAACCTCAGTATCCACTAAGTGGTTTACTATAATCTGTCGTATCTCATCCTTTCTCATTGCTTGCTTAGACTCTAACTCTAGGTGTTTTGCTAATAAAATAAGTTCGTCTTTCCTTAATGCATTAAATACTCCTTTGTCGGGACTCGACATAAAGTCTTCTGGATTAAACTTTGACATCTTGATATACTCTATGACTACTTAAGTCGACAATAACTTATCTTTAGAATACTCTACTATAACCTTTACTACAAAACTCGCTCCTAGACAATAACTTATATGCCAAACACTTCCACAAAATTCGCTCCCGAACAATTACCTCTGCTCTAAATACACTTCCACAAAATTCGCTCCCGGACAGGCCCCCAATTTCTGTTACGGTATTTTCCAAACCGCCAGAAAGATACAACTCGTACAACTCAACTACTTTATTGACCAACGTAATAACTACGAAGCGATATCGACAACCAATACAATAACTATCTTTTTCACTTATCTACGGAGCGATATAAATGCTAATACAATCAGTATCCCTATAACTTAGAGCCCTTTACAAATAATATCACTTAAATCTCAGTGCACTACCGCACAACTCACAGTTCTCTTGAAAATCTTTAACAAACTGTCGACGTCCGTAATTCTTTCTCTCACGTAGCCTTCCACACGGCTTTCAATTCCAGTAAACAACTCTGTCCGGCTCTCGCTCCTCTGGGCTCTTCGCAACAGCAGTTATAGCTCACTAAAAGGCCTCTTTCTTTAAGCTAGCGTGACTCCTTATATATCTTTCGGAAAAGTTCTAGAATGTTCTAGAGATCTGTAATATTGTTATTTTTAGAAACATTACACTATGATTACACCATAACAAAAATATGCTGAGTCACGGTTCTAGAAGGTTCTCCTTAAAGTTCTCGCTTAGTCATCATGACTAAATGTTCTAGAAACTTCTTCGTTCTATTTTTAATAATTATGTAACGCAACGCACTCTAAAAAACATGGGCGCTCTCCATAACACTTGCTTTTTCCAGGCTTTTCTTTAAGAAATAAGAAAAAATAAGGGAGGTTCGGATAACGGATAACGAATCGTTTAAAACTCACGCCCCCTCTTCTAAACGAATACCTCCAACCTTCTGTACAGCTGAAGAAATGGAAAATATGGGTGTTAATTTCACAAAAATGGTCACTTCGCAATGATATCATAATTTTATAACGTCATCAGTTCTTCCTAATGACGTCATGACCAAAACAGCTGGAAACATAAAGTCGTACCTGCACAGACAAATTTGTCACCGCAGCAGAGGCACCAACATAATCAGTAATTATCACTTTGACCTTTACAGTGAAGTTTTCCGACAGATTACCAGGCGGTAACCAAGAGCTGACCGTGTTGTTAAAACCATGAAACAACATACTGTATAGACCGTTCTCTAGTTGATATTGAAACTGGTAGGACAGAGGTATGCTGTCACTTTTCCAGTTACTGCATGTTAGGTTGAAGTCAGTTTTCAGAGAGATGCCGCTGGAGGGAGTGATCGTGCATGTGCCCCCTGTAGGCGCTGACGTAGTGGATATGTCGTATGCACTCATCCCTGGTAAGCCGGCGGTAGTTTGAACAAACAATGCCAGGCGGTAATTTGTTCTCCCAGAGAGGGAACCTTTTTTGATGACGATATTACTTGAACCGAGTGGTGTGTCAGTGATAAGCTGTAAATGTTGTTTTCGAATCCAGATGCCGTTGTTTGCAGATGAAGAGGATTGTTCATAGAGTATCCACTCATACAAAGAGATATTGGAGCACAGGGACCCCTGGCATTGTGACTGAATACTGAGTTTAACTTGTGGAACAACTTTCAGTCCACAGTTTACTAGGCATCTTAAAAATAAAAAATGGCATAACATTATGACAAATAACTGGAGAGTTAAGTCGGCGACACACCTGGCGATTTTATCGGCCGATCGCGGCAAATTTGATCGCCGCGATCGGGGAAAATCGCAATCATTGCATCGAGCACACCTAGCGATTTTTGCCGATCGGCGTTTAAATCGCCGGGTATGTCGCCGGCTTAAGCTGGATGGCTCTTGGCTCAGGTGCATGACGAAACTTGCTCGTCAAGGATAGGCAAGTTAATAGTCAATTAAGTATTTCAATTGCTTTTGATGAGGGAGAAAAATTTCTAACGTAAACAATATTCATTTCTAACCTTAACGGTTGTGTGGCGGACAGCTGCGCTTAGTGGAAAGAAACACAATCACTTGAATGCGTCCAGAATGCTTGTACTTTTTTTAACAACGACTACAGCATTCTACTTATGAGGAGCTATCCGATGATTCGTAGTTACTACGTTCTCAGAACTTCCTTAAAATCGTTCCGTCAAAAAAACTTGGTAAAAATGGTGTGGGAAACCGCGCCCACTGCACTTAACCAGCGGCAATCTAAAACTGTGTATGTAAATACAACGAATTTTGTTAACAGTTGCTTAATTCAATCTGACTGAACGGCACAAAACAACTCGCTTACCGTTGGTAAATTTCAGGTGGGTCTCCTTTCACCAACTGAATAATTTGATGTGCACTCGAGTCGCGATAGTCTTTAGTGACAACCAGTTTAACCACGTATGTCCTGTTGAGGAGCAGTGGTGCTGTATTAAAGGTGATTTCTATACCAGAATCGTTCCCAAAATAACGAATAATCGACTCGTCTAACCCTGTCTGACTATCATTCGTAGCTGTCTGTAGGCCGGTGTAATTGCCTGTAATCTCGCCATAAAACCAGGTAAAGTTCATTCCCGAGTAGTCACCGATGCCAACGTCCGGGTCATATGAAAGCGACGCATTCATTGTGATGTTTTCGTTATGTCCTCGGATGACCTCAATGCCTCCGTAGATGACCGCGACGAGATCGGGTTTTCTTTTGCACGACTTCCCACCTGAAAAAAAGTGTGAATGAAAAAAACTTGCTAATTGATGGGTTAGACCATTCAAAAATTAAGCTCTATTCTTTTTGTTTCTTTTGTTGTATTTTTTGCTCCGGCTCAGAGCAATCGATCAACCAGACTACACATAATTTTAAGCCCTTTTCACTCATGTTTTGAAAATAACCCGCGATTGCATTGGTTTTGCTTTTCTACGCTCTCTGATTGGTTAACTTGAACTCCTGCTCCCTCGCTTATGAATCAATCAATTGCAAAACTGAATTCAAGTGCGACTTAGTCCCTTGTGTTTTTCTACACTTGAGATCAGCTAAGAGAGCTTTATGAATGGATAGTCGTAAAGCCAAAACCAAACCAATTACAACAGCCAATCAGAAACAAGGAAAACACCTTGAAGAACCGATGAGTGTTCAAAGTAAAAACAACGCGCGGGAAAACGCGGGCGACCAAGACGTGATTGGTTTTAGTTGTGCATCTGATTGGTTGACGCGATTTTTCCTGGACCAATCAAAAGCAAAATGAGGCAAAACCAAAGAAATTTCAGATTACGTTCGTCACTCATTTAAAAACTGCGCTTGCGACACTCATTCGGAAAACTTCTCTCTTCCGAATTGGTTTAGAAATTATAGGAACGATAATACTACACGTGAGACGTAAGTTCCTTTGTTTTCTATTACTGCCCCTCCTCCCCCTTCAGTCCCCGCAGCCGGTCAAAGGAGCCACAATCAGTGTATGCAAAGACGCCTTCGTTGTAGGCTTTTTACCCGAACTTAGCCTACCTTGCAAATATTTCGGCTTGTTGCAAAGTGGTGAGTCACAACACAAATAGTCGCAGCACACATCTCTGTTCTTCATCAGCAGATCACATGATGGGCCAGCGTCTTTGCATAAATTGCTTGAAGTGCAGTTCATGTACAGAACTTGAAAACTTGAATTAAGTCGCGTATAGACCCAGGCACATCGATCGTCACTCGGCTCACAAACTCTTTGTTTCAAGTTATTTTCACTGCAATTGTTCATTGATCCTTGGCATAAGGACTCATAACACCTGAGGGGCTGGACTGTGAGACAAAAGAAATAACGCGTGTCAAACTTGGCTCCTGGTTTTTGAAATTAAAAGTACCATTTTGGACCTCCCTCGGATTCAGGACTGATAACACAAATTTTGAAGTGTACGGTCCGAGAATCATGCATCCGCAATCACAGGTTTTTTTTATCACCATACCCGCCTTCTTTAATCTTCATTAAAAATCCGGAAAAATCTCCCGGTACATTAATCGCAAGAGACGCGGTGGCCTCTAGGTATAGGCCTTGAACTCGAGATTACTCAAATAAGTACCTTCATACTTATGTTCTTAGGGAGGACACTTTACTCTCACCATGCCTCTCTCGACCTAAAATCAATGTGCCAACCAACTGTCAGGTAAACCTGACGAAATACGAGAGGAGAGGCCATGCCCTTTGATGGCACAACATCTTATCTGAGGGAGTAATAATTGTCTTCACATAGCACGATTAACGAGACGATCGCATGCGCTGTTTACCCGTTCCCTAGAATCGAAACTTCCCTTTTACATGTTTGTTAGTATTTAACACGTAAATACACAATAAATACACTAACCCTACCTTGACTTATACTACTTCCAAGTATCGATTGCGAAGCAATCGTACGAGATGGTGTAATGTTGAAAGTTAGACTTGCCGACGTAGCATTCTGTTTTACTGTTGCCGATGCATCCGATGGTGCTGTCTGGAAGGCGGTCAGCGGAAGAGTTTGATTTACAGTGGGCGTAAAGTACTGAAAAGTTTGATTGACAGCGGGTGTGGCGTACGTAAAGCTTTGATTGGCAGTTGACGTGTTATGAATCGTCGCTTGATAGGACAACCTTGTAATCGTTGGATTGAGTTCTGTGTTTTTCGTTGGATTGGGTACCTTGATTATCGTTGGATTGAGAATCGTGTTTGGAAATGGATTGTTGGAGGGTGTCATAGATGATGTTGGTAATAATTCAACTGGTGTTAAAATAGCAGTCGATAAACCTGTAAAATTTGAAAAAGTCCTCTTGAGTAGTGTTTCGAGTTTGTTTAACTAAAGAAAACTCATAAGTAAATAACCGTAGCTCAGCTGTATTTGTCTTTTGTTTGAATCATACATACACTAAGGAGTGATACCCCGCAAAACATATACATTGAGACAAACCAAGCAAGACAAATTAACAAAACTGGATGTCTGCTTACTTGAGCTTGATGGTTTATGGTAATCTTTTATCTGAGATACATCATACAAAGAAAGAGCATTCTTGAAAACCCAAACTTGGGACAGCCTTCCCTTGAACAGGTACCCAAGCCACAAAGGGGACTCTGTCGCTAATTCCGAAATCCATTTTGCTGTTGCGTTTGCCACTTCTATTCCATCCACGTAAAGTTTTGCCACTTGACTCTCATTGTCATATGCCCCAGCGATGTGACTCCATTTATTCAGCAACAGGTTGTTTTTACTTTTTACGGAGTACTTCGTGATCCGATCAAGAGAATTGACGTGGAAGACTGGGCGAGAGTTTTCAAGTGCTATACTCACTCCGTCATTGGAGTTCTTCCAGTAGGAAATAATTTCTCCATCTCTGCCTTGTGGAAAAACCCAGACGAGAAGTGTAATAGAGAATCTGAAAAGCAAGATAAGGAGGGCACAATACAGGAAGGATTTAAATTGCTTCGAAGGGGCATAAGTTTTATCGTTCTCATCTAATTTTAAGAGTTCTCCATGCGACAGACATTGCCGTCACTGGTGCCAGTTGAAACGTTTGCGTATTAACACGGTAAACTTATTTGACGACTGAGTCATCATGTTAGCTTATTTACTCGATATGGTATAAAAGTAATATCGTCTTTCGCTTCAGCAAAGAGTCTCTTTGTCAAACACCAGGAGAGCATTACGTTTGGAGACTGAATCTTAGGGAAATCCTGCCCTTTATCTCTTATATTATTGTTAGACTCAAAATATCTGGTCATGCGAGAGAGAGGAGAGGGAGGTGGAAAAAACCCTCGTCGCTTCATGCTACAGAAACTGACATAAGCTCGGCTGGGTTTGGCAAATGGCCCCTCAGCCTTACATTACCTTTCCGAATAGATATTATATGATAAAAACACCTAATTTACCTCGTATTCAAATAATATGACTCATTAAGATAGATATAACTTGGCGGTGAGCGCGCTCCCGTGAACTGATACGACCCACCAACTTCGCCATAATGCCCCAGTGCAGGCTGAGCATTGGAGATGATCCCTGCTGGATTCTTAGACGGACTGTAGTCATTTGCTTTACTTGAGAAATTCAGGGGGTAGTATCCAACAAGATGTGGAACTCCTAGAATGACAGACACGAATGTAATAATTTAATATAGATCCACTGGCGTTCTAAAACAAATGCTGCATCCTTACTGGCTATAGTACTCGCTATCTATTTCGTGAGAAATAGCGAGTAGAGTAGTAGAGTAAGTAACCTAACAGGGTGCACTTGTACCCGAGAAAAATTTTAAACGAGACCTTATTTTGTTGCTAAGTTTTAGACGAGTAATATATCTACCATACAATTTTAACTCTCTTTTATTCAAGATTCTACCCTGATGGCCACTCCGTTTATGGTGTAGAGATTAAAGTGTAATTAAAACTAAAACAGAAAGCTTTAAACACAAAATTTCGAAATATAGCTAATAAAAGAAAAGAGTGAACTTAACGAAACACACAAATTAGTTGCTGTATCATGTTTTTCGGATCCATTTCATGCAATTCCAAACCGCGATTTGCGAAAACAAACCACCGCTAATAACAAGCGAAACTAAAATGACTGAAAAACTAACTCTATCAACGGAAAATGACCAAAACTAACGTTGAATACTAATACGAATAAATTACAGAATATTTTTTTGTCCTGATAAATTCCACACGGGCCATACAAAATGAACATTTAACAGCGTAAAAAGGAAAAACAAACGAAAACTCAACGATAATGATTTGGTGTTTGGATCTTAAACTTTGTACTCCAATTCTGGACTCGAACGTTAAAATCAGTCTTCGTATCGCTTTGTCCAAATTTCTCTCAGGAATTTCTTTAGAGAGGTCAGTTTGAAGGAAAATTGTTTTCTGATATTCTCCGTCGGCCCTTAGTCCGGAATTTTACTATAGTTGAATCTTCAATAAATAATCTTAAAATGAAAGGAATATATATGAAAACAAACAAACAAACAATAAAAAATAAACTAACAAATTAAACCCTGTGATCATGAGCCTTCAACGTGATCCAATATTTTAAAACGTTTGTTGCCTTACCTTCACAGCTGGCCATGAATCCCAGGAGCAACAAAGTAAGTCGCTGCATCTGCAAAACAAAGATTCGCATGAAGGAAAACACTTTTAAAGGCTGAAAATGGATATATAATTTACTCATGAATAATAGATGATGCTACAACTACATTATGCTATCATACTATTCTGTGCAGCTTTAGTTAAAACGCAGCTCGGTCGCGCAATAAATATTTTGGATGTATTTAAACTCCAGCTTTCTCAAGGCTTTATTTGTTAAATACTGCGGGTAAAGATAGCATTGTTGGAACCTTCTCTTTTACAATTTGAGTTTTTAGAGTTTGAGCTTTAAAATCATCAAGTTAACTTACCAAGGCTAATTATGTCCTGTAGAAATTAAAACATGCAATATGTCACACTATTTAACCAGCTGGAAAATATCTGCAGTAGATTTCAAAGGTTTGCAAGAGTGAACCTATTAACCTGTACTTTATGCTTTACCAATAGATATATATAAATGATTAATTCTTCGCTCGAAACTGCAGGTGCCTGCAGTGTAGCTTCACAAGTTTTCCAAACTTACAAATATGAATTTTGCTTGTAGAAATGAATATAAACAAACAAATGAAATGCCACCTCAAAATTTGAACTTTAAGATAACGAATTTTAGCCATGAAAAGCCTCTACGATGATAAGAGGAAAAGTTGTTTTTTATTCTTTGTCTTTCAATTTCCTTCGTACTATTTTAAGAGTTTACACTTTTTAATATCTCCTCGATAATGGTGAGAAGTTCGGTTAAGCAATGTTCGGGAATTCGTCAACTCAACATGAAATATTCATGCAACAACCAGCTTCACTTTGCCTTTTCGATCTCATTTGTTTAAGTAGTTGAACTCACTCTGAACTAATAGTTTGTGGGAAAAATATTACAGTAGGTCTAAATACAGTGGGAAACCTACTAATAAACATGAAAAGAAAGTTAGATCGTGTCATTTTGCATGAAACATTCAACCGTAATGGCCTCCGCATCAATTTGCCTCTCAATAAGATCGAATGAACTACAGACCTTAACTAAGAGGCCGTATTTTCAGTCGGTTGTATGGAGAGCGGTGTTTGATACTGAATAATAAATAAACTGATGACTACATATTTTTTTGGAATGGTCACGTTATGTGCAAAGAGCTCTTCTTTCGCTTAAAAAGAATAAGTAATTACGAATTCAATTGATCGCACTGTATTACCGTAGCTATATTGCAGTGACTTTAGCAACACCTCGGAAACCGTTATTTGGCATTTTGTTGCTGTGAAATACTGCCTTTTGTAAAATTTTCGATAATGAAATTGTCTCTGACAGCTGTGAAATGTCAGTACGTTGTTTCAGCAAAGATTAAACTGAAAAAAACTAAATGAGAGAGAGAGAGAGAGAAAAAAAAAGCTGTATGTTAGACTATCGCAATCAACACATGAATACTCGCTGACTACTATTGTAAAATTGGCAAAATATTAAAACTATAAGCTCTGTAAACCTGTCATTAATGACAGAATTTACGGCAAAACCTTTTATTCAACCTTTGTCAGTTTTCAAAGAGGCGGTTCTTTGTGATGTTAAAGAATTTTCAGTTTTTTAAAACTAGAAACAGGCTCTTCAGCTTAACGGATATTTTAGAATATGATTAACTCTAACTTGGTAATTAAGATTTGCGCTCAAAATTGGCTTACAGTGACGCAGAGGAAAATACAGTTTGTAACAAGGGTAACATAAAACATGATTTCTCATTTTTAAGATGACTCACGTTCGTGTTCAGTCTTCAACTGCTGTTTTTATACTTACCTTACAAACCTCCACCATGCTGGTGAAATTGAATATGGGGCGATACGTTTTCCTATACGTGAGGTATAGAATGTGCCTTATCTACGAAAGCTGTCAAAAGAGGAATACATAATTGTCACACAATACTCATTAAACGGTCCATTCTTTTCTAAAAGCCGACCGCGTTTTTCCACCTGCAAATTTACGTAATATAAACACGTATCTCATTCGCTTCTCTAAAAAACTCAAAACTGAGTCGATGAAAGAAACAAAAAATTTTTTGAGGACTTGCGTCGGGGATCTTATTATTTTTGATATGTTCAGAACAAGGCCTGGAATAGCTTTTAGATTATAGCTCGTAATTTGTAAGGGGCGTTAAAACGTGATTAAAACTTCTTAGCGTATTTGCAATTTAACTTACAACACCTGACACCACTGTAACGAAATAATTGAAAATGAAGACCATATTCAGCCTCAGAAGAGCCTTCTTGGAAGGTAATCCGGTTTTCATTCGAATTACACCAGAATCATCAGGGGATTAAAGGGAATCCGTTTGTGCGATACTGTCAAAAATGAAAAAAAAAATTGAAAATACAATTGTTGATCATTTCCTTTTCATCTTTCAAATAATGTGTACATCAAGACCTAATTACAACTACCAGTAAAACATGACACTAATTTAAGCCTGACTCTGCACATTTAATAACTATTGCGCATTTCGAATGAAAATTAATTTTTTATATTTCGTCATGGGACCTCTTCATTAGCGGTATATTCGTTATCACAGAGATAGAGAAAGTCAATCAGCTTGGGCAATAGGCAACATACTCAAACTGAAAGAGGTACAATTCAGTAGCCGACGTTATTCCTAAACGTCTGCTAACATTTTCCGTCAGTGCATGTTGCAAATTTGAACTTTTTACCGAAGAATTGTTAGGTGTTAAAATTCATACTGGTTAATGAGTTGATATGTAAATGATCTGAATACGGTATTTCTGTCAAGATCGTGCCATGAGGGAGGAGCTTTTCCAAAATTCTTCCAAAATAGTCCAACCCAATTTCATCAGTTTTCATCAATGACCCGACTGTTCCTTCATAGGTAAGGTGTACATGTAATGATGTCGTGTGAAATGGAGGCGAAAATATTCGGTTTTCCTAACGGGTGGTTTTAAATTACTTTCTGATGTTTATTAATTTATCTTTTTGTAAATACCTCAAGAAAGCCAAAATTAATTGAGAGACTCGTTACATTATTTCACGTTACTTAAATTCGTAACTAACCGTAAGATGACGAATTTGACTGATTCTTACATCATAAGACCCTATTTATATAGTCAAGGATACTTGTTCAGACAACCCTCCTGCGCGAAACACCTGTATGGAGCGTTTACATGGAGTTACGAGTTGCAGCAGCTGCCCCTTCCATAGTCCAAAACGTAAAACCTATGCAGGAAACATATTGGACAAAATTTAAGCCGTGTCGACTCGTGCAGACGAGCTAAACTGTTCATGTGAAAAAAAGTTGTCCCCCGTGATAGGATTACCCTATCTGCTAAGGCGAGATACCTCTCTCTCCCGAGTTGTCTTGCTCCCTGAGACAGGTTTTCCATTTTCGTGTAATTTCATTTACGCGATTGGTTGAATTCTTAAACAAATGAGTAAAAAGTTAGCTCGGCCAGGGTAACTCGGCTTGGGGGGTTGTCTCCTAAGGCACCAGAGACCGTATAAATAGGCTCTTTATAAAGGTTCCCCTCGTCTTGGTTCGTAATTTAAAAGTGGGTCATGCTTCATTGCGCGTTCACTGTGACACGAGGCACGCAGAAAGTTCGGAGTGAGAGAAAGATGCTTAGGGGGTTAAATAATTCTCGATTGCTCTTCAAACTTCTCAAGTAATTCGTATCTAAATTAAAACACAACTGACTCATGGACCAATAGTTTCATAACATTTTTAACGTGGTTATTTACATGCTACGTTGACAGAAATTCCTACCGCGCTTCAGTGCATCTACAAACGTCGTCAACTTGCATAATGGGAATACAAAGCGGCACGCTTGCGCAATTGAGTTTAAGCACACGAATTTACCAGCTATGTGGGCTAAGTCATCGAGACACCTATATGAGAGGGCCTGGGAACTGATCTATTATAAACATGGTCGACGGAACGTTAAACTGCTAACTGTACCTATGAATGATGGTTTGGTCTTGTGGGGACTCCCTCAAGTATAAACGGTGGCTCCTGATTCTAAATGTGGAGTCCCACTTAAGAATTTCCTTCCACTTCTCATTCGGATAAATTATTATGCAATCTGACTTATATAGCGAAGTGGAAATGAAAAAAACGTGCATTCATCTTAGCCAAGAAAACTTTCGATATTTTAGTTCTCTCGGTTCTATAATGAATTTATACCACTCAGCTGCCCTTTTAGCTAAATCTGTGAACCTTCTTTATAATCTGACGAGCTGCATAAAAAAGTGTGATTCCAAATTTTTATACGCAAATCAATAAATTTTCGCTGGAAAAGCAGCAAATGTGGAGATATGATGTTTGAGGAAACGGCTTATGATGTTCCTACGATGTTGGCGATCAAGCGCAAATGCTTTTTGTAGTGTTATCCTTGACAAGTAATTTAAAACAATTTTAGATTTGATTGATGTATGCAGTACTCACGAGCTACATTTATTAGGATAAATGTATATTTGGCTCTGACGAGGGGCTAACGCTCGAAACGTCGGCTTTGAAACGTTTTACGGTGGCTTATTTACGTTATCAACTCAGCTGATAATACCAAATTACCTGTTATACTCTTCCCCTGACGCAGCACCACAGTTTCTTTAGAAACTTACCCCCTTCAGTCATTTGTATATTTAGCAAGTCGAGAAGCCAATGAAATCAAAGGATTTGGCTGAAAAAGTGATCTTGTAGTGGTTATGCAAATAACTGCGTTAAAAGACTGTAAAGAGAAAATCAGATATCACACCATGTGATTTTGAATTATTATCATTGTATTGCTGTTACGTTCGTCTCTTCTAAAAAGCACGCATCAAAACTGTTCACTGCAGCGTTATAGAAAAATCTTGAAGACAAAATTTAACTGCGTGTCGTACAATGACAAACGTTGCAGTAGTCATTATTTGCAGCATAATTTCTGTTGAAAGCGTTTTTATTCTAATCGGGAACATTTTTACAATTTATGTGTTCTGGATTCATCGTGCTCTTCTGAAGCGAACCTCGTTTCTTCTAATAAACCTGGCCATTGCTGACCTCCTTGTTGGCGCTACTGAACCAATCGCCATTGGAACAGGGGCAATCCATAGGCACTTTCAAGGAAATAAAACAGACGAAGTCCTCGTATCAAACCAAGATGATTTTTCTGCAATAATTCCTACTATGTTTTCGTGTTCGTCCTTGTTTTTTCTTGTTCTTATCTCATTGGAACGTGCGTATGCTGTGGTTTGTCCTCTTCGCCATCGGCTCGCCTCGAACAAATCATACATTTGGTGTATTGTCACCGTTTGGGTTATCGGCGGATTCGTGGGTGCAGTACTTTTATTAGATTCAGCCAAAATGTGGAGTCATGAAATCTCACAGTACATTATTTGCTCTATGATATTTTCCGCTCTGGCCATAATCTGCGGCAGCTATTGGAGCATTCGGAATAAACTTTATTCCAGAGATGTCCCGGCTATCAATCGAAGTAGTCGAAATAACGTCGAACAAAACATAAAACTATCGAAGACTTTGTGCATCGTAACAGCTGCCTCTTGTGTTTGTTGGCTGCCGGGGAGCATTCTATATTTTGTGAACGCCGTATGTAAATGTCGTATATCTATGGGTGCTCTCTATGCTACAACACTTTTTAATATAGCGAGCTCGTTCGTAAATCCAGTTATTTATAGCTTTAGGATGCCTATCTTTAAAGAGCCACTCAGTAAGTTAAAACCGAGAAGGACACGGAATAACAGGAGAAGTTCAAAGGCTGGTGTGAAAAGCCCAAACGATCTGTCCAAACCAGTAGCAATGCTGGATTTCAATGAAATTCCCTATAGTTAAGGACTGTACCACCCTCTCTATGCTCAAGTAAGGAAATTTTCAACATTCGTAAATTACTTATACAGCAAATGCACTGAGCTAATCGATGTCAATGTAATTCAATGTTACCCAAGTTTATTTTTTGCCAGAAACGTTCAACAAATATGACAGCCGTACTTGGGAAAATGAAACCAGGCTCTAGGCTGACCAACACCTCAAATCTAAAAGTGAAGTACATAGACGTAGTAATTATCGGTGAAATCCATTCTCTATGTATTCAGCGGAGCCTGAGGGACGTTTTCGCAGAAGGAAACAACTCATTAGGAAATTTGTACTTTCATTTCCTGGGCGTGCAATTTAATAGATAAGTAATTGATCTGCTTTTAATGTGATCTGCTTCCAGATAAGTTCAAATAATTTCCTCTTTGTCGATTTACTCGCTTCTAAATCATCAAATCTTAAAAAACGTATTAATTAAAGAGGAAAACATTTTGCCTAAAATATTACAAGGAGAAGTCTTTCATGCCTTCCCCTTTTTTTTTACTTTGAAACCTATGAACCTTTTTCATTACTCACTCGATTGTTTCACTCTTGTTGCTTGATTATCCAACAGAGCGGAGAAATCATGCAAATAAAAACAGATCGAATGGTTGATAAAAAGCCGACAGGGGTTTTATTCTGAAATTTTCGTGATCAAGTCCTGAAAAGATTTCACTTTATGCTAAATTGTTTTAGAAAATGGCGTTGTTTCATTCAGTCAATCAGTTTACATGCACTGTGCTGAAGGCGAATCAAACAGAGACCTTCTGCATGCTCTAAAGAAAACTAAATTTTAAAGAGTACGCTTCTCAGCGGATTAGTAGATTTTAGGCCGGAAAAACTAAAAACCAATTACAAAAACAATTATGAAAAAGAGTCTTTTGAAAAGTTATATCACCTACCTTGTTTTCGGATCAATATTTCATAACATGCTTTTGTTTGCTTTTTCGATTGAAGAGCATTCTTAATGAAATAGCGGCGAAGAACCGTTGATTATTTACAATCAGTCACAATAAGGCAAATTATAATTTCATATTTATGTTGAGCTTCCTTGGTTTCTATAGTTTATCTGTGTGTGTAAGTCAGCACAGAGACTCTCTGTGGGTTCAGAACCCAAGCTCAAACTGTGCCCTGCCCAGAATCATATTGAGAATCTTACTCGCGGATCGAGATGTTTGTAACAATCGTTAGAGTAGGCGCACAGAAAATGTTAATTAAACCATAAAAGTAAGCAAGGAAACCTAACAGAGATTTTTCAACAATTCCTGTAAACTAATGGGGAAATCTTTTTACTTAGAATTCTTGGCAAGGGTGTGCCATCCAGTTTTTTTAATCCTGACTCTGGTCTGTCCAGTGCCATTCTCCACGCCCGCTTTTAGATCTGGCTTCTGTTAAAACTGTGTATTTCTTAGAGACCTGCAGGCTTTTTCGAAGTAAATAAATCTTCATTTTAGAGCCGAAGTCACAAATAGTTAAAGTTTATCGGTAATTTCAGCTGGAATGATATATTTTGGTTACTTCTCTTTCCGTATCATCCGATTAAAATTGAAAAGTAAAATAGTTTTGTACTTTTGGTCTACTCTCGTGCTTTCCTGGAATACAAAATCAGTTTTAAAAGTGGTCAAACTGCTCATCTTTCTTAAAAATAATACCATTTTAGGCGAACATATAGCTTGTAATATGTATAGCTCCTCTTCCAGCGCATGTGTTATTTATCCATGACGCAATGCGGTGTCCCAACATATAAAATTGAAATTGGGGGCTCTGTGCTTCGTATAACCTCAAAGTTTCCTTTACGATCGGCTGGAGGTTCGTTGTTAGTTAACAGTCAAGGCTGAGTTGTGTCAAAGATTCTATTCTGAAATTGATCCGGTTTTGGAAGCCATGTCAGCCTCGACAACTGCCTTATTTTTTTCCGTCATCAATATCATCCAGGCATTAGTGATATTAGCTAGTAACTCTTTTACCATTTATGTATTTGTTCAACGAAAACTCTGCTCAAAAAGAACTGCTTTTCTTTTGATAAACCTGGCTGTGACGGATTTTCTCATAGGCGCTGCAGCATTGTTAGAAATAATTTCCCTCTCATTTCGGAAAATAACTGTGAAGGCGATCATTTACGACGAGCCACTCTCCGCATTTCAGATTTCATTTTCGTGTTCGTCGTTATTCTGCCTAGTGGGAATATCTTTAGAGCGTGTTTATGCAGTCCTCTGGCCATATCGTCATCGAACCATGAGTACAAAATTCTACATCGTGAACATTGCTTTGGCTTGGATGGCTGGAATAACTATTGGTGTAATCTACACACTGGTCTCATTAGATGTAATTGGTAAAGAAGCTAACATCGCCACCGAATTAGCTCTGTTGAGTTCGTTAGCCATTTTTGTTGCATCGTACGCGGCGATTCGCACCCGAATAAACAAAACTGGGCTGTCACTCGATGCTCACAATCGTCACACAGAGGAACAAAATATGAAACTATCCCGTACATTGATCATGGTTACAACTTTGTCTCTCCTACTTTGGGTCCCCGCCATCGTGGTTTACGGCGTTCAAGTAATCTGCAACCCTTGTTCTGATGTAATCGCTAGAGTAAAAATTGTCCCCATTACAAGAGTATTACATCTGTCGAATTCTATAGTTAACCCAGTTGTCTACAGTTATCGTATGCCTATGTTTAGAGAAGAGATGAAAAAATTCCTGAACAAAATTAGATGCTTTAGATGTATCACGAGCGAGAATACAGTTCAGTCTGGTCAGTTGGAACGTTTTAATAAGCATCTTTAGTAAGCAGGTCTGAGACGAATTTGTATAAAAAAGACGTTCGACTGATGCTCTCTGTTTTCTACGAGCGGAAAGGTTGGCAAATGAAAGATCATGTATGATTCCAAAGCAAGGTTATAGAAAGTAGTAAGCAGAAGTGTACATACATAGAAACTTCATCAGGTTAGAACTGAGAGAACGTGGATAGGACGCAGAGAAGTAATAGTTTAGATTATCATGTGTATATTTAAAACCCCCTGCTTAATTGTAATTTTTTTGAAATGCAACTTTGTCTAATATATAAAGATCTTTAAGATGTCATGATCAACTTAAACTTGCTCGCACAGTCAGCAAAAAGTAACTAATACAAGAACTTGAGAAATAAGGCAGACGTTACTGAGTAATTGCTTGCAATTCAAAGAAAAAAACAATAACATAACAGTTAAAAAAAAAAAGAAAAAAAGGTTACATATGGCGGAATAGGCCTATATTATATTTATTACAAAGTTATGTTGAAAAACAACGACGACAAAAACACGTAGGAACCCAAAAGGTCCTATGATGAAAGTTATAGGAGGCATCTACAAGCCTCTCTAAAAAGCATAAAGCTTTCCTGCTGCACTTCAGAATGAGCAACAAGTGCCAAAATTAGGCAAGTTGCAATGTTCTGCAGGTATTGTAAATCAATTTAACTAGTCATGAGAATGTATAAAGAGAGAATTTTGCTATATATCTTAACAGAGGACGTGAAAGGAAAATAAAGGGAGAGCTTGTACAAAGATCTTAGCGTGTCTTTCATTTTCTACATCTCTTTATCAATTTAGTTTTCTTTTCATTAAACTGTCTTGTTATTATTTTCTCATGCATGCCATATTTAATTGAAAACATTAAAAAACCCAACCATAACTATACAAAATGACTGTAATGAAGTTCAAGTCTTGACCAATCAAAATCCGCCTTGCTTATTTTATCTCAGTCTAAGATAAATTTGCATCCAGTTTTATTAAAACAGGTCGACAACAGTAGTAGCCTCTCTGCGAGAACGAACAATTATTAGCACGATTCATTTATTTTAAATTTTTAATCAAGGTATAGCAATGTCGCACTCAAATAAATTAATTTAGCTTTTTAAAGGTAGTACCCGGTCATAAGTTCGGCGAATTCCGACCACAGTCAGAGCCCAAATGCCTCAAACACTTTTTATACTATTTTGTTTTCTACTCTCAGTCGAGGCTTTTGTCATTTGCATTGGAAATGCATTTGCTATTTTTGTTTTTTGGCAGAAGAGGCTTACTTTGCGACAAACCTCGTATCTGTTAATTAACCTCGCAGTTTCTGATCTTCTGGTAGGCGTATGGGAATTAATATCACTCGCTTCTGGACAGGTTCCAAACCTTTTCGGCGTGTCTTTTCTCAAAGATGCCCTGATTCCTCTGGTAAACTTCATCACGACGTCTTTGACAATATTTTTCTCTTCTTCATCTAGTTGTTGCCTCGCTCTTATATCAATTGAACGAGCTTTCTCCGTTCTGAGGCCAATTCCCCACCGAACAGTGAGCCTAAGAGTTTATTTTAGCGCCATTACCTTCGCCTGGACCGCTGGGATGGGCACATCATTGATCTTTTTGATACCAGTTTTCTCTGCGTCCGATAAAATGCCGTCAACCGTGGCTGTAGATGTAGTTTATCTGCTCTCTATAGGTCTTGTTTGTACAGGCTACCTGACTATATGCAAGTACTTGAAACGCACGCATCCGTACTCTTGCAATCAAAACAGGAGTTATTTGGAAAGAAACAAGAAACTTTCCCAAACGTTGTTACTCGTCATAGGATTGTCGCTTGTCTGTTGGCTGCCAGGTCTAATTTTGTACACACTGGGGGATTTTTGTCCTGTTTGTATCTCGGCACCAGTGATGCTGACAGGGAGGGTTCTACATCTCGCCAACTCAGCAGTGAATCCAGTTACATATAGTTTCAGAATGCCCATATTTAGGGAATCTTTGAGGAGACTATTTAGAGTACAAGAACACAGAGGAAATGGATAAATACAACTTCATTCGTTTCAAGTAGAGCCTGTAATTTGCCGTAAGAACATATTTACATTGATTCTAAAGTTGTTCTTGAATTCGGAAATCATCAATAAAACGTATACGCCAAATGATCGGCACATTTGTCATGACCTCATTTACACTACGTTCTACAAAGTAAAATGTACACCCTATAGGGGGAAGGGTGGGGTCCCTTAAGCGTGTTATCTGAATGGGTATTCTCCACCATAGGTGATGATTTTTATAGGTTAGAACAGGGACTTTGTGGTCATTACACGTTTAGGCGAGGAAAATTGTCATCGCGACACTATGAAGGTTCTAATTAGAGAGCCTTGCGATTATTACTCAAACGAGAGGCGAATAGCAGGTGTTCAGTGTCTCTTTTTCGCAGTAATGTTCCTGTCTTTTCTTTGTCATGAAAAGCAATTGCACAAGTCAATACAAATTCACCCGTTATATATCAATATAAAATTTGGAAATTAAAAAACTCATTAACAATGAAGAGATTTCCTGTGTTGTAAGAGAATATGAATATGATTCATTTTGATCACTATTCTCAACTTTAATAAAAAAAAAAGATCATTTGAAATGCTCAAAAACAGCCCTAGGTTGTTTAAACATAATTCAAACTCATACGAAATTGTTATTTTAGCTCCATTGTATGCATGTTCTTTGTTAGTCTGAGGAAAGGTGGAGGAAAGGGAAAATTGAAAATAATAGGAGACTCAAATGGACGTTTATTATCACCTGATAGAAATTCATGCACTCCTTAACAAAGATTTCTATTCCTCTTTTTGATTGTTGTTTTTTTTTCGTTAGAAATACTAATGCATTGGAACAATACTCGCCATAGGATTCGCTTGCAATGAGGGAGAAAACGTTGCATAACGAGACCAAACAACGACTGCAAAGGAGACTGCCCTTCTCTCTGCCTATGATATGGAAATTTCTACTATAGTGATCTTTACCGTAATTTTTTTCCTTGAAGGAATGTTCACCCTTGCGGGAAACATTTTTTCCATCTTTACGTTCTGGAAACATCGCGCTGAACTGAAAAGAACTTCATATCTCCTGGTAAATTTGGCTGTCGCTGATCTCTTAGTTACAGTCGACATTTCATTTCTCGTTGGTAGCGGAATAAAATATCTCACCACAAAGAGAGTAATTCAGGATGATTGGTTGTTTATCATTATCTTTACTTTGGACGCCTTTTTTGGGATGGCCTCACTGCTTAGTTTACTAGTAGTAGCCTTGGAGCGTCTCTATGCAGTTCGCTGGCCTTTCCGTCACCGTATATTAAACGCTAGAAGTTATATCGTCACTATTTTATTTATATGGCTAACTGCGGCAGGTTGTGTTTTTTTATACCTCGAGACAATCTATAACTATTTCCAGCTAGGGGTTGCTTGTCCCTTAACATTAGTCCTAATAGCTGTTTCTGCGTTGGTTGTCATCATTGCGGTATACATGTTCATCTGTAGGCAAACACGTCGGAATAATCCCGAAGGTTTCAACAAGAGACGAGACCAGCAGAACAAAAAATTGACGAAGACTTTGTGTATTGTAACAGGACTATCAATCATATGTTGGCTGCCGGGAATTGTTTTATCGATTTGCACTTATTTAACTGACGATGTGATGACAACCCACATTAGTAGACTTACAGCTATCCTACTTGCGAAAATGTTTCAATATTTAAATTCTGTTGTAGACCCGATCGTCTACGCATTTCGAATGCCACTGATTAAGAGGAAAATCGTGGAAATATTTTCTAAAATCTCGCCTAAGAAGAAACGAAGTCATGATACAAGTCGTGCAAAAGAGTTAGATGCAACAGCTCATGGGCAAAAAAAAGAAGTAACTTTTAGGAATTTTGAGACAAGACTGTAAACAGGGATTATACCCTGTAAAATGCTTTGCAAAAACCGAGCATTAGTTTTGGAACTGACATCCGCTGATAAGGAGAATTAAATGATATGTGAGGAATATTATTATTTCCCGTTATTTCCATAATAGGATTGAAGTATGAGAGGATGAAAGCTGATTTTATACCTGTTACTGAGCAGTTGATACCTTCTTCTATTGCGGAAAAATTGTCTCTTGCATGCACATTTTTATAAATTAAATTTATTTTAGATGTGTTTGTTCAGGCGAAATAGCAAGAAAAATAAAGATTTCTTTTGACCTGATGGATAAAAGCATGTTTATCAATTGATTTCTCTCATGAGATTTCTTTTGTAATTAAGTTCGTGATAAATGTAGCAATGCTTGTTTTTGCACCAAATGTTTTTTCCCGTGGCGTGTAATTTCACGGTTTTAGTTTTTAAATTTACAATTTACAATGTTACAACTTTTCCATAAATACCTTTTTGGAAGCTGTTTGTGTTAAAAAAAATGAACGGCCGAACACGTTATTTGTTCCTCGGTTTGCCTGATTCGATTTCAAAACATTGCAATTTCGTTTTTCGACCAGGTTGATTTGAATGTAATCACAATCATTAAATGTGATTAAATCACCTGTGAGTATTGGGGATCATTTTCGGGTAGGTTTCATTTTCGTAAAGAAGAACCTATTTATTTAAGAACCTGCAAATCTGGCCCGCTCGACTTGTTTGGAAGATCGATAATTCCAAGTTTATAAATATTGTCCATGACTGAAAGGAGCGATTGCTGTTTTTGTCAAAATCAAGCCAAGCTTGAAAAGACGCACAGCACAGAATTTACTTGATCATTCGTTTGACAGTAGAGAACCAGGAAAATTTTTCATTAATGGAAATTTCCTCTGCCACAATAGTGACATGCACCTTTTGTGTGATTTACTTTCCTTCATTACTCACTTCAGTTAATCAGTTTACATGCACCAGGCCGAAGGCGAATCAGACAGAGACCTTCTTCATGTTCTAAAGAAAACTAAATTTTAAAGAGCACGCTTCTCTGCGGATTAGAAGATTTTACGCCAGAAAAACTAAAAACCAATTACAAAACAAATAACATGCTTTTGTTTGCTTTTTTCGATAGAAAAGCATTCTTAATGAAATAGCGGCGAAGAACCGTTGATTGTTTACAATCAGTCACAACAGGGCGAATTATAATTTCATATTTATGTTGAGCTTTCTTGGTTTCTATTGTTTATCTATGTGTATAAGTTTGCACAGAGAACCCAAGCTCAAACAGTGGCCTGCCCAGAATCATATTGAGAATCTTACTCGCGGATCGAGGTGTTTGTAACAATTGTTAGAGTAGGCGCACAGAAAATGTTAATTAAACCATAAAAGTAAGCAAGGAAACCTAATAGAGATTTTTCAACGATTCCTGTAAATTAGTGGGGAAATCTTTTTACTCAGAATTCTTGGCAAGGGTGTGCCATCCAGTTTTTTTAATCCTGACTCTGGTCTGTCCAGTGCCATTCTCCACGCCCGCTTTTAGATCTGGCTTCTGTTAAAATTTTCTATTTCTTAGAGACCTGCAGGCTTTTTCGAAGTAAATAAATCTTCATTTTAGAGCCGAAGTCACAAATAGTTAAAGTTTATCGGTAATTTCAGCTGGAATGATATATTTTGGTTACTTCTCTTTCCGTATCATCCGATTAAAATTGAAAAGTAAAATAGTTTTGTACTTTTGGTCTACTCTCGTGCTTTCCTGGAATACAAAATCAGTTTTAAAAGTGGTCAAACTGCTCATCTTTCTTAAAAATAATACCATTTTAGGCGAACATATAGCTTGTAATATGTATAGCTCCTCTTCCAGCGCATGTGTTATTTATCCATGACGCAATGCGGTGTCCCAACATATAAAATTGAAATTGGGGGCTCTGTGCTTCGTATAACCTCAAAGTTTCCTTTACGATCGGCTGGAGGTTCGTTGTTAGTTAACAGTCAAGGCTGAGTTGTGTCAAAGATTCTATTCTGAAATTGATCCGGTTTTGGAAGCCATGTCAGCCTCGACAACTGCCTTATTTTTTTCCGTCATCAATATCATCCAGGCATTAGTGATATTAGCTAGTAACTCTTTTACCATTTATGTATTTGTTCAACGAAAACTCTGCTCAAAAAGAACTGCTTTTCTTTTGATAAATCTGGCTGTGACGGATTTTCTCATAGGCGCTGCAGCATTGTTAGAAATAATTTTCCTCTCATTTCGGAAAATAACTGTGAAGGCGATCATTTACGACGAGCCACTCTCCGCATTTCAGATTTCATTTTCGTGTTCGTCGTTATTCTGCTTGGTGGGAATATCTTTAGAGCGCGTGTATGCAGTACTCTGGCCATATCGTCATCGAACCATAAGTACAAAATTCTACATCGTGAACATTGCATTAGGTTGGATTGCTGGAATAACTATTGGAGTACTCTACACACTGGTCTCATTAGATGTAATTGGTAAAGAAGCTAACATCCCCACCGAATTAGCACTGCTTTGTTCGTTAGCCATTTTTGTTGCATCGTACGCGGCGATTCGCACCCGAATGAACAAAACTGTGCTGTCACTCGATGCTCACAATCGTCACACAGAGGAACAAAATATGAAACTATCCCGTACATTGATCATAGTTACAACTTTGTCTCTCCTACTTTGGGTCCCCGCCATCGTGGTTACCGGCGTTCAAGTAAACTGCAACCCTTGTTCTGAAGCAATAGTTAGACTACAAATTGTCTCCAGTACAAGGGTATTACATCTGTCGAATTCTATAGTTAACCCAGTTGTCTACAGTTATCGTATGCCTATGTTTAGAGAAGAGATGAAAAAATTCCTGAACAAAATTAGATGCTTTAGATGTATCTCGAGCGAGAATACAGTTCAGTCTGGTCAGTTGGAATGTTTTAATGGCCATCTTTAGCAAGCAGGTCTGAGATGAATTTGTATAAAAAAGACGTTCGACTGATGCTCTCTGTTTTCTACGAGCGGGAGGATCTGCAAATGAAAGATCATGTATGATTCCAAAGCAAGGTTTTAGAAAGTAGTAAGCAGAAGTGTACATACATAGAAACTTAATCAGGTTAGAACTGAGAGAACGTGGATAGGACGCAGAGAAGTAATAGTTTAGATTATCATGTGTATATTTAAAACCCCCTGCTTAATTGTAATTTTTTTGAAATGCAACTTTGTTTAATATATAACATAAAGATCTTTAAGATGTCATGATTAACTTAAACTTGCTCGCACAGTCAGCAAAAAGAAACTTATACAAGAACTTGAGAAATAGGGCAGACGTTACTGAGTAATTGCTTGCAATTCAAAGAAAACATAACAGTTAAAAAAAAAAAACAGAAAAAAAGGTTACATATGGCGGAATAAGCCTATATTATATTCATTACAAAGTTATGTTGAAAAGCAACGACGACAAAAACATGTAGGAGCCCAAAAGGACATATGATGAGAGTTATAGGAGGCATTTCCAAGCCTCTCTAAAAAACATAAAGCTTTTCTGCTGGTCCTTAGAATGAGCAACAAGTGCCAAAATTAGGCAAGTTGCAATGTTCTGCAGGTATTGTAAATCAATTTAACTAGTCATGAGAATGTATAAAGAGAGAATTTTGCTATATATCTTAACAGAAGACGTGAAAGGAAAATAAAGGTTGAGCTTGTACAAAGATCTTAATCTTGTCATGAAATTGTCTTGTTATTATTTTTTCATGCATGCCATATTTAATTGAAAACATTAAAAAACCCAACCATAACTATACAAAATGACTGTAATGAAGTTCAAGTCTTGACCAATCAAAATCCGCCTTGCTTATTTTATCTCAGTCTAAGATAAATTTGCATCCAGTTTTATTAAAACAGGTCGACAACAGTAGTAGCCTCCCTGCGAGAACAAACAATTATTGGCACGGTTTATTTATTTTAAATTTTCAATCAAGGTATAGCAATGTCGCACTCATATAAGTTAATTTAGCTTTTTAAAGGTAGTACCCGGTCATAAGTTCGGCGAATTCCGACCACAGTCAGAGCACAAATGCCTCAAACACTCTTCATGCTATTTTGTTTTCTACTCTCAGTCGAGGCTTTTGTCATTTGCATTGGAAATGCATTTGCTATTTTTGTTTTTTGGCAGAAGAGGCTTACTTTGCGACAAACCTCGTATCTGTTAATCAACCTCGCAGTTTCTGATCTTCTGGTAGGCGTGTGGGAATTAATATCACTCGCTTCTGGACAGGTTCCAAACCTTTTCGGCGTGTCTTTTCTCAAAGATACCCTGATTCCTCTGGTAAACTTCATCACGACGTCTTTGACAATATTTTTCTCTTCTTCATCTAGTTGTTGCCTCGCTCTTATATCAATTGAACGAGCTTTCTCCGTTCTGAGGCCAATTCGCCACCGAACAGTGAGCCTAAGAGTTTATTTTGGCGCCATTACCTTCGCCTGGACCGCTGGGATGGGCACATCATTGATCTTTTTGATACCAGTTTTCTCTGCGTCCGATAAAATGCCGTCAACCGTGGCTGTAAATGTAGTTTATCTGCTCTTTATAAGTCTTGTTTGTACAGGCTACCTGACTATATGCAAGTACTTGAAACGCACGCATCCGTACTCTTGCAATCAAAACAGGAGTTATTTGGAAAGAAACAAGAAACTTTCCCAAACGTTGTTACTCGTCATAGGATTGTCGCTTGTCTGTTGGCTGCCAGGTCTAATTTTGTACACACTGGGGGATTTTTGTCCTGTTTGTATCTCGGCACCAGTGATGCTGACAGGGAGGGTTCTACATCTCGCCAACTCAGCAGTGAATCCAGTTACATATAGTTTCAGAATGCCCATATTTAGGGAATCTTTGAGGAGACTATTTAGAGTACAAGAACACAGAGGAAATGGATAAATACAACTTCATTCGTTTCAAGTAGAGCCTGTAATTTGCCGTAAGAACATATTTACATTGATTCTAAAGTTGTTCTTGAATTCGGAAATCATCAATAAAACGTATACGCCAAATGATCGGCACATTTGTCATGACCTCATTTACACTACGTTCTACAAAGTAAAATGTACACCCTATAGGGGGAAGGGTGGGGTCCCTTAAGCGTGTTATCTGAATGGGTATTCTCCACCATAGGTGATGATTTTTATAGGTTAGAACAGGGACTTTGTGGTCATTACACGTTTAGGCGAGGGAAATTGTCATCGCGACACTATGAAGGTTCTAATTAGAGAGCCTTGCGATTATACTCAAACGAGAGGCGAATAGCAGGTGTTCAGTGTCTCTTTTTCGCAGCAATGTTCCTGTCTTTTCTTTGTCATGAAAAGCAATTGCACAAGTCAATACAAATTCACCTGTTATATATCAATATAGAATTTGGAAATTAAAAAACTCATTAACAATGAAGAGATTTCCTGTGTTGTAAGAGAATATGAATATGATTCATTTTGATTACTATTCTCAACTTTGATCAAAAGATAATTTGAAATGCTCAAAAACAGCCCTAGATTGTTTTAAAATAACTAAAACTCATATGAAATTGTTATTTTAGCTCCATTGTATGCATGTTCTTTGTCAGTCTGAGGAAAGGTGGAGGAAAGGGAAAATTGAAAATAATAGGAGACTCAATTGGACGTTTATTATCACCTGGTAGAAATTCATGCACTCCTTGAAAATAATAGGAGACTCAATTGGACGTTTATTATCACCTGGTAGAAATTCATGCACTCCTTAACAAAGGTTTCTATTCCTCTTTTTGATTGTTGTTTTTTTTCGTTAGAAATACTAATGCATTGGAACAATACTCGCCATAGGATACGCTTGCAATGAGGGAGAAAACGTTGCATGACGAGACCAAACAACGACTGCGAAGGAGACTGCCCTTCCCTCTGCCTATGATATGGAAATTTCAACTATAGTGATCTTTACCGTAATTTTTTTCCTTGAAGGAGTGTTCACCCTCGCGGGAAACCTTTTTTTCCATCTTTACGTTCTGGAAACATCGCGCTGAACTGAAAAGAACTTCATATCTCCTGGTAAATTTGGCTGTCGCTGATCTCTTAGTTACAGTCGACATTCCATTTCTCGTTGGCAGCGGAATAAAATATCTCACCACAAAGAGAGTAATTCAGGATGATTGGTTGTTTATCATTATCCTTACTTTGGAAGCCTTTTTTGGGATGGCCTCGCTGCTTAGTTTACTAGTAGTAGCCTTGGAGCGTCTCTATGTAGTTCGCTGGCCTTTCCGTTACCTTAAATTAAACACTAGAAGTTATATCGTCACTATTTTATTTATATGGCTGACTGCAGCAGGTTGTGTTTTCTTATACCTTGAGACAATCTATAATCATTTCCAGCTTGGGTTTGCTTGTCTCTTAACATTAGTCTAAATAGCTGTTTCTTCTTTGGTTATCATCATTGCTGCATACATTCTTATCTGTAGGCAAACACGTCGGAATAATCCCGAAGGTTTCAACAAGAGACGAGACCAGCAGAACAAAAAATTGACGAAGACTTTGTGTATTGTAACAGGACTATCAATCATATGTTGGCTGCCGGGAATTGTCTTATCGATTCGCATTAATTTAACTGACGATGTGATGACAACCCACATTAGTAGACTTACAGCTATCCTACTTGCGAAAATGTTTCAATATCTAAACTCTGTTGTAGACCCGATCGTCTACGCATTTCGAATGCCACTGATTAATAGGAAAATCGTGGAAATATTTTCTAAAATCTCGCCCAAGAAGAAACGAAGTCATGATACAAATCGTGCAAAAGAGTTAGATGCAATAGGTCATAGGCAAAAAAAAGAAGTAACTTTACAGAATTTTGAGACAAGGCTGTAAACAGGAAATATACCCTGAAAGTTGTTTTACAAAAACCGAGCATTAGCTTTGGAACTAACATCCGCTGATAAGGAGAATTAAATCATATGTGAGTAGTATTATTATTTCCCATTATTTCCATAATAGGATTGAAGTATGAGAGGATGAAAGCTGATTGGATACCTGTTACCCTTCTTCTATTGCAGAAAGATTGTCTCTTGCATGCAAATTTTTATAAGTTAAATTTATTTTAGATGTGTTTGTTCAGGCGAAATAGCAAGAAAAATAAAGATTTCTTTTGACTTGATGGATGAAAGCATGTTTATCAATTGATTTCTCTCATGAGATTTCTTTTGTAATTAAGTTCGTGATAAATGTAGCAATGCTTGTTTTTGCACCAAATGTTCTTTTTCCGTGGCGTGTAATTTCACGGTTTTTAGTTTTTTAAATTTATAATTTACAATGTTACAACTTTTCCGTAAATACCTTTTTGGAAGCTGTTTGTGTTAAAACAATGAAAGGCCTAACACGTTATTTGTTCCTCGGTTTACTTAATTCGATTTCAAAACGTTGCAATTTTTAATTTTTCGACCAGGTTGATTTGAATGTAATCACATTCATTAAATGTGATTAAATCACCTGTGAGTATTTGGAATCATTTTCGGGTAGGTTTCATCTTCGTAAAGAAGAACCTATTTATTTAAGAACATGCAAATTTGGCCCGCTCGACTTGTTTGGAAGATTGATAACTCCAACTTTATAAATACTGTCCATGACTGAAAGGAGCGATTGCTGTTTTTGTCAAAATCAAGCCAAGCTTGAGAAAACGCACAGCACAGAATTTATTGGATCATTCGTTTGACGGAAGAGAACCAGGAAAGATTTTTACTAATGGAAATTTCCTCTGCCACAATAGTGACATGCACCTTTTGTGTGATTTACTTCCTAGTGGCATTTTTTATCCTTCTGGGTAACATTTCAACCATCTTTGTGTTTTGGAAACATCGGGGCGAGTTAAAACGAACTTCGTATCTCCTGTTGAACTTAGCCTTCGCTGATCTTTTAGTGGGAATCAGCATTTTGCATGTTGCTGCTAACGGAATACAACATCTGGCTCCACACCAGCAATCCAGGTTTTGGAAGTTCATCATTACCAATGGGTTTGATTCTTTCTCTGCATTCGTTGCACTAATCAGTTTACTAGCAATGACATTAGAACGTCTTTATGCAATTCGATGGCCTTTCCGTCACCGCACGATAAGCATCAGAAGTTATATCTACAGCGTTGCATTTGTGTGGATACTGGCGGGAATAATGTCCGTTTTTGATTTCCTCTCAGTTTTTTTCCGCAATGAAGCGATTCTTCTTTCCAAAGCCTCTTCCATAGTTGTGGCATTAGTGACATTTTTTTCCTTAGCGATCACCTGTGCCTCGTACGTACTCATTCGCCAACAAACGCGTCAGAATATTCCCGGAATTCGAGTGCAGCAAAACAAGAAACTAACTAACACGTTGTTAATTGTAACTGTTGTTTCTGTTTTCTGTTGGTTACCTATAGTAATATATTGTATCGCTGTATTTGGATGGTCTTTAATTGAAGATGTACCCAGTAACCACTCATACTACACTTTACTAATTGTAAAAACTTTACAATACTCGAATTCCATGGTAAATCCTATACTTTATGCCTTTCGGTTACCCATGTTCAAATTAGAGCTTCAAAAATGCTGCTCTAAGTTTTTTCCTTCGAAGGAATTTGATGACAACAAAAATCCTTATCAAGATAGAGTCAGAGTTTCCGCACAACGAACAAATGTGGACATCACTCATTCACATAACTATAATACTAAGCTATAACTTTTCAGTTCTAGGAGAAGTACTTAGATTTGATGACGAACGGATTCGCCTATCAGTTATTCATAACTAATACTGCCGTGGCAGATTTAATTTGTGATGAATTGTGGTCTTTCAAACTACAAGTGACAATTTCACATATTTCTCCTAACCCACTGGATAGCACTAAGGGGAATATGACTCAATGGATGTAACTTTTGGATGGAGAAAATTAACACAAATTGTAAATTATTAGCTAGGAAATTCAGGATAAAACTCGTAAGATATCAAATCACGACGGAGCTCCCACCACTGATTTTAAGTTGTCTTTTGGACCCACAGGTTTGTTGCTTGTCGGTTTTCTTTTGATTTTGTGGGGCTCGGCGACTCGCGACTTTTGTGTCACATTTATTGTGGGATCGTACAGACTCAGTGGCCAAATGATTCCCAGGCTGCACATCAGGTGAAAAATAAGAGGTTTCAGTCCTGAAGGTTCAGTGCGTTTTATTCGTGGGCAGGAGGACACTTAAGTTCTACAATGCATCTATACAGCCACAAATATAATTAAGTACAAGAAGAACAATCTGGGGAGGGGGTGACATTTGATAGATTGGTATCCCTCGAGGAGGAGTAGTAAACTCCCGTTCGCTTTATGCAATGGAAACCGCGATGTACTTTGCTCCGTGTAGTATTGCCAAGAACTCATCTATTTTAGATCTGAAGAAAGAAGGAACAGGAACATCGCGGAAAAATTGGAAAGGCTCTGCTGAAGAAAAAAACCGCTATCTAACGTTACCAATTAAGTATGATTTAAAACCGGCAAGAGTATAAAGCGCAAAAAAAAAATATATATATATATGTATATATATGTATATATATATATTTATATATTTCGAGTTAAAATCTACATCTGCCTTAGATAGGTCATGAAGTACGACCTAGTTGTTACTACATCATTAAGGATGAAAAAAATTATCTAAACACCAGGTAGGATGGAACACAAAAGAGGTTTTGTTCCTGAGGCTGAATGTTGTTGCCTTTGTAAATGTAAATACTAATAAAGGAACTCTATTTTAATAAAAGCAAGTGTATTTTGCACAAGCAATTACAGTTAGAACAGGTTCTGTCCTGTTTTAATACCTTTTATAGCAGTGTTAGTCCAAATAAACAAAATGTCGTTCCAAATTTTGAGTTAAGAATTGACAGAAATTTCATCAATTCAGTTCAAGTTGCATCAAGTTTTAAGATCGATAAAAATTATAAAGCAAGAATTTCTTGAACCAGAAGCGCAGACTGTAGAGCGGAAGATCATAGCGTCACACCCCCATCAAATTCTTCGCGCAAGTTAGATGTATATGCTGAGATATGACTTTTGATTGATAAGCTAGCTCAGTGTGTGACTCTTCATATTTTGATTTAACAATTTTCTTACTTGATGTATGGCCAAGACTGAAGGCCAAAAGTGTCGCTTTGATCCCAAGTCCTTACGCACAAGTCCTCGTCAGACTATTTACAGGATAGTATATTCCAACATATTCTTTTGTTCTAGCCATTCTTTCTGCGTGTGTCTTGGACTGGCTTTTCGTTGGATAACCAGAATAGATTAAAACATGAGTTATTGTTATCCTACAGACTGATATGGCTCACAAGTGGTTTTTTTAAGAATCTAGTAACCTTACTGTAATCTAAACGAAACGCCTAGCTTGTATAAAGTCATTATAGTTTCGTATCGTAAAATCCTAAATCAATAATTTTCTTTCTACTTGGTTCAGGGTGCGTATCTATCTGTTGGTTTACACTGATGATAGTTTTCCTTGCCCCAAAAATTTTGATAAAGCACTCCTTGATCTCTGACTTGAACAATGGCATTCGAAAGCTGTAAACAATGGGATTAACGAGGGAGTTCCCGTATTGCATGACCTTGAAAAGAAGAACAAGATTAAAGTGAAATAAGTTCAATGAATTTTCGATAGCTAGAGCCATGACGATAGAAGGAGACCAGCAGACGAGGGAGAAAAACGTGACAATACAGAGAGTCTTGCTCAACTTCTTGTTTTGCTGAATACGTCTTTGTTGGAATCCGTCGGGGATATTCTGTGTTGTTTGCAAGAATATGAGGAAATATCCTACACAAATGAGAATTAACACCACTAAGACAATCAAGATAGCAATAATATAAATCACTCTGCTATGTTCAACAAAGGCGAACGAAATGCAATGAAACGAAGGGATAAGTACCCCAGTAACCCACACGAAGACGAGACTGTAGATATAGGTTCTAGTGCTCAAAGTGCGATGACGGAAAGGCCAGCGAACTGCGTAAAGACGTTCCAGTGAAATCACTAGTAAATTAAGCAGCGAGGTTGTTTCACATAGCGTGTCCCAAATCTTAAAAAAGGTGAATTGCCATCGTTTTATCAAATCATTATGGCCTTCAGCCAGGTTTTGCACTTCGCAGCCCAAAAAGATTGAAATGCTGATTGCCACTAACAGATCAGCAACAGCTAAATTCACAAGAAGATACGAAGTTCTTTTCAACTCCGCTCGATGTTTCCAGAAAACGAAGATAGTAAAAATATTTCCTAAAAGGATTGACACTCCTTCCAAAAAAAATACTACGCTAAACACAAATGACAAAGAAGTCTTCATCCTCCGAGATGAATCTGAATAGCTGAGTTTTGTTCTCTTACAAAGGGTGTGGAAATCGATGGCATTGTACTGTTAAAGCGGTTGATGCCTGAGCATAAGACATTTGCAATGTCAATAATTTATTATCAGGCCCTCATCAAAATTTTCATGTCATTATACCTGCTTCGATTTGATAGCAGTCGCAATTAAATAGAGGCGAGTTTATGTTTAACAACAGAATTTAAGATCAGTTCCTAAGCTTGTAGAAAACAGAATTTCGAGATGTTCCTAAACAACTGACTCGTGAGACCCTTTTTGGGAAAACTAATTTTTCTTAATAATTGACTCAAAGTACAAGAACCAAATATCCTTTGCGTGTTCACAGCACTAATGTACATGACAATCTTTTATATTGTCGTTTATTTTGTAAGCAGCAGACAAAATGTAATTTTGATCATAAAAATGTAAATTTAGATTTCTTATCATTAGAACGCCCTTCAATCATTAATAACTGTGCTATATTCTTTTTGGTGTTCTAGAAATGCAAATAAACTGGCGAGATCGACGTATAAGAGCCGTTACACCACTTTTTTTCAGAAAGCGAATGTTCATTGAAGCCTCAGTCTGTTAAAAACTACGCCATTTAGTTCACTTGAATATGCGACTAACAAGGGTCCGGGTGGACTACATCACTGATGCAACACTGTTAATATTTCTCTAAGTTACAATAAAACTACATCATTAAGGATGAAAAAAATTATCTAAACACCAGGTGGGATGTAATACAAAAGAGGTTTTGTTCCTGAGGCTGAATGTTATTGTCTTTGTAAATGTAAATATTAATAAAATAACTCTATTTTAATAAAAGCAAGTGTATTTTGCACAACTAATTACAATCGTGACAGGTGCTGTCCGGTTTTAAAACCTTTTTACAGCATTGTTAGTCCAAATATACAAAATGTCATTCCAAATTGTGATTTAGGAATTGACAGATATTTCATCATTTCAGTTCAAGTTGCATCAAGTTTTAAGATCGATAAAAATTACAAAGCAAGAACTTCTTGAACCAGAAGTGCAGACTGTAAAGCGGAAGATCATAGCATTACGCCCCTATCAGATTCTTTGGGCAAGTTAGATGTTCATGCTTAGATATGTGTTTAACCCGGTGTGGTTATCATGGAATAAACTTTAATGTTGATAAAATAGCTCAGTGTGTGACTCTTCACATTTTGATTTGACTTTTTCTTACTTGATGTGCGGCCATGACTGAAGGTCAAAGGTGTCACTTTGACCCCAAGTCCTTACGCACAAGTCCTCGTCAGTCTATTTACAGGATGGTATATTCCAACATATTCTTTTGTTCTAGCCGTTTTTTCTGCGTGTCTCTTGGACAGGCTTTTAATTGAATAACCAGAATAGATTAAAACATGAGTTATTGTTATCCTACAAACTGATATGGCTCACAAGTGATTATTTTTAAGAATCTAGTAACCTCACTGTAATCTAAACGAAACGTCTAGCTTGTATAAAGTCATTATAGTTTCGTATCGTAAAATCCTAAATCAATAATTTTTTTTCTGCTCGGCTCAGGGCGCGTACCTATCTGTTGATTTACACTGATGACAGTTTTCCTTGCCCCAAAAATTTTAATAAAGCACTCCTTGATCTCTGACTTGAACAATGGCATTCGAAAGCTGTAGACTATAGGATTAACGAGGGAGTTCCCGTATTGCATGACCTTGAAAAGAAGAAAAAGATTATGCAAAGAGTGAGATAAGTTCAATGAACTGGCAGTATAGTACTTTGTGTAATCGATAGCTAGAGCCATGACGATAGAAGGAAACCAGCAGACGAGGGAGAAAAACGTGACAACACAGAGAGTCTTGCTCAACTTCTTGTTTTGCTGAATGCGTCTTTGATGGAATCCGTCGGGGATATTCTGTGTTGTTTGCAAGAATGTGAGGAAATATCCTACTCAAATGAGAATTAACGTCACTAAGAAAATCAAGATAACAATGATATTAATCACTCTGCTATGTTCAACAAAGGCGAACGAAATTAAATTAAACGAAGGGACAAGCACACCAGTAACCCACACGAAGACGAGACTGTAGATATAGGTTCTAGTGCTCAAAGTGCGATGACGGAAAGGCCAGCGAACTGCGTAAAGACGCTCCAGTGATATCACTTGTAAATTTAGCAGCGAGGCTGTTTCACATAGCGTGTCCCAAATCATAAAAAAAGTAAATTGCCATCGTTTTATTGAATTATTATGGCCTTCAGCCAGGTTTTGCACTTCGCAGCCCAAAACGATGAAAATGCTGATTGCCACTAACAGATCAGCAACAGCTAAATTCACAAGAAGATACGAAGTTCTTTTCAACTCCGCTCGATGTTTCCAGAAAACGAAGATAGTAAAAATATTTCCTAAAAGGATTGACACTCCTTCCAAAAAAAAATACTACGCTAAACTCAGGTGGTAAAGAAGTCTTCATCCTCAGAGATGAATCCGAATAGCTGAGTTTTGTTCTCTCACAAAGGGTGTGGAAATCGATGGCATTGTACTGTTAAAGCGGTACTCACGCTGTTGATGCCCGAGCATAAGACATTTGCAATTTAAATAATTTATTATCAGGCCCTCATCACAATTTTCATGTCATTAAACGCTTCGTTTTCAACACCAGAATTTAATATCAGATCCTAAGCTTGTAGAAAATCGAATTTCGAGATGTTCCTAAACAACTGACTTGTGAGACCCTTTTTTGGAAAACTAATTTTTCATAATCGTTGACTAAAAGTTGAAGAGTTAAATATCCTTTGCATGTTCATAGCACTAATGTACATGACAATCTTTTAAATTGTCGTATATTTTGTCAACAGCAGACAAAATGTAATGTTTGATCATAAAAATGTGAATCTAGATTTCTTACCATTAGAACGTCCTTCAATCATTAACAGCTGCGCTTTATTCTTTTTGGTGTTCTTTGTAGTGCAAATGAAGTGGCGAGATCGATGCATAAGCGCCGTTACACCCTTTATTTTCAGAAAGCGAATGTTCGTTGGAGCCTCAGTCTGTTAAAAACTACGCCATTTCACTTGACTATGCGACTAACAGAGGTCCTGGTGGAGTATATCATTGATTCAACACTCTTAATATTTCTCTAACTTACAATAAAACTCTGGAAGGCTGCCGATCATTGGCACAATAAAGGCTACTCAGCAGAATACAGTTTACTTCTCAGTCGAGAGGAAAAATCATATGGGAAAAAATTACAATTTGGTTTCGTGACATTCTGAATATCCATCTCCTTGAACATTTTCATCGCACACTTGTGTTGCTGTATCGCGGTTACGAATCTCAATCCGATTTCTATTTGTGCGACAAATTTTAGAAAAGCATTCCTTGATTTCAGACTTGAATAATGGCATTCGAAATGCATAAACTAAGGGATTTACAATAGAATTTGCCAAATGCAAAATCTTAAGGCCGCGATATACATCATATGTTTTGATTGCACATTCAGGGCCGAACGCATTAACAACAGACACCATCACAACACCAGGCAACCAGAAAATGAGAGAAATAATTGTAACAATCAACAAAGTCTTAGTTAGTTTCTTGTTTTGCAAGGCTCGCTTTTGGTTCACACCTCCAGGAACATTTTTACGCATCTGAACGCAAATGAGAATATTTGCAACACAGAGGAGCACCAGAAAAACAAAAAGGAGTGGAGATATAGCAAAGACAGCGAGGGAACCTTCTTGGTAGAGCAGAGCGAAGAAAGTAGCAGACATGATTATTGACGTTATCCATGCAAATGCGATGCTGTAGAAGTAGCTGCTGGTGCGCAAAGTACGGTGTCGGAAAGGCCATCGAACTGCATAGAGGCGCTCCAAAGATATTACCAGTAAACTAAGCAGCGAAGATCCTTCACAAAACACATCCCAGGTGAAAAGGCTTAAAAACTCCTCTAGTGTTGAAAATTCATTGGTGACAAAAATTTTGACTTGACTGCTCAAACTTAGTGAAACGCCGACTGCCACCAAAAGATCGGCAAGAGCTAAATTTACGAGAAGATACGATGTTCGTTGTAGCTCTGCTCGACGCTTCCAAAAAACAAAGACGGTGAAAATATTACCCAGAAGGATCAACACGCCTTCCAGAAGATAAATTATACAAAATGTCACGGTTACAGGAAATGTCTTTTTCATCGCTGAGATGTCGTTGATATTCATCTTGTTCAGTCTTCTATAATAAAGCAGAGGATTATAGCTTTTATAATCTTTAGGAAGAGCTAACAATTCGTGATGAACAAGAGGTGGGTCACTTCTCCGTTGCAGACTTGTCTACCCACAAGTGGATATTTGTTTTGAAATCTAAATCAGACATGTAGTTTCGTATCTGGGTCAAAAACCTCACTTCACTTGGGATGTCGTGCGAGGAAATTAGAGCCACCCTTTCTACTGAACCATTTCACTTGTCCTGAGTTCTAGATAAGACCGGACCGAGAGCTGCTTTCTGCAAATTAAACATTCCGCTATTTTTATGTAAATGAACTTAGTTCTATTTGCAATCATGACATGTTCATATTTGTTTATCTAGGAGTGTACATCATAGAAGATCATAATGCATTGAAAAGAGCGCTTTTAATTGATAAGATATAATCCCCTGCAAAGACAATGTTAATCAGTACTGAGGATAGAGGAAAAAAGCTGTAAGCAAAATTTGTTTCCGATTTCTTTTTCCATATTCAAATTGGTTAGAAAAAAAAGAGTTATTGAAATTAATAGTTACATTAGTGACAACAAACAGAACAACATTTACTATAATGGTGTTTGTGGATAGCGCTGATGTTCTTTTGTTTTAAACTAATATTATACCTAAGGATGTTTAGTGGAGAAAAACTTTTCACGCTAACGGTGCTATGTTTGGAGAAACTGTTTTGATGTGAAAAGACTGTACGTTATTTTTTTTATATTATCTTGTTCATTGTTGTAAGATACTATATAATGTGTTCAAACAAGACGATAGAGGTATATGCTGGGAATAAACTCAACAAAAACAACTTGGTCCTTTTTCAGTCTAGTGAAAAGCACAAGGCGGACCGTATGCGCGGGGCGGCCCGCATAGAAAATCAGGAGCTTCTAACTTTTAGGGGAGTCCTCTAAGTCTTAAATATCACAATATTCATGATAAGCGAACTTACTTCAAGTTAATTAATTGGAGCTCTGGTTCATTATTTATCAGGAAACTTCTTAGAAGCTTTTTGTTGAATGTGCCGCAGTTTGTTATCATGAGATATTTTGATTAAAAACTGGAATTGGTTTGACTTGCTAATTATTAGATATCTGACATTTATACTTGGTAATGATAAATGAAGAGAGAGACAGTAAACTGAGAGGGTGTACATGTGAATATTGCTAAAGCAAATTGTGAAACGAATACCAATTTCAAGCAAAAATGGAAATTTTTGCAGTGGTTATATTTTGTTCGGTTTATTCCCTTGAAGTCATATCAATTTTTGTAGGAAATAGTTTTACAATCTTCGTTTTCTGGAAACACCGAGCGAAGCTAAAACGAGCTTCATATCTCCTTGTAAATTTGGCTCTCGCTGATCTGTTAGTGGCCATCAGCAGTTCATATTTCCTCAGCTGTGAAGTACGAGATGTAGCTGGAGGTTATTATGAAAATGATATACAGCGATGGGAATTTATCACTTTCACAAGCTGGGACGTGTTTTGTGGGGCATCCTCGCTACTCAATTTACTAGTGATAGCTTACGAGCGTCTCTATGCCATTCGTTGGCCTTTCCAACATCTAGCACTGAGAAACAGAACATATACCTACAGTTTCGTGTTTGTGTGGATTACTGCTGGATTTGTCTCCGTTTTTTACCTCACATTATTAACGGTCACTCCTGAAACTAGCAAAATAACTGCAATGGTTGCGACTGTTTTCTTTCTAGTGGTGTTGATTCTTATTTGTATGGGATATCTACTGACACACCTGCAGACACGCCATAACATTCCCGAAGGAGTCAACGAGCTTAGGCGAGCACAGCAAAACAAGGAATTAACAAAAACGTTGTTGATTGTAACAGTTCTTTCCCTCATCTGTTGGTTTCCCTCGATTGTTGTGGCTCTAGCTTTCGATTACACAAATTATTACCCTTGGAGTTCATTCAACTTGAGTAAAAGAACTCATAATGTTCTACGTTTCGTCAAGTTCATGCAATACGGGAACTCCTTCGTAAATCCCATGGTTTACAGCTTCAGGATGCCGTGGTTTAAATCAGAGATCAAAGAGCATTTTTCTAAACTTATTCGGGAAAAGAATGGTGACTTAGTCAATCAAAATAAACGAAAGGTGGCACTCCCTCATCAAGGCAGACAGGGAAACATTGATCAAGCATTCTTTGAAACAAATTATAATCTCCGTACAAGTGAGTTATCCTCTCGCTAGATCATATTATTGAACAACCATAAAACAGCGAACTTATCTGCTCTAGACGCTATTGATATTTTTTTGTTTTAAAGAATCAATTGTTCACCTCGAAAATCTCCTTGAGATGAAATAAATATACCCAAATTAAATTTGGGTTTCACTTTTGTTGTAATTCAGCAGTTGTATTGAAGTAGGCGGTCAACTTTACTTCTTAGTGCTCATTTTCAATCCTAACTTCTGTATTCATTTCGAAAATTTCCCGACATATTCATGGAAATTGTAGTTTTCCAGCGCGATCCCAGATCCAAAGGAATTTTCTGGCAAGGTTCCTGAATGGCTCAAAGACATACTATCAAAGTCAGTCTCCTTTTTTGAACAATTTCTTCAGTGCCAACTTAAACACAGTCATTCTAAAACTATACACAATTGGATTGACGAGAGAATTTGCCATGTGCAAGACTGTTACAATCAACATTACAAGATCCTTTTATGGACTGCATTCGTTACAGAAAGGTATTATGAAATATATCGTAACTGCTGGCATCCAAAACAAAAACGATAACCCTATCACAATAAACAGAATCTTTGACAATTTGATGTTCCGTTCAGTGAGTTTTCTGTTGTGAATATCTTGATCTGCGCACACAGAAAGACCGGTTCTCAACTTCGTTCGTATCTTAATGTATGACGCTAACACCACACATAAGGGGATGAAAACTGTAGATGTCAACACGTAAAAAGAACTCAATTCTTCTATAAGCCTATGTACTGCTAACAAATTCACTGTTGTTATACAAAAACCAGAAAACCAGATCGCACTAATGCTGAAAACGCTCGATTTCCTGCAGTCCGGTGACGAAAAGGCCACAACGCCGCACAAGCTCGCTCCAGCGAGATTACTGCCAAAGTAAAGACTGAGATGTTTGATAAAGGGGCTGCAACGGCAGATGCCAAACTTCCATCAGTAAAGGATAAGTTACGCCGAGGAATAGTCTGTTACTATGACGATCATCTCTGTTGCTCCTACAAGAAAATCAGCAAGTGCAAGGTTTAGAAGGAGGTAACACGCGCGTTTTAAACTCTGCTTCTGGTTCCAGAAAACAAAAATTGTGAAGGCATTCCCGATGCAGATTAGAGATCCTTCGATAAGAACAACAATAATGCGTGCTAGAAACAAAGTGTTTGACATCGTAGAAACTGACGGTTTGAACGAGACTTTTACGGATTCTAGCTGGGTTTGGTTGGTTTATGTTTCATTTGCTGTTTGACTGGGCTCTTTGTGTGTGAATCTCTACAAATACAGACAATGTGTAGATTTTTTTTTATCATTGATTTATTGTGCCACCGGGAAAGTTATTTCACTTTTTATTTGTAGGGCAAGACAGCTTTGATAGCTCCGCGTGAGTCGTAATTTCTTCCGCGGTAGGACAGTAAAGACTTGAAGATAGAAAGTTTGTTTTACTTTTTGTGCAAATAAAATCCAATAGTATTTTTATAATCCTAAAAAAAACATCGCGGGCAAGATTTCTGCAAAGTCCCATACTATTGTAAAATAAGGCTGTGGTCTCAAAGGTGATCTATTGTTTTCGCCATCTTTTCTTTGTCTAAGAACTTTCTGTATCATGAAGTATGGCGCTGTGCAGATATCGTACCAAAACATATTGCAAGCGTTTTCAAATAATACACTTTTGAGAAGAAAAAGGAATGCAGCCAAAGGAAAATAAATAAGTTCATGTCTCCAAGAATAAGTGAACTTTATTTACATGAATATGTTTATGGAAGATAAATAAAGAGAAATCTTTTGTCTTAAACATCAACCATTTCTTAGTAATCCTAAGTTTAAACATTATACCTTATTACTTGCGATTGAGAGGCACTCAAAGAGTTTACCGTTTAAACAATGAAAGCAGTTTTTTCGACAGCCTTCAAAGTACAATATGCCTAATTTAATACTGTGAGGTAATTGTACTCTATACGCTATGGCTATGTTTGTTCAAATAAAATGCTCGTGAGACTTATTTGTTAAATGGAAAAGCAGCTGTTCCTTCCTCAAACACTAAGATTCAATAACTGCTTTTCATAAATCTCACATTCAAGTACGACACAAAATGTGGAAATTTATAGTGTATTTTCAAAAACGCGGATAGGTTGGGACCCTCAGTATAGCAATGTCACGATTTCACCATCCAAAGGAATAATAGAAGAAATATTTGAAAGACCGGATTATTATTAACAAAAGAAAGTTATCATTATTCTACGTAAGGATACCATTCAATCAATAGTTCCATGGTTACAGAATTGGTACTGATGGCACTGTCCTGGTATGAATGAGACTACGGGCTCAGGCCTAATTTGCATCAGCACTTGACAATCCGAACCATACCAATATATTGCTCGTCAGCTCTAGTTTGCAGTGCGCTCTGATGTTACCACGATTATATCGAGTAAAAGGCTGGGTTCAATCGTACCTTGATTACCACAAGGTGCATTTGTTCTGGGGGTTCATGGCAGATCCTGGCTTGCAGCTGAAAACCTCTGCGAACTTGTCATAGTTATGGAGCGTGCCAATAATTCTGTAAGAAGAACGACGAATAATACTAGTTTATATGGGCACGAATCTGGCCAGCACCCGACTAAATTGCAGCAAAATCCAGAGAAATTCCAGTAGGTCATCAGGCGCTATAACGGCTCCTATTATCTTCTATTATTACTTATCACTATTATCATTATTATTATCAGTAGTAGTGTTAGTATCCTATTATTACTATAGTATTTTCCCTTATCCCTATGGGATAACAGGCACCATACTAAAGTGGATTCCTGGCGTGATTTACAGCGCAATCCCGGACGAGACTTAAGGCTGGATTCCCGGCGCAATCCCGGATAGTAACCCTGAAACGATCGCAAGCAGGGCTCTTGGCGGGAACCTAGGTGAGAACCCAGGCGTGATCACAGGCGCGATCCTGAACGGATCTCAGGAACGATTCTAAACAGGATTCCCAGCACGACCCGGGGGGGAAATTTGGGGACTATTCCGGGTGCGATCCGAGGCGGGATTCACAACACAATCTCAAGCAGGATTCCGGCGCGATCCCTGACGGGATTTCTGTCGGAATTCCTGGCACAGTGGTGGCCGGGATATCAGCTTGATTCCGGTGGGATTCCCCTTGTTCTGACACACTGACAAATGTTATTACCTGTATTTAGAAAACGTGTGTTTATCAGTTTCAAGTTGAAGATGCGCTGCTTTCTTCCTGAAGATACTACACCACGGCTAAAAATGAATAAATGTAAAGCTTAAAAACTATACAAGAACATTCGTTTGTTGGGGGCATGCTTTCTCGCTTGATTAAAAAAAACGGTTTTCCTTGAGAGTTTCGGAATTTGGAGTTTTTGTTCGTGTGTAGCAAGAACAACCAAAGAATGTGAACAAAACTTTGGATTAAGGGCAAGAGCCATCTTTAAATAATAACTGGCTTCATATGTAACGTCAGGTTCGGGAATCGAACCCAGGCCTTTGCGGACGGAGGCGTGCGATCTCACCACTGCAGCTTCCTCCTCTCAAGTCTGTTGCAGCCAACTTAGTTTGTGGCGTAGCCCAAAGGGAAATTTTGATCTTGTGGTAAAAAAAAATTGTAACAAGACTCGATTCCTCAGCTAAGCTCTGTTGTAATAGTGCGTAAAGAGTTTAACTGTGGTGTACAAACCCGCGCGAAACCCACAAAAAACAATTGTTCTTCTGTTAGTCCCAGTCCTGGCAGAGCCCCCTCGGTTCCTTCTTTTTGGACAAGTGCCTCATACGCCTGAGAGGGAACAAATACAAAATGGAATATATTTATTTCAAGATTAGCCGGGTTATTTTAGGTTCGCTTTGAATTCAAAATTATGGAATATTCGTACTTTGTATGCCAGTTTAATCCCTCCGTTGTCGGCGATGTTCTCGTTCTTTGTCATATTTCCATTTATCTGCAGATAAAAAATAAAAAAGTAAATATATAATAAGTTCGTCTTACTCTGTAGCTCATTTCGGTAGGTTGGACCTGGGTTAAGAATACAAAACAATCTGTGGGCTTTCTGAAGTTTCCACTTTCTCGCTGATGTGAGAGTTAGGAATCACGTGTAGAACACTTATCCCGAAATACCAGCATCGATACGCACAAGTCTCGATGCTTTTCGCCAAACTAATTTTTCTAATGTGGTTTGACCAGATTTTAAACAGCTCTGTCGCTTCAAAAACGTCACATGCACAAGAAAGAGCAGAAACGTCATGCGCGCATGAAATTTCGCTCGCGCTTGCATGGGTAGATGACTCACGCTAAATCTAGCGCTTGTTATGCAATGTTCAAAAGAAGAGCAAAATTAGTTTACCTTTTTACCATAAACTTCGTACTGTGAATACTGTTTAGCAAAACACTCTGTCCTTTTACTAAAACCTAAATGAGAGACGATGGACCACCAGTTTTTTATGTTACCATCCTTATCGAAAAATTTTCCTGAAAAATATGAAAAACTCATTTGTTTAAACGTTCTAGTCAAACTAAATATCATGTAGATGTAGATACGCGTTATCGACCGGATGTGAGGTCAATATGGATATCGGTCATATTTTTACGGATATTGGTCATATTTTTACTAACGAGTAAAAACCATTCCCCAAAAAGTCCCAAACTAAAACGAACACAAGCCTTTTTTTTTTTTTGTTTTAATTTTTGTGCGATGAAAACGTGCAACCTCAGCGGGAAAAATGATCTCGTTAATTAATCAGAATAGAAGAGTCTCCGGCTTCATCTTTCTCGGTCGTGCAGCCAGCTTCTGATCAGCATTTTCCAAACAATTTTTGGGATTTAGTTTTCTTAATCTTACGCTTACCATTGTTGTCAAATCCATGTATTATTTCATGTCCAATCACCATACCGATCCCTCCATAATTTAAGTACCTGAAGAAAAAAAAAACAATTTATCAACAGGAAAGCGTGTGTTGATAAAGAATCATTCCTGGGGTCACTTTATTAAAAGCACTGTCTTAGGCAAGTTTAAGGCACGTGAATACTACCCTTGCTGGAGTTGAGCGCTTTTCGATTAATTCTCGTTAAATAAACTAAAACCAAAATCATGACAACAGCCAATCAGAACAATGCAAATATCATAACGAGCCAATGAGAAGCGAGTGACCAAGGGGCGACTGGTTTTGGCTTTGCATCTGATTGGTTGAGAGAGTGGCACTTTTTCTGGACCAATCACAGAGCGAAGTAAAACAAAGCCAAAGCAATTTGAGATAATAAAGATTTAATTGAGGATTGACTAATTACCTTAAGTAAAGACTTAGGTAAAGATTGAGGTCAGTTGTATTTGGTCAGATTCGATTCTTCAAGAAGGTTAAGAGGTTCCTTTTGGTTTGTTTGTCGTTATTGTTTTACTTACTTTGGGTAATCCGGATTGTAAAAAGGGGGTTGTAAAATGGCCGCCAGGAACACTGGAACATCAAAGAACAAAATCAAATAATATCATTGTATGCTTACAGCGTACAGATACAGCCTAAAAGTATCTTCATCATGCTTCGGTATTTTGTTTATGTCACAAACTTTTAGTGCTCATTCAGTTTGTAATAAAACTGCATGTGTTTTGCAGAGGTAACAACCGAAGTTCGTCCAACCGGGTAGAAAAGGCTCTTGCGTAACTTCCCTATTTATTTGCCTATTTGTTGATCATGCTTTTTTGCAGTGAGGCTTACCAATGCGGTTTTGTCTTGGTGAATAGTAACCATTTACTTGCGAGGGGCCGAGGAACCACCTGCCGGGAATCAAAGGAAGACAAAACCGTTTAAGGCCCAAATACTAATAGGGAATTTATCTTTTGAGACGACTCCTCCGTCTTAGAAGATTTTTTTTCAAGTACCGAAAATGTCCCTCGAATGGAGGTTACACTGAATAACCTTTGTACCTGTTACCTCCAATGTACCTGTTACCTCCAGCACTATTCCTGGGACACTTTTTTCTATTCCTGCGAGTGTCCCTTCTAGATGAAGGTTCTGTTGTAATTCCACTTACAACTAACCATAAACTCGTTCAATATACGTATTTCCGGTAGATGGTCCCAGTTATTCTAGCGTTTTCATTTGACTATGCAGCGATGACGTCAGAGGAAATTTTAAATTGGCCACACCCTATGACTACGCAAGGGATATCATTGTTAGCTTATTCATAATGTAACGAAGTCTCACTCGTCTCTGTCCACAGGTTTGTCCAATAAACTGTATGATTGGTTAGCGGCAAAAGCCATGGCACTAACGGTGTTCTCAAATAGGTTATCGCCAACCTTCAGCTGTAAAAAAAAAAAAAAAAAGGTACAGCGGTCGGAGTCAAAAAGAGGTCTCGCCAGTTGACACTCTGTATCCAACGAAAAGGTTTTTGTCATCTGAGAAAACACTTTTTTTTTCTCAATTACACTTTTGTTTAAATTACATAAAAGTTGTTGATATGTATTAGAGCCTGTCGAAGCTTTTTCTGAAACATAATATCAGGTATATTCAAAGCATAACTCGGACTCCAGTTTGATCAAGAACAACTTACACCTTTAAGCGTAGCAGCTAGCTTTGACGGGTCTTTGATGTAGCTTGGGTAACCTATGTCTTCGGCAATAGCATTGGCCTGCAAAGGAAAAAGACTAGTACCTTGAAAAAAGGAGTGTGAGAGTGTTAACTGGGAAAATTGAGTTGAGTTGAGTCACTCTTTACATCATGCTTCCGAACCGTGTAAAAATATCTTCATCTTAGTGGAACACAACCGAACTGCCTAAAGCGCGGGAAAAAGGGGGACGATCAATTCGTGATCGGTTTTAGCTTTGCATCTGATTGGATGAAAAAGTGACGCAGGTCTCCTGAACTAATCACACAGCGAAGTAAAGCAAAACTAAAGCAATCCCCGGATTACTTGGAAATGACGAGCTTCACAATTTAAAACTAATTCGTGACCTAGATCCTACAACTTTAATAACCTCTAACCTTCTCTTTCGCCTTTGCCTTCGTTTCGTCTGACATCCAAGGAAGAGCATCAACACTCTTGAAAAACTCATCCTTTATGAGTCTGGTCATTTGCGTTATCTGGAAGAAGTAACAACTACATCATTGTAACAAATGACAGAAAGACTAGGATAATATCTGTAGTATTAAATAGTATAGAATAAATATCAGAAACATACGGAAGAGGGCAACTTATTCAGTGGAACATTTTCTTTACGAGTTTTAAATTCCTTGTTGACGTCATGCTATTGCGAAGTCATCGCATCTCTGCCGTCACGCATGCGCAGACAACTAACTTCTCTCATTTCTGGATATTGTGGTAATACTTTAATACTGGGGTTAACTTTCTGAGTTATCCTTTTTACCGTTTCCTTGCTTTTTTCATCGAATGCTACGTCCACAAACAGCAAGCCCAGCGGCATTCCAAATACTGGCTGCATTCTGTCAATGCAATCTTTCCAGCGGTATCTGGTGCTGTTTCCTGACATGGCGGTCACATACTCGTCCCGGGCCTCTCGGTATTTTCGCGGCATTGTTTCGATAAAGTTATTGATAACAGTCCAAATGATGTAATTAACAACAACCAAGGGATCCCTGCATGCAAATTTAAATGATGAAAGAAATCAGGAAAATGTAAATGTATTCTTACCTCAAAGGGTCACGAAAGGAATTTCCAAGTTGAGACGCCAAAAATCTGATAGGTCACACTCAGTTCGAATTAAGATAGACCTTATCAAGTAAACAAATTCCCCCTTACGTTCGACTAAATAAAAAACGTTGGCATTTCGGTGTCGATACGTTATTTCGGCTGTAAATGAATTTCAGCCGTGTACGTAGAAGTCACCGTGGGGAGCGTAAATTCGCGTCATGAGATAGCGATAACTCACCTCCAAAATTTCGCTCAATACTTTACTAGGAAACATTGAGCGCTCTTCCGTCACGTTACAAGTTACAAGTATTGCAAACCGCTGGAAAAGTTCGGCTGGTGAGGGATAATTAACCGCTCTTTTAATATTTCGTGATGCAATATTTAACCTTTTCAATCTACAACTCTACACAGCTCTTATTTGTTGAAATTTAAGCTATCAAGATGATGGATTTGTATTTGATGGACACTAAGCTATTAACGAAGCTTCGTTGGTGGGTGACATTAAAGTTTATCAAGTTGATACCACATCCGACCGCGAAAACAAAAGGTCTGAGGTTCCAAGCTTCGTGGGAAGCTCACGTTTCTTCTTTGTCTTTCGCTCGTGACACCTTAATCACCAAATCTCTCTCCATTCAACGACTGTGCATAGTACTGATGAACTACCTTTCATACTTCATCCCAAAATTTTTTTTCTCTCTTTGTAAGCAATCCGCAAGCAATTTCATAGGTTTAAACCGCACCGTCTGTATTTCACGAATTGCTCATCTTTATCGCAAGTTTCAGCTGCATAGTCAGTTAACACAAAATGTAATTACGTGAAGTAAAATGACTACCATATGTAAATTAATTAATCCAACATGGACAACATTTTCCGTTTCGCGGTTTTCTGAATGATGTAATAAATGCTGAACAAGATAAAATCCCAAACACTTACGTTCTTGTTTTTTCCTCGTAAAACTTGAAAATTCTGACGTAAAAATCTATGGGATACGCGACAATTAACTCGTCTTTCTTGAATTTCCGACCCTGTTTTTTAAAAACTGCATTTACCAAGTCCACAAGGTTTTCGAGCTGAATAACGAGGGGAAAAACACAGAAAGAAATTCAAATGAGGAAACACAATAACATCTTTATTCAAAAGACAAGGAATAAAGTGATATAGGCCACGCGTTATGTTCACTATCGTGCTACTTGCACCTTCCTCGCATGCTACGACTCGCGCGAAGCGAACAACACGCGCGATAATGAGGAAGGCTGGAAAACGTTTTAACAAATAACGAAAAAAAATTATTGATAATGAAAACGCAGTAGCAATAAGGAAAGTTATGAGGGTTGAATTAGTTAGAGAACAGAAATGTCAATAGGCTATCAAGCAAGGCAATTGTTATAGATATAATCGCTCTTAGGCAAGCGGGTGACCTTTGCTTTAGCATCGGAAACATCGACAAATGTAGCTACACAATAGAAAAAAACATGGATTACGGGATATGCTTCCAGAATATTCATGTTTTTGCCTCAGAGTATAGCCACAAAATAACACTGAGGCAGAAAGTCTTAACCCGATCTTATGAAAGCTGATTGGCAAGTGTGCGAACAAAAATAGCCAAGTTAAAGATGTTCAGGCATTCTTCCCGATGCAAAAAGGTGTCGATCCAAATTAGCGTGATTCTGTTATCGTCAACTTACTTTTAATTTTGATGCGGAGCTGAATCGCTGCAATGTTGTCCTTAGCTCAAAGGTAGCTATTCCAGCAGGCATTTCTCTCTGCAAAGTTTCTATTATGGAGCTTCCATCTAGCGATTTATCCAACTATATTTTAAGCGAAAAAAAAAATGGCTGAATCAGTCAACCATTTAACCCCTGAGGGTGACTGCCATCTACCTTATCCTTACTGCACCACCTCTGAATAAAACGTTAAGGTAGTGAAAACAAAAGAAATGATCGCAAAATGAAGAAGCTCTTGAATGTTTGAGAAATTCTCCTTATCAATTCTCCAGGAAATAAAAAGAGAAAAGTGTGGAGACTATACATTCTAATGTTGGGGAATAAATGGATAATGAGTTAATATGCGCTCAATAAATTATTGAATCCAACAAAATAAGGGCTCAGTGTACGGAAATATCCCAGATATAATGGCAACCAACAACAGTTCAAATATGAATTATTTTTCTTACCTTTGCCAATTCAGTTTCCAGGTCAAACACTTTCATCATTTCTTCGTCTGAGTCAGGGCCTCCACCGAGAAACTTGGCTATTTTTTTCATATACTTTTTATAGGCTTCCCGGCCCTGAAACCCAAAAGAATACTACGTCAGTGATCAGATAAAGAGAATCTATACCTCTCACGGGCAGCGAGGAAGTTTAACAGACAAGCTTTTTTATTCTAATAATGAGCTGTTTATCGCATACAGAACGCGAATTCAAAAAGTCACATACAACAAGTCCCAATCTTGTTTAATATTCCTTGGTACTAACATATTAGTGCTCAAAACCTTAAGAATGGATTTAATAAGAATGAAAAACTCAATCGTTCTTTAATTGACTCCATAGCTCTGGCTCGTTTGGCACTCGGAGAATCAAAAATTCTTTTCAAAGAAGTATTAAAAGATTAATTAAAACCAAATCCCCAAATTTAAGAGCGCTTTGTAGTAGTAGCATAAAAAGCAACGCGAAGTCATCTTTGCAGCAACTACAACCATTTAGAAGACAGTGAACGTCGTTGAATGTCCTCACAATGTGTGCGCAATGTCCAACGAGAGATCTGATAATAACTGTACACTAACCTTAAGGGTTTCTTTGATTACGCATGCGTGTACTTACAGCTTGATGTTCGGTTGTACTCTTCGCGTAATAGGATTTAACCATACCAAGTTGTCCCTCACGAAACTACAATAGATTTATATCAAATTATGAAGATAGGGCAGGTTCCCTTCCTTAGGATAATCTCCTAATCTCCATATCATTATCACTCAATCGAATGATTTCTGATAAAAATTTGTTCTTTTACTCAAAATCCACTCGCGTGAATTTCCATTCTTATTTGAAATTGTTCGAAAAGTGTTTCGATCTTAGCTCGAATAATGATTTTGTTTTTACTACTTTTCGCAATAACCAAAGCAGCAGCCGTTAGTGAATTGTGCGGCCAGGCTACTAAGTTATTTTTTTACAAAATGGCAGCCTCCATTGTCAGATTTTTAACGCGTCAAAAGACCGCTCCCGACCGGTTAGAAATTAGGTCACTCTTAGGAATGTCAAAAGTGGTAAGTTATGACTTAATATTCCTTTAGATTAAGCATACTTTTCTTTCAAGAGCGTTAGAGATAACAACTGACCTGCAGAATGTGTTTGTTGGAGTTATGAGGATCTACAGACACTCCAATGTCAACAAAAGGTTTGATGAACAATTCTCTAGTCACTTTAGCAATCCTCTCTGTGATGCTCATCAATGACAAGGGTGTCATGTTACCAGTCACGTTCCATCCCCCCATTTGGTCAATCAACTTCTTGAGCGGATCATCTCCTAGAGCCTCGACAGCCACTGTGTTATTGCAGGCGTTGAAGAAACCCAGTGTCTTCATAACAGCTTCATTCTGGAAATGAACGTGATATGCCTTGGTCAGCAGAAAAGACCACAACGAGGGAAGAAAAACAGCCCACAATTTAACTTACTTGTAAGTAGTTTCTGTTGGCATTTTCTAAAGCGGCCCTGAGTGTATTGTAGCTTCTCTCTCTAGCCAATGTAAGGCCAGTAACAAACGTCTCACTATCTCCTAAAGGGTTCTCGTTTTCCCATCCGCCGCACACATACTCGTAAAAATCCTCACAAGGATCAACGCTCTGATTCAGCTGTTTAAAGGCATCTTTACAAGAAGAAAAGAAAAGTCCGGTCAGTAAACCGTGAAGGACAAGCTTCTTTTTTTTGCATCGCTCACCTCGCACTTGCCTCGCACTCGCTTCGTGCTTACCACCGATTGCAATAATACTCAGATAAAATAAAACTACGCCTGTTTCACAGGCTACAGGAGATAGGGGTTATTTTTCTGAATGTATTAGCTGTACTAGCCATTGGAGTAAGTAAAACGAGAATAAATACTTATATTATATTGTCTCAAAAAAACAACAACAAAAAAACAAAAAAAAAAGGACAAAGAACAAAAAAACATGTCCGTTTGGACTGAAAAGTTCAATTGTCTGGCGTGAATGGTCAAGCCGTCATTTCTCGTATCTGTGAAAGCCGTGGTTATTTAAAGAATTACTTGACGGCGCCCTCGATCGGTTTATCGATAGTTGCTCTAAGGAGTCAAAAGAGGAACTCGTGTTTTACAAGTTTCACTCGTTTTCTGGCAAAATTCCGCGTGATAAATCTACAGAAAGTGCAAGGTATATTGCCTTTTAACATAGCTGAGAAACTATGCGCACTCTGATTGGTCAAAAATATATAATTTTTCTAATACCAATAAGCTAATTCTTATTTCTAAAAAGAAAAAACATCACAGCAGGGTAGTAACTCACTTGGGATGTTAGGATAACATTCACAATATTTGTAGGTCACTCGCCTTTCAAATTTATATTTACAAGTTTTTCTCGTGTTTTCCAACTCTCTGGGAGAATATTAAATAACCAATGAAAAGCGCGCTTCATCGCTTCATTGTACGAGAGAAAAATATGTGGTTTTTACCGCTAAACGCAAGAGCAGAAATTGCTTTCTTCATACTGTGAGTACTGCTGGTTATGTACACATTTCAAATCAAAATGACTCACCGACTGTTAAATACGTATTAAACAGCGAGAGGTTTTGAACTCTTACAGTTTTAACACCCGCATCGATAGGTTTCAACAAGAAATTACCAAACGCGATTTTTTAAAAAAAAAAAGACATATGACCTCAAAACATGTTTAATTAAATTTAAATCAAGATAAACATTTAACAGACAAAGTTCAAGGCCAAAATTCCTCCATAGATAAGTAGTCGATAACATCAATTGTGAATCACTCAATTTTCCGCACGGAGAATTATCTCGAGAGCTTTTCTAGAGCTACTTGGGGAGTAATTTACGTGAAAAGTAACAAGCAATTCTGCGTTGTCGAAGACGTGATTTTCATGTCCTGAAATACAATAAATCTTACCTTGGGCAGTGAAGAGGCACGATTTTGATCCACAGTATTTCTGTGAAGTTGAGCTGCACTGCTGTTCAGGCCGCGAAGTTCCGGATCTTTCCGTCAGGTGTAGCGCGATGAAAACGATTGAAATCACAAGGAAAGTGAATAACAAAACAGATAAAATTATCAAGCATTTCATATTCGCAGTTCTTCTAACAACCGGTTTGAGCGAAACACCTTCCTTCTGTTCAAATGGCTCCATATTCTCTCTTCACCCGCGTGAGGCTTGCTATAAATAATCTATTCAGTCTGTAACCCGAGCGGAGTGAATACTTTAGGATTTGTTATTTTTAATGAACAGCAGCGCGTGTGTGTAATTTATTACCAGACGCTGTAGACCGGAAGAAGTGTCATGAAAAGTGCATGAGTTTAAGGCAAGAAGCTGTCATAGTAAGTGCAAAAGTCTTCCTAAAATAACGTGAGAAATTTTTTAGATAAAAACACTGTAACTTCAATTGGCAACCTGGCTCCACCACCGATGTAGTGTGTTATGACTCACCATGGTGTGGTTATTTTTTGATATTAATCGCTTTTAACCTTTTTTTAAACCAGGGTTTAAGGACTGTAATGGTTGTTGCGTTTAATGTAAAAAAAATATATCTTTAATTATGTGATTTATTGTATAAGATATTGAGTTAATCGGATATATTTTTTGTCGTTTTCCATTTGCCATTGAAATGAATGCTGTAAAAACTGCGAATAAAGCGTACAACAAATTCGTGCTATTTGCCGTTCGCTGGTTTAAAGCCCTCAAACGCTTCTATAAAAAAAAAAATCAATAAATATGTGGATATGAAATAACACAGGTTTAAATTGTGATCACTTTCTGCCACCAGGACTAAAAAAAAATAATTGGCTTAGAATAATGATACTTAGTAAAACAACCTCCTTAAAGTATGCTGAGAATATTTACAGTATCGAACTTTTCACCTAAACACGTGTTAATTAAATTACACTCGCCGAGGCCTGCACTTTGTAATACTTTAGCTGCCAAAAACTCGATTTGAACGAAATGAAATTATAAAAATGCACGCGATTTTATTTCGTTTTCTGGGTCAAGAGCAGGCAGCTAATCAGGGTATATCTGGCTTTTGGGAATCTCAAAACAGTAGGTACTCGACATGTCTGACATGAACTTGAAGCGACATTGAGACACGTCACTTACTTGCGCAATTTCCGAAACTTTACGCAACCCATATCAGAGGTCAAACTCAACTCACTTTGACGTACTGGAGAAAAAAGCGGAGTTAATGTCTTTTATTTGATGAGGAAAGACTGGGTAAGTATTAACAATTTTCTGTGGCAAAGCAAGGAAAACAAGGAAAAAAACTTACTTTCCTTGAATTTTATATTTTTAGTCATATTTTAGTTTCTAATTCATTTTATGGTGGAAAAATCTAATGTCTTCAATTAATTCGGCCTAGGTTGGTCATAAAGTTTATTACTAGGGCTAAGACTTATAGCTATACCTTTCTTGTACCTTAATAGCCTTCATGAGTGGCTTTTATAGGGGAGGGTGAGGGTACTAATTTAGAAAGGCAATCCTTGAGGTCTGCATCAAAACGATCGCACTTCACCCTCCCCTCCGTCATCTTTCTCCGAGAGTAAAGCTTTGTGAATATGCAGAGGGAAGGCTTCAGCGAAATCCGCATCACAGTCGTTGAAAAGCAACCAATCAACCTCACGTCCCGAGAAAGACCAGCGGTAAGCAGTCAGAAGGTCCCGATCCACATGTGAAGTAATTACACCGTGAGTCGAATGATAGTACTTTGTTTTCATCCACTTTGAAATGTAAACAGAAATAGCGACTATTCCAGCGGGCGCACCAAGGCTAATTTTCACCCGCAAAACTGTATGGAAGGTATGCATGTTGCGCGCGCAATTCGACTGGTATCTTTATGACGTAAAAGGCCTAACGCTGGTCGAGTCAGAAATCCTTTTATTGTAGTACTCTCGTCATGTCGAACGACCCTCTGTTACAAGCCACATTGCAGTTGTCCGAGGAGTTACTCTGTAGAAGACCAGAAGAGAGAAGCATCGACGACATACAGCGTATTCTTCCATGGATTCGACACAGGAGTAGTTTGTTTAAAAACCTGGAAGATGGTAAATGTATGGCTGTGCTCACACTCTCAACAGACTCTTTTTACATAGATCTGATTTAGTTTTTTCAGCTGGAAATGAACCCGTTTTCTTTGTGATTTGGTACGGACAAAATTTCTTTAACTCCCATGGATTACCAAGATAAAAATTTTCCTTATATCTTATATCTTATACCGTTTTCTGGGTATATACTGTAAATTACGGAACCTCCTTGACGGCTAATATGCATAAATACGAGCGTAAGAAACTGGATCCGTAACTTACAGTACGGACATTTAACTCGGTTAGTAAGAAGTATACATTTATATGGTTATCTGTTTGAAGAATGTACTCTAGACGCTCCGATTTTGAGTTGGGGTTAAGACTATTTGTTCCTTTTTAACAGAGACTTAAGTCAACTTGATAAAACATGTGCAGTTGATCAAAGTAAAGAAAGATCATGTCATCGTACGACAGGGAGAGAAGGGAAACTGGTGAGTACTCTTCAGGGTCGTTCTCAGGGCTCTTCCGGCTCATTGCTCGTGTTTTTTCTCGCCCCTTGGAAAATACAACGTAACGGAAAATATCTGCTAAAAATATGTTAAACCATCAAATAAGGGGTATGTTCATTGATTTACTTCTATTATCTGCTCCGCGCTATCCATCAGTTGAATAGTTTATGAACTTGCATTTATTGCTTTGAAATAAAATATGATCTGAATATGCGATTACTCTCTGGCAGTTTCTACGTCATTCTTAAGGGTGCAGTGTCAATTTACGCCAGAAAGGAAGATGATCATCACACCGATTACCACCATCATCATGACATGGGTGCAGTCCGCGGCGCCCAGGAAAGAGTAGCGTACTTTGGAAATGAGCTAGGAAATCTGAAAAGTGGAAAGAGTTTTGGTGAGATGGTTCTAATGAGCGACAAGAAGGAACGAAATGCCACCGTGATCGCCGATGAGATGACGGAATTGATTGTTATCAATGAGGAATTGTTCAAGAGGGCTTTTTATGCGTATAACATTGAATGGAAAGAGAAGTCTGCCTTTGCTTTGGCTTGCCCACTGTTTGCTTCATGGCCAACAGCACTAAAAGCTCTCTTGATTGAAAACCTTAAAATGCACAAAATCCAGTTTGGAAATCGGTTAGTGAAGCAGGGCTCGCCGTGTAATGCGGTCTATTTCATCGCTAAAGGTGCGGCTAAGGTATTATCTGACCCCAGAAAGTGCAAAGAACAGTTCGAAGCTTTTGCACCTAAAAAGAGGAAGAAGAAAAAGGAACGAAACCACGGAGAAATAGAAGAAGAAGAAAGAGAAGAAGGAAAGACTGAACTAAACGCACTAGAAGATTTGGTTAGGCCTTTGACTGTTATTGAAAAACGACGAAGAAGATTGGAGTACGGATTTACTGCCTTGGAAGACAGGTTACGGCGCCGTGAAATACAAGCCTCCTTAATTGGGCCCGATGACATCATTGGTGACGTGAGTCGGTTCTTGATATCCCAGAGTACTGTGCGAGCGTAGAGTGTGTCGAGGCGTTAGAGGTGTATGAGTTGGACAAAGCAAGCTTTCAGCGGCTTGTAGCGCGGCGCAGCCCGGAAACACTGGCGCTACTGTATCGAGTTGTCCTCACAAAGCTGAGGTTACGAGTGGAGAAGTTCAACGAGATACCATTGTTCAAATATCTGCTCGATCGTGCTGAAGCGGCGCCTAATAAAGAAACATCGAAGGCGCTGAGGAGAAGAAGCACCCTACTGCCCCTGATCAAAAAACCATTAGCTAAGGGAGGAAGATGGAAAACAATCAAAGCCACATTTTTGTTAGAAGGGCAGCCGGCTAGACAGAGCGAAACCATTCTGGAAATGAGAGGTGAAGTTAGTTACAAGGATAAGGAGGCCACCTCGAGGTGAGATAACAAAACAAAATAAGTATAGAATTCAATATATGAATAAAATATAAGGCGAAGTTCTGCACTCGGGCCAAGTGGCCCACAAGCCCATGAACCCATCTTGCCCGCTCGGGAACGCCCGCTTTGATCCTCCGTGAGGCGGGAATACAAAGTTCGTAATTCGTGGACAATGTCGACAAGAAGAAGACAGTTCATTTATAGAAAACATAAACGAGTACCAGCCATCACTGTTGGCTTCCAGGGCTCGAAAATAAACAAGTCATCATTGAGTCTTGAGAAAACGTGGGATTTCTCTATTTCATTTCAAATAAGAGTTAACCACCTCAGAAATACTTGTGCTATTTAGAGAATCGTTTATTGACCAAGCTTGTTCGATCAAAATGGCTGGTCACTAGCCTCCTTCCTTTTTTTTTCGTTTTAATCGACCCATCGTCCCAGTCCATTAAAACGCGAAGAAGTAAAGAACTCGGACAATATCCAGCATACTGATGTCATGCTTGGTCAATAACACATATTTATCGACCGATAAGTCAATTTTTACTTTTGTACTGATATGCCATTTGTGCAATGGTGTTCTGGAAAAAAGCGTATCGCAAAAGAAACTGTGAAAAGGGATTCAAAAAGGAACTTTCAGGAAGTAACTCCAGCAGAATCACTCTAGGAAAGATGGCTTTTACTCTCTTCATATTATGGTTTGTCGAGTTCATTCAGGTTCGGTTCAAATGTTGGCCGCCTGTCTTCACTTGCATTAATGTGGCTCTGTCATGTCTGATGACCACGCATAAGCTGCCGAAGAAAGCTTTAGTCAGTCTTCATAACTCTTTAACCCTTTAACTCCCAAAAGTGATCAACATGTATCTTCTCCCTGTAATATCCATGCATTATCGAGCAAGCAAGTAATGAGAAAACTCAAATTTAGACAGGTAGAAGTTCAGTGTTATCTTGACCTATCACCAAATTCTCGTAACTAATTTACAAGGGAATGAGTTGAAGCTAAAAAGGGAGAACTAAAAATCAGATCTTGGGAGTTAAAGGGTTAACAACTATTATTTCTTTGACAAGTTAGTGATATAGAAACTTTACTCGATAAACTCAGCTCCTTATTCTCAGCTTTTGTTAATCAGCTTTCAAAACACCGGAACATGATCTTTAGAGTCACGCGCGGTAATGAAATGTTTTCGGAAGTTTTGCATTTACGTTTTTCCTGAGTTAACCTTAATTCCTGTATAAAATTACAGGAAGACTTTCTTAGACGACGTTGGGAAAACCATCAATCTTTTTTTTAATGCGATTATCAAATTTTTCTGGAATCCTCACAATTCTATAGAAAGCGCGACTTATTTACAAAAACGGCAAAATAGAGTTTCTGGCGGTTTATCTTCACTCTTTTGTTCATTAAATCGATTATATTCACAGAAGTGCTGAACAAAAGGCCTAGGGTTTTTGTTCTTTACCTCAGGCTTGATCTGGGGATCGTTGTAAATCAGAGTTCATTTTTAGCGTTTGCCGTTGGCGCAGATCCAGGCTTACGTATTATGCTTTCAATCCGACTGTTTACTTTTGATATTAGTCGAGCACGTAGCCTGATTTTTATTTTTAAAGAAACATTGTTTTATTTTTAACAACGAATTGCATTAACATCCAATTGGATTACTTAGCAAACAGTGAGTAGCTAAAAAAACCCTAAGAACTTGAAGAATTGTCGGTCTTTATTTGTGAGATAGGAAATCTTCATCAAGCAGTTGTTGGTTAAGACGTACATGAGCATCAGACGCGATATACTCAGCTGCCTTCAAAGGACGAAATTCTGAAAGTGTGATTAAAAGTTTGGAGCTGACTATTTCAAGATAAGTGAGGATCAAGGCATAGAGAAACAATTTACAAATGCGTGGGAGGGAGGGCGGGGCAATGATAGATCACTTCAGAAAATGATTCTTTTACAGCTAACTCTTGATACAAAGCTTTCCTTAATTAAACATCTCATTCCTGCACTTGTTATTCGATATTTTCTTTCAGTGAAAAGAAAAGAAGAGACCAAAAGCGCTCCGATAGAAAGGTATTGATGAAAATATACATTTAAACCGCTTATTATGCAATATACCGCACTTTCTATCGGCTTACCGGTGCAATCACCCACGCAAAGAATTGCGTAGAATCACAAGCCGCAGCCGAGTGATTTACACACTTTGTCGTGTTCTCCTAACATCCCAACTTGATTATTACGCCAGTAAACCGATAGAAAATGCGGTCTATTGCATTTATGAATTAAAATTAAAAGCAAAAAAACCAAATGTTGCACTTTTCTATGGGTTTATACCGGTGCAACAAACAATAGCAGGTAATTTAGCGTTAACAACTGAGTTGAACACGTAAATTGGCCATCGTAAAGGGTAAAAAAAGCTGACGTTTCGAGCGTTACCCTTTACGGTGGCCAAGTTACGTTTTCAACTCAGTTGTCAACACTAAATTACCTGATATACTCTCCCACCGACGTAGCACCACAATTTCTTTAGAAACTTACCCCTTTTATCAACAAACAATAGGTTTTTGACCAATCAGGGTGCTTGTAGTACCTCAGTCAATCGAAAGATCCTGTTTTAACTAAAATAACATCTAAAAAATTGTTAATAAAATTTCAAGTTGGGTTTGAGTTTCAGAGAGAGGGAAATCTTCAACATTGATACAACGATCATTTGTCTTAAGAATTATATCTCGTCCACTTTATTGCAGATAAAACAATTTGAGCTCCCTTGCCCCTGTTTTTTATTCTTTTTAAAATAAGTTATCCCTGATTTGTAGAGCCAACTTCAGGGAATTCACGACGAATAATTCGGCATTTAGCCATTGCTCGATAAATATATACAGATATAAAATTTCAATTTTTTACCGAGTGTCTTAAAATTGCGACTACCGTCAAATGAACGACTAACAAGAGTTATGTTCAAAGGTAAGGTTTAAGTCTTTTAATTCAAGCGAAAATACCAATGACGCAAAAATTTGCGAAACAATTGAGAACGATGCGTAATAGAAATCTGCCCGGATCAATAGTATCTGAAATTGAATTGGTTATCAATACAAATGATGCAAAAGGAACACGCGTGAACCTTCACAAGTAATTTCAATTATCGCAAACGAAAAAAGGTAAAAAGACACTATTTGATGATAAAGATGCCAGAGTTCTTTTTAATTCCTTTTGTTTGCTAACTTTCAGGAACCAGTCAAAAAGCAGTACACATCCGAAGAATTTCGTGCCTTGAAGAAGAAAATGCAGGCACGAGGAAAAATGATACGATAAGGCGGTATCTAAGGAACTGTAGGAAGCACTAACTTTCGTAAAAATCAATTGAGCGATTTGACGTTAATAAAATTTGATATTTAGACTTTAAACATTGACACAGGTGAAGTAAATAAACGTGAAATCAGGTGAATATTGAATGCCTTCCATTTCTGATAACCTCGTAGATACTTTGGCATAGGGATTTATGCCCCCCCCCCCCCACCGTCCACCTCCCCCTGTTCCGCCAAAGATCCACGCCAGCGGACTTTTCCTATAGCCAGACACCTCTTGTAAGACGAAACGTTTTGATCCTTTGGGGATTTCGACTTTGAGTGCGACATTTTGATTCAAGTTATCAGCAAAATATCACAATAAAAAATCCTTTGTGAAGTACTTTGTTGCTTCCAAATTTATACAATTGCTGTTTTGGGCCTTTTTTATTGAAAAAGCTATAAAGCTGTTAGCGTGCGTGTATCTTTCTTCTGCTTCTACACCATTTTTCGAAAAACCTCGTCTTTCATTGCTGCTGTGCGTTTTTCCCGACAGAAGAAGAGTATCAGAATCACGGTAGCTTTTTTCTCAGAAAAAAAAAGGGTGTGTAGATATTTTTCAATTCGTTGCCATGACAACAACATTTGACGTTATAGGAACTCCTTGCACTCTCTCTAGCTTTAAAAGTTCTAGTCATTAATCCCATTCAGTGTGATAACCCTATGAAAGTATGCCTTGGGTAAAACACTGGGAAGAGGAACTAAAAAAATCTTTTGTTTCCAAGAAATTAATTCTTGTGAACAGTATTCACAACTTGACGCACTGAAATTAATGGTGCATAATGACGTGAGATTGACGACATTTTCTTTTCGTGGACATTTCCGTGTCGCACATGTTTGTCGCCAATTTGAACTTAACCCTAGGGTGCTACTCTCACAAATCGACCACAAAACCAACAAGTTTAAGGCTATGGTCACGATTTGGTAGAATCGTTTGTTGAGATGTGCAAAATTACCTTCAATGCGAAGGAAACAATAAAATGTGTTACTTTGATGAAATAAAACAAACATTTAAAATTTCCTGTGTTCTTATCACCTTGTTTTCCCCTGAACGCCCTCTTCTCGGGGGTGGAGGGTGTGATTTACTCCCTTGAGTACATACGCATACTTAAAACATGGCTAAGATTCAAACAGCATCAAAAAATTTCGAGAATCACCACTTCCACGCCCTCTTCCCCCTTCCCTTTAATGTGGCATCAATGACTCAATGGAGTGGCCCTTTTTTCGTTCTTATTTAATTTTATTGGGAAGTAGTTGTCTGTCAAGGTCTCTTAAACTGACTAAAAGGCCATCATATCATGGTTATGTCACTTGAACGTCACTGTGCAAAGAACACATCTTTTTTCAATTCAACAAACTCATTAATCAAAGGGGCTATCTTCCTCCTTCAGTATCAGTCATAAAATTTCAATTCAAGCTCGCCAAGGACGATATCTATTGACGATTAATACTTCAGAGCGCTTAAAGATAAATAATGCATTTGATCAGAGCCTGTGGTGAAGAAATTTCTGAGCAGTTTTACTAAATTTTCAGGAATCTAACATTTAGGTGATGTGTGATCCATCAAACATCAAAATACCAATTCACTTACAGTTATGTAAGTGTTACGAAATGAGATTCCTTCTTGGCATATCTTTCCCAGCATACGTTGCTGTGAGGCATACAGCATGACGTAACATTATAATGTGTTTCTGACGCACAAAAACAGTAAAATTACGGAAATTAAATGGATTTTGGGAGATTTGACATAGTTTTCACGCGGAAGAAGGAATTCAAACGCAGATTTTTGAGTATCTCTTGTGCCTTTGTTTCTAAGGCCAGCTTGGGCCCGTTTTTCTAAGGCCTCGTAAAGCTGTTGTGTTTTCATTCAAGATGGGGATTTCACAAGTTTTGAAAATTACACAATGAAAATGTCACCTAAAGAAACAAAAGGGAATGGTTAGAGTAATAGAAACTACTTCTCTATTCTTTAAATTTTGATTTTAAGATATGGCTTCAGCTTTCACAAGCGTCACTGATGTCGTTCACCGACATACCATTCGCACGACCTATGTGAAGCAATCACAACTGGGTCTGTTATGTAATCATGGAACCCTTTTTTACATCCGTCTAAGAAATGTTGTAGTAAAAATCGAAAAGAAGAAAAGAAAAGAAAAATAGTGTTGAATAAAAAACGTTCTCAAAATCTGAAGCTGAGTTCATCGTCCATATTTCATTTTAATTGTTGATATCGAGTTACATCGTTTCACGTCAAAAACTGAAAGCTTGTCCACCGTTATACTAAAACCGTTACGTGTAGCTCACTTATCACTACAAAAGCTACGCAAGTCGTCGCGAGCCACGGATCATTTTTTTCGAACCAAAAGATTAGTCACAATTGTAACTAAAAATGGTTTTTTCTCTTTTCGTGGGAATAGGATTTATCCAATATGCAGAAAGTGTGCTTTATCTTAAAGGGTTATTTAAAACGAGCTCTGCATACTTATTTGACTGGCGGAATAATTGAGTAATTTAGTAAGATAAGAATTACCGCTACCTTTTTTTTTTGCCAGTTAAGTTATCGAAGAGCGTTTTTGTTGTTGTTGTTTTTTCTTAAATATGTTTTCTCATTTATTTTACTAAGTGACTAAAGTACGCCTCACATTTCTCGTTGCAGTAGAAACTGAAAAGAAATTTCCATTTTCCAACCCTTGAGGAAATGTTTTGATCAAATTTTGGAAAACAAGTCCGAGAGACCAAGGACGACGGAAAACTTGAAAGTCATGCTTCCGACAGCTCATCTCAAATGAGTTGTTTTGTCATTGAAAAAAAAAATCTTAAGCATTCGAATAATTACCCGACCACGCTCAGTTTAGCGAATTTGTGCGACAGCTGTGAATTTTAAAGATAAACTACATTTCAGATACCGCGATGAACGTCATTGATAAATTTTCAGAAGGACTAAAAGATGGATACGAAAGCGAAGATTAACATTGAGCCTTGAAGATCGTGCTATTTGTTTCCGCTATAGAGGAAAGACTATGATTTATTGTGTAGAGTAAAATGTTCATCGTTTTAATCAGTGCTTGGAAGATATTGTTATGAAACAAAGATTTCTCGCAGAAAAATATTACAACGCTTAAAATTATTCCAAAGTATACGAAATGTGTGTTGAATAAAATTTATCGCAAAATATGAAAATCATTACATAAACTGGATCAGGAAAATGTTTAAAAAGAAATGGGAACAGAATACTAAATAACAATAGATTCTAGAAAAAAAACTAATATTGTTATCAAAATACAAATCTAGCCACCACGGATATGAATAGGTCTGAAAAAAGGTATAAAAAAAATGAGAACTTGAAAAAAATTTTTATCGTGTAATATTTCATACAAAATACGTTTTTTTGGTGCCAGGATTCGCACAGCAAATTAATAATATGAACTGAATTGAAAACACTTAAGCGATGTTGGCGTACATTTAAGAATATTAATTGAGCGATGCTAGAGCAAAAAAAGAAAAGGCTTTTCTGATCTGGCAGTTAATTAATTATAGAAATTTAGAACAAGTGGTTCAATCCTTATTTTCAATTTTCTTTTTGCAATTCCTTTAAATTTTGGTTTCATGATATAGGGAACTTGTTTTCAAAGTGACAAATAAACAATTGTATGAAGTATGGGTCGCAATTGTTTTCAATCTTTAATTACTTAAATTCAAATGATAAAATTGCAAATTCAAAATTCTGTCGAAATTAAATTTTTTAGGAAATGTCTCAGAGAAGATATAAATTAAATGTCCTATTATAATTTTTTTCTTCTTTATTAGCTCAGATATTTGAAGTAGATCGTTTTGCGGATAGAGAGGTGACGCAGAAAGAAACAAGTTCAAAGAACAATCACAAATTTTAACTTGACATTCGCAAATTTTATTATGATATATATTTCAGATGAAATTATTTGTGTAAGATCGGGTATTGAATGTTGAAAGATATGGACCAGGTCGAAGAATGCGGAATTTCTCCGGGAAGAGGGCAAAGCAAATATCTGGGCGAGCTTCAAGAAGTAATGTTTGCCTCTCGAGATTTCAAAGAAGGGTGAAAAATACCTGGAGCCTCTTTGTCCTATGGGACACATTTATTCAGGAGCAAGGCTAATGAAGGCTGTATATAGCATTAATTACCCAGTAGAAATAGATGATAAAAAGGCTTACACGAAGTTATGAAGAGGTAAACTCTGATCCAGCTGAAAAGCTGGGGACTGAAATATTCCAGCAACATCTTAGGTCATGAATTTGATCCTCTAACTAGCTCTGAGTTTGTTTCAGCGACGAGCCAACGGTCGCACATTCAAGTCGATGGTTCATTTGGGTGATTAATTGTCGGATAAGTGTTTAAATATTGATATCATTTACTCCCCCCGCCTACGAAAAGGAACTCAAAGCGCCGAATAAACCCTCTTTGAGAAGGAAGTGATGGCAGTAATCTTTCATAGTTGTTTCCGACAACATGACACTAAAAGGAATATAAGCAGATCAAGTTTTCAATTTTATGCATACGACCCGTGCTAAAGAACAAAAGGGAGAGAACGGTGAGTTATCAAGGTGAGAGATCCCCAATTCAAAGTTACCTATGAACTGACATAACCCTAAGACATTACTAGAAGCAACTGAACACTAGAAATACTCAAAACCCTACTCTTCTTGTAAAATCTAGGTAAAATTCACAATTTTCTTAAGGTTGTCAACAATTGGCATTTATTCCTTCCGAATAGAGTGAAATTTAAGTATTCCAATCAGATTTATCGTATTTCATTTTCACGTCGGATATCAATGCGTAGAGAGAGAACCTACGAAAAACTATTGCCTGAAATTCTGTGTTCTTTACAAGAATACATCAAAGCAATACTTTGGGAGGGAGTCTTACTTCTAATGAAAACAATCGAGATCTTGTAACCACGGTATTTAACGGATAGTTGCAACCTTTACTTTTCGGGGCTTCACTCAAAAATTGAAAACAGAATGCAATTACATTATCTTAATCAGTAAGAACCGTTATTTTCAACAGAATCTGTTGAAAAATTGATTACGGACTTCGGACGCTAGGTAAATAAACAAACAAACAATATTATCCGAAATGAAATGGTTGTTTTCCAAATTTACTCACGGGGAGGGTTCATTTAAATTTAAGTGATTCTCTACGTTAACATTCTGCGAACAATTTCAACAATATGTTCTTTGCTTTTTCACTGTGTAGCCATTTAGTTTGGGTTTATTTATATATATTTCTTTCGTGCAAAAGGCCCTCGTAGTGCAATAATCAACAATGTCAAACTTACTATGAGAAAATACTTTGACGTAGAGTTGGTTTGCTACATTGAATGTGAAAGGTTGTCTTTTTTTAGCGAAAAGAGATTTCACCATCACAGTTCTAAGTTAGAAACAATTTTATTGTTTGATAAAAATGTCTCATTCAATTCCAGAGAATTGATATCGACGGCTGAGCCTCGTTTTGGTGCGAAATGCTTACTACGTTTGTAGTTCTGTTTTTTCTGCAGTCGGGTGAGACATTTATGTTAATTTTACCTTTTCTGACCTTTAAGTAACTTTCTCTTTGGCTGTTTTTATGCATCAACAACCTCCTTCTTATTGTTCTAGCAGCTCCAGAACTTAAAATGCTACCATGTATTTTCTTTAAAATTGAGTTTCGACTCGGACATTAATGATTTCTTTTTTAACTGACACCCCGCTGATGCCATTTTACTTCCGAAAATCGTTGATAATTTGTGATCACCACTGCAAATAAATGTACGTGCGATTGGTTGAATGGAACCTCATTTCGTGCGCTGAGCTCCATGTTCTCTCAAATCTCGCTCACACGAATGTCAGTGGGCGTCCTTATTTGTCGTAAATCTCAAACCAGTTAAACTAGAAATCTAACCATTGAGACAATCGAAAGATTCTTACTTCAAGAATTTTTATTATTACCATCATCTTAATTCACGTTCTGTTAAACCGTACTTTTAGTCTCTTCTAGGAATTTGAACTTCGTTGACAGTCCGAATCCTGCCGATGAAGCCCCCTTAAACGGCTGTCAAAATGAGGAGGAATGCGAGTACGACTCGCGGCAGCGCGTGGGCCGCTCGAATGCGCTTACACAGAAGCGCCAAGTCCCATGTGACAGACTTCCGAAGCACGAGCAGCTAAGCTGTAACCTATTTATAGGCAAGAGAGGGCCTGATTTCTTTAGAAAGACGTACGAGCGCTTTGCGAATCCTTTACAGCTTCAAGACCCCGATCCAAGATGCACAAAATTTACCTGTCGTTTCAACCCAAGTGGCAAAAAGAAATTTATGGTTAAGAAAGGTGTCCGTGTTACTGCACCGAAGGAGGATAGCATGGGTGATGTAACCTCAGACACCAACTCAAAAGCTTGTACCAATCCGGCAGATTTGTTTTGCTACGGTAATGGAGCTGGACGAAAGCGATCGGTAAGTTGTCCTTACATTACCGTACAACTCTTTCCCGCCCAGGCTTAACTTATTCCCTTCCACGTCTAGCGGGGAATTAGACCATGGAAACTGCTCACCATCTCGGCTTATTGTGCGACATCTTCTCAAGTTGCATTGGTTTTTCAAGGGTGTGCCCGATGCTGTCCACCTTGCAATTTCTGATTTAATGATCGTTTTTTTTCCTCGTGTTTCGCTACGGCTTACAATTATCCGTTCCTTAGGACCCCTAGTGGAAACTCGGGCTTACCAAGGCATAATCATCTAACTTCGGGTTCCCGTTTATAGAATGAATGCTTTGTAAGCTTGCAGGATTTCGTAACTATTGAGGTAGCAGGTATTTGTAAACCACGCGTCGTGGTTTTGCATGTAGGGCTAGGTTGTTAAGCTTTTTAAAATGGCGGTCCCCATGGTCGAATTTTTGCGAATTGAAAATTATCAGAACGCGGTAAATAACGATTTTTTAAAAAAAAAAAAATATACTTTAGGAGACAAAAACACCTGTTTCTAAAACATGCTTCTCCAAGTTGAGGCAGAGCATATGCAATACGTGGTGTGATCAAGCACTAAATAAACTGCATGCCAAGGGGAATTCTGATATTATTTTTTGGAAAGGGCTATTTAGTGACTTAATTATTTTTGAAAGAACGACATAGAAATATTGAAGACACATAGAAGAATGTATCAGATGACTCTGACTATATTAGTTGGAGACTTAAAATGGTGGATTCCGCTTCTTTTCCGTAACTTATAAAACAAAATTTGGCTGATTTGTGGCGAGGATTTTTAGGGAATCATTGGGAAAACTTAGGCTCCATCAATAAACGTACAATTGTTCGGATCAATGCTAATATCTGAGCAACTACGCACCTACCCCTCCCCTAACCCAACAACAGTCAACTGGTAGCAAGTTAGGGTTAATGTTGGGTCAGGGGAGGGGTAGGTAAGCAATTGATCAGATACTGAATTTGATTCAATTGTTCCATCATTAGATTCCTGAAATAGAACAAAACTGCTCAGATCCAGAAAATAGTAAGTCTTCAATATGCCGCTGGGGAAGTCAAGGGAAAAAAAGTTTTTCCGGTTAGAAGCTGAGCACGATAGACGATCTGAGGTGGGCATGAAAACGTCGTCTTTGTTTATAAAACAATCATCCTAACACCCTGGCCTCCAAAAAAAAATTAAAATTTTAAATGACGTATTTATCGTTTGGCTCATGATGTCGTCACTTTTATATTGGATTGGACGGACAGCGGACCGCTGAGGGAGCAGATTATCTTAATACACCTGTAAACAATGTAATAACCAGCCAGTCATAGCGAAGCATGATGCTCTATATGCTGTCATGTTACTAGTAGATCTCGTCGCCTTCAGGGACTAACAGTATACAGTCGAAGGGTCACTATCCACATCGGAAGTTATTACACTGTGTAACAAACGATGAACCTTTCAAATGCAGTGGTGTTAGGGTTAAGGTTAGGGTTACTAACTTGCAACTTGCAACTCTACACGATGAAGATGAAATAAGCCTCTTTTTTCTCTTTTTAGGTGATTTGAATTACGACGTTAAATATATATGTGGCTGCCGTGAGCGTAAAAACAGAGCAAGTGTATTAGTCAAGAGAAATCGCTATAAGTCTCCATACTTCTTTTTTTTGCTGATCCTAAACAATGTAAATTTCTGTGTTGTAAATTAAAGCTGTGGAATAAAAGCGTTTTTATGTGCACTTCGGTATTGATGAAAAAATTTAACTATAGAAATAATATCACCCAGCAAGAACAACCTTTTCAAATGAATGAGACGTCAGAGGCTACTTATGTTTAATTACTAGGAAAATATAAGCTTTCCATCAAATCATTTTTCTCTGTGCAACGTGTAACAGGTATACGTAGAGAGGAATGGAAATACATCGAAACTGAAGATAAAACTAAAACAAAACAAAACCATAATTGAGGTATCTGAACGAAGTGAAGCTGCACTTCCGCCTAGTTGTCATGGCAACTGGACCGACTGCACCTCATAATTTTGCATTGGTAGGCTATACCATAAGTGTTTGTCAATGACGTCATATTACACAACTCCTTTACTTTTATTATTTATCCCTTACAGAAATCTACCTCAGAACTACAAAACAAATTGAATGCGAAGACCAAAGTTAAGTCATGGTATTGTTTCCAGTCCACTTATTTCAATGTATACGTCGATTTTATCATTCTTTTTTTTTACCTGTTTTGTCGCGAGAACTGGTTACCAAATTCAATGACCCTCCTTTTAGGAATGTTTTTCAGGATCTTTTACTTTCGCCTTTTGTTCTCGGTTTAGTTAACTTAAGAAAATTTGAGATGGCTCTGTAAAGGCTTCCCGACGCAAAGTGTCCAAGAAGTTTTTTTGAGACTAATTTGAACTTTTTCGATAAAAAAAAGTAATTAACTTAGGGTCCTATTGACCGGACAAAATAATGTTCAAGTTTTTTCCTTGTGCAGATTTAGAACCACTAATGTATAGTAATAATATAATACATAGTGTACCCTGGCAACGGGTTGCACATGATCAATGCTTGATGCATCATGGACAACAATAACGTACTGCTGTTACTTAGCCGCTGTGCAACAGTGCTCTGCAATAATTAGAGAAAAACAGGCGATAGGGTGATTACAGTACAGTGCGTCGGTCCAATAATGGAGACGGTAGCTGAGCAGAAGCCAACCTACTGGCAGCATAGTTGTTCATGGCTCGGGGAAACCCATAAACATCTCTTACACTGGATGAATTCTTCTCGAAATCGTGATCCAATTTCAAAGACTTCTCACACTCTTTCTCTTTTTCCACTTCCTCGTAGAAATGTGCGATTACACAGCTGCTCCCTTCTTCACGACTTCCATCATTAGTCTGTACGGCCATATCAACTTTTTCCACTGTAAGAAAAATCATTTTACAGTTACCGCCAGAAATGGCTGAATGCGATACCATAGTTAGTCTACATCCGGCAAATCACTCCAAAGCGTGAAGCTAACGACGCAGTCCTCAATACACGCTTGTTATTCCCACTCGTCTCCTCCCAATTCATTTTCGATGAAGTCCAGCGCGTGGTCCGAAAATAAAAACCTTTTAGGTAAAAGTACTAACACTAGCTCGTTATGAAAAAAAAAAAAAAAACGCTACACCATGGTTGTTACATATTTCCTTTGTTCCAATGAGAACCAAGTGGTGAGAGTCCATGGGGTTGGACGAGTTCATGCTCCAGGTGGATATGATACTGGAGCGAAATGTTGTACTCTCACTCAGCCCAGGACTTTTAATGGGTACTAACCAGTTGATTCTCATGGAAACATGACAAACTAGTTCTCAAGTGTAACAATGCTCTTACAAACCTCCTGACTCAAAACCCATCCCATGTTGTGGTTGTCAACAAAGTCAGTACTCGAGCCAAGTGGTTCATGTAGGCGGAGCTTATGCCGGTTTCCATGGTGTTTCCATGGTATTATCACCACCCCCTACATATTACCATCCATGGATGGGGGGGTAGGTGCAAAGATGCGTGGCCACACCCCAGAAATTTTAAAAGGTTACCCTGAATATTTCCCGATAGCAATTTATACTCCTGAGTAGAGAGATACAGTGAGAGCAAAGTGTTTTTTCCAAAATCAAAACACAATGACCTAGCCAGGTATCGAATCCGAAACTCTCACCCTGAGTCCAGCGCACCAACCATCAGGCCATGGCGCTTCCCACTGTTTTTCTTTGTACCCCACTATCTGATTCCTAAGAGGCTTTAGCACAGCTTGTGAAACTGAACACTTACCTTTCCTCTTACAAACGAAGACTGAATCAAAAAACAGCATAATGGAAATTAGAGCAACCAGCGCAGCTAGCCCCGGAGCGAAACTTTGGACGCTTCTCACAAATTCATCACAGGATGGACAAACCGCACTAAGGGAGGGAGAGAACGTATCAAACCTATGAGAAGGCTCCACTGATGATAAAATACAACAATTATTTGTCAAAGGGGCCTACTCTCGGATATTCTAGACTCAAATCTAGAGCTTATTTTGTGCCATCCAAGTTTCTGCGAGCTAAGTAGTAACCTAACTAACATTTCCTATAAACTTCGGTGTGACCCTGTTGTTAAATGGCTCATAAATAAATTTATTGTCGATAAGAAATTGGTTGACAGACTAACTGACAGATCAACTGATTGACTGACTGGCCGGCGTACTAGCTATATAGCTCGCTGGATGACCGACTGAAGCACTAGCCAGTTAGCAGGCTGGACGGCCAATTGGCCAAATGACTGAGTGAGTGAGTGACCGACTGAATGACTGACCGGTTGACTGATTAAGTAGCTGGCTATGACTGACTCACCGAACAACCGATCAACTCAATGACTTACTCACTGTGACTTATTGAGCGACTGACTGACTTTCTGAACTACTAACTGACTGGCCTGACTTACAGACTAGCCAGCCGGTGTACAGTTTACTGATTGAACCTGAACGGACCTTGGGTAGAGTCATTTAAACCCGTCGGATGATAATTTGCACCCAACTCTCATAGGGAGGAAATTGTGACTACTTACGTCATGTCAGTACGCGGATTCATTTCTTGAATTATAGCAATGGTGACACCGCTGGACAGTTTGTCTGTGAAGCTGATTGTCCCGTAAACGAAGGCGCCGGATTTCTTAGGAATGAATAAAATTATAAATTTGCAAAATAACAACCAGCTTGAAAAACACTGAGTTAAATGACTTAAAAGAGGTGCGAGTAATAGCTTTCAAAAATTTATAATCTTGGGAAAAAGAGGAAAACATTAAACTTAAATTTATATTAAAATACCTCATAATTCCAGCATGCTTCACATTGTTACTTCTAAGCTTCTGGGAAGAAAGTGTAACTTTTTCCGACAAATTTTGCAGCGAGATTAAAAATAGATAAGTGCTTTTGTTTACATGAGCAGCAATGTTTTGAAGAAAAGCACGTCACAAGCAGGTTTCCTGCTGTAATTGATGGACATAATTTTGTTCAAAAGTCATAATTTTTTCATTAAAAACTTTCTCTCAACGATTTCGAAAAAAAATTTGTTTTGAAGGTTGCGTGATAACTCAAGCTTTTATGTTATTTTGCTCTTGGCTGTCTGATTGTTTTACAAATATAACTTATTCCATAAAATCTATTCCGTTGAGCAAAACGATCGTGGCTTTTGGGACAAAATTGATGGGAAATCGCGTTTTGCCCATTTCCGTTTACCTTGTCATGACCAATCAGTTCTGCTATGAGAGATAATGACGTCACTAGCATAACAGATCCTCCGCATCCCATAATAACCGCAGTGACGTAAATAATATTCTTTCCTTTAATGTCCTGAACGTAGAACCAAAAGCAAGCACTCAAGGCCAGCATACAACCCAAGGAAAATGTTATCTGAGAGGGAAAAATTATGATTAACATCACGCTTTCAGGAGCCACTTTAAGAAGAGGGAGACGAGGTGGACTAATGACCAGTGCACTGGACTCTTGGTTGAGAGGTCTGGATTCGAGACCTGGCTGGGTAATTGTGTTTTTTCTTGTGCAAAATACTTAACTTTCGCTGTGCCTCTCTCCAACCAAGAATATAAATGGGTATAGGCGAATAATCAGGGAAGCCTGATGAAATGTTTGGGGGAGGGGCGGGAGGGAGGGTAACCTTGCGATGGACTGGTATCCCATCCAAGGGGGAGTAGTAAGACTCCCAGTCGTCTCATGGAAATAAACTGGATGGATGGGCTCAAGTGTAGGCTTTGCATATGGGTTTAAAAAGACCAATCCTTAACATTGTTTACATGTAATAACCTTACTTTACTACCAAGTCTTTTGTTCAGTGGCTTGACTGTTCCACTGGCAAATACACCACTGATCAGCACCACAAGAGGGAAATAGGCGATAGCTTCCTACAAAAAAATCACAAATTCAGCTCGTTCATCATCAAGGAATTGTCTTCGAATTGCGAAAAATTCATTTAAACTTAATCCTGTTCAAGGAGTTCAGTTAATAATCCGAAGCGCGCTGGTAGCGGCGCGGAAAAAAAAGAGGTTTGGTTCGAGTCGTGACTCCCTCGTTTTCGCTCTGCCGCTACCATAGTGCCGTTTAATACTTCGCAGCATTTTTCTAACTGAACACCTGAAATAGGCCATTTCAACCTCTGCGATTTATGACCAGCTTTGTACTAACCTTTTCAAACTTAAGTGTTTCTGTCAGGTAAAGTGGTAAATACGACTGAGAGACATTTACAACAAGCCTACTGCAAGTGTAAACTAAACCGGTCTGTGGGGAGGAAGAACAGAAAATCAAGATTTTAGCAACCCTCTTCAAATCGATCAAACGCATCCTGGAACGAGAGGTTCTCGTTAGAATTCAACGCGTTATCACTCTGAGTAAATCTTATCATAAAAACCGCCATAAAAACCACAATTTCGTATTTTTGGAAGCTTTCAAATTAAAAAATAATACACAATCTCAGTATCAAAAAAGGGTGTTATAATAAAACGATGGTAGCGTGCGAGCTCACCTTCACTATAAGCACTACACGACGCGCGTTTCTCCGCCCGTGGAAAGATTCGAAACGAATCAGAGTGTGGTCTGGCACTAATAAAAATCTAACCAGTGCCAGACTCTCTCAAGGCCATATACTTTCCCGCAGGCGAAGAAACAATCCTGCCAATAAGCGCTAATAATTAGCCGTGCTCGCAGGCTGAGATGCTCAATTCCTCATATAAGCGTTATCCTCGGGTAAGATGTCTTGGCTCACTCCCGGTTGCGGAGATTTTACGTTCATCACGTCCATCGTCCAATCACGTGCGGTAAATTCAGCGCATTTGTTTAACCCGTGCGGCTGATGTATTCCTTCTCCGCCAAAACATTGGTATAACGCGTGAAGTAAATATAGATTTTTCCGCGCCAAGAAAGCCAAAAAATCACGTGGGACGGATTTTGTTTCGCCACCCCGCCTGACGCTCACTTAACTCTTCAACTTCTGGCTGTGATTAACATGTAAGTTCACCCTATCATATCCATACTTAATCCAGCAAATAGGAGATATGAATACTCATATTTATCGGGTAGAAGTTGTTATCTTGATCTAACACCAAATTCTCGTGACTAAGTTACAAGGAAATGTGGAACAGTTAGAAGAGAGAATTAAAATTCAGATCTTGGGAGCTGAAATGTTCATCTATTCCGTAGAAAACCCTAGGCTTAAATAATACGAAAATAAGGCCATCTTGTCATGATGACGTCATCAATTTCAAGGACATACCTTATAAAAGGCGGGGTCTTTTAGCCAGTCTTTCCAAATCTTTTGGCCTCCTTTTGAGGCACTCCTATCAATGATGTCATATTGACCCGGAGTTTCCGCCTGCTTTTCTACCAACGTTGACTCAATGGAAGTGAGTTCGTCACTGCAAGATGAGGATGATGCTGTCTCTGATTTACCGCATACAGATGTGGTTACTCGCTGAGATGAACGACGAGTCGAAGGGGAAGGATCACAGTCAACTTTGAGAAGAGCTGGTGCAAAATAAAACCTTTATAAATAATTACTGATAATCATAAATCAATAATTGAAATTAATTATTATTATTATTAAGTGCTAAGTAGCTTATTTAGAGTGTGCTCTGAATCTAAAAATTTTATTTCCTTGTAAATCCGAAGGTTGGGCGCCAAAGCTTGATTATTCTCTTGATTCATTCTAAAAATTGAAAGTTCGGAAAACTATGATAAACCGGTCTACTCATCTAAATATGATTTCACTTACCGTAAAAATTTAATGTTCACATGTTTACTATAAACGAATCTCAGCAGATCGCCTTAAATACATCTAAATAGTATTAAATACAAACTCGAGGGAGCAAAACGTGGCGTTTTAAGGCTTCCAGAACATTAACCTTTTTTCTCACTGGTACCCTGAACATTTTTCTTCTGCCGTTCCAGCAGGGCTTCTGAAGGAGGCTCTCTCGTTCCGACGTGGAAAATGATATTAAACAACGTACCAGTTCCCACGACGATAAAACCAAGATACTAAATGAGAGAAGTATGAATTTATGACAATTGTGAAGAAGAACAATGAGTATTACGAGCTTAGATTCGGAGTATTGCTTTTTCATCTGAATAAAATGTAAGTCCATTACCGGTAAACCCCTGCCCCTATCCCACCCCAGCCCCCATCCCACCCCGACATTTTGTCAGATTTTCCTGGCAGTTTCTCCTGTATCCATTTATACTCCTGGATCGAGTGAGGCACTGTGAGAGTAAAGTGTCTCGTTCAAAATCACATTGGCTCAGCCGAGACTCGGATCCAGACCTATCGATCTGACCTCCGGTGCGTTTGGATCTGATGACGCCAGGCCACTGCGTTTCCCGCCAGGTTGTTGCCCCAGTAGAAATAAATCTATGTTTTCCTGGTTGAATGGACATGATATCAAAGGAACAGTTTCTTTGGGAGTAAAAATGTACAAGATAAGAATTAAAAAGTAAGGCTATCTGAACAGCACTCATGTGACTCACCATAAATTGCTTCCAAACATTCGGAGAAAGTGTCTCTTCTTTGCTTTGACCAAGAAGAATCCACGTGACTCCATAAACGTAAATACCACAAAGAAATGTAAGGGCAGACCTGGTAACGAGAAACTATTGTTGTTAGTGACGTCATAATAGCTTAACCTCTTCCAGGCCCTCTCTCAGTCTGTAGAGACGAGCGAAAGAACGGGCAGATAACAAAGGACGGACAAACAGCCGCACCGTTATTGCACGCCCACTTTTGCGCAGCTTTTATTTAGGGTATCACACAACGCGCCCCCAAACTCGCGTTTTGTGACCTCCTATAGAATGGCTTCAATGGACTCAGGCTTTTTCCCACATTTACGGTGCCCGAGGGACTGAAAAGACTCCAAAAGAGCTCGGCTATAGTAGCTACATGGGTACCCGCTACCTTTCACACCCTAACATAAATATTCTTATTCTTCATTCTGTTCTCTACACATTTCCAAAGTTACTGACAAGGAGAATTTGTTTAACAATCAAGAGCATCTTTACTTGGTGATCATTTCCTTTATCATTGAGACCTTACTGTGCTGACTGATTTGTGATTGAAGGGAGAAATTAGATGCTACGAGGGGTCAAGAGGTCAACAGATAAAACCTCCAGAGGGTGTGGCACGGAACGCAAACACCCAGACGTCTATTCTGTGGTGTATAGGAGTATGTTTTTCTTTTGGTATGAACAATCTGTTTATAGGCCAGCTTAGTCTGTACTTAACAAATGTTTCCATCGCAAGATATATCCAAGGAGATCTGTTTATAAGCCGGCCTAATCTGTACTTAACAAACTACCAAATCCTCCAGATCTACTGATTTATCAGAATACTACTCCATGTAATTATTTGAACTTCTTGAGAGCATTTCAGACCCAAAACTTAAACAAAATTGTTATCCTCAAATCTAGGTTTTCTTATATAGGAAAACAAAGCATATGTCCTAGTCTCCTAACAGAAGCCCTTACTAAATTTCCTCACCAAAAGGGAAAAAAAAATAGAAACACCAGCCAAACCTAAATGACTTTTCCTTCCTCTCCGAAATTTTAAATCTTGAGTCAGCTCTCTCCGTCCCTAGCTTTGAATTTGCCGTTTTTTTTTTTATTATTATCTTATGAAAACAGGAAGAATTCATTGTCAAACAAATATTCAGTTGTGGTTGGAATTAGACGATCACGACTTTCAGCATCATTGCACAATTACTATAGTTGCTTTCAAACCCCACAGAAAAGTTTACCTGAGAGTGAATGCAAAAAATATATATATATATATCTACCTAGCAAAAAGAGAACCAAAGTATTTGGATAGCGCTATATATTAAAAAAAAAAAACCACTCACCGGAACGCACTAAGCTCAACTCTTTCGCTCTCCCGTTTGCTGATTTCAGGAATCAGTGATAAATGTCCAATTTGAGTGCATCCCCAACCAAACCCAAATACCATAGAAAACCCGGTATAGTATAAAAATTTCACAGCATTGCTGCTCTCCGCACAGCCCAAGCATCGATTGAAAATGAAAGGAAATGATGTCGTAACGCAAGCAGTTCCAATGAAATGCCATGATTTTCGCCGTCCATATTTGCACTTTGTTTTATCGCAGAATACCCCAGCAACAGGCGTGCAGATACCCTCGAATACTTGACTCAAAAGTAGTACAAAACCTGCGCTGGCGTTTGAGAGTCCAGCTACTTTGGTAAGAAATACCAGAAGGTAGCTAAACCACGCATTACCTGCCAAATCGTTCAAAACATGACCAACAGAGTAACACAATCGCTGTGTTAAAGAAAGCCTGTCTTTCTTGGATGTGTTTCTTTCCGTGAAGCCGGAAAACCAACGGAGTGCGTTCATAGAAACCGACCTCCTAACTGGGAACTAAAGTGCGTTGTCTTGGACAGTTTACCAGGAACTTATATGAGCTTGCCAAAATTGCTTTTAAAAAAATGAATGACGCCGAATCGAGCCCCAGGGATCCAATCACGAGTTGTTGAAGATCGTCTAGCGACCCGATTTGGTTCGTAAAATTGTTACGTAATAAAACAGCACTGTACAGTTTTTCTATACACAGGGCATTCAAATTTTTCTACTGTAAATCCAATGTTAGTAATTATTAAAGCGAAGCTGCCTACCACATTAAATTCTCCAAATCAAACCACTAATCGTTTGCGATTCATTAAAACTTAATTTCAGAATATTAGTGCCAAAATTAATGATTAATGAAAAGGGTCCCATGTTTTGGCGTCCTTATTGGAACACAGCTCATTTATCAAGATAATATTTTGCTCTTTTGTAATTGATTTTGGATGATTTTAAAGCGTGCATGGATGGACTGTGTGTTATTCATTATTAGTATTGAAAAAAGATGCGTTATTTATCATAAAAACATAATAAAAATTGTTTTTTTAGTCGTCTGGAGGGTTATATACACATTCTTGATGATGAAGGAGAATTTGGTGTTACTAAAAAGTTTTAAACTGATCCAACACTCGCACAAAATGGCCTCCCACGCAGTTCTTTCTAGAGGAGTAGTAATCCTTCCTCTACGTAATAAAAAATGAGGTTTTAAACCACCGAAAGCATTTCGATAATGATATGAAATTTAAAGCGCATATGATACAGCTAAACCTGTTTGACACTTCCTTCCGTTTCTCTCCCCAGCCCTAAGTTATTTCACAATATAAAAGAAGCAGTTGCAGCGAGCTGCAAACTTGAACAAGGCTACCAGCTAGGACTTTCACTTTGCTAGCGGCGATCTGTTGACGTAGCGTGCCCCAACGTGAAAAACCCTGAACCGAACGTTTTTTTTAGTTTCTGGGAGAAAAGTCGCGTGACACAAGAACAGCTTTTGAAATACTTTAACAAGGCTTCTTTCTCGATGGTTCACTGACTGCGGAAACTCCGACCGCAAAAAAAAAACAAAAAAAAAAAGGAGAGAGAGAGAGAGAGGAAAAGAGAAGAAAATTTGAAACCGCCGGGGCAAATCGAAATACTATGCAGATTATAATAATGAGAGGACATCGTGCTAACGAGGCTGGCACGCAAGTTATGTTATCCGGGAAAAATCTGGTTTGATTTTTATCCCCGAAACCAGGAATTTATCCGTTTTCAGCCGTACTGGAATTGTCTACAACTATCCAACTGCATACTGTTTCTGAAACGCACATAATTCGACATTTTGTAAAATTTTTCTGGCCACGTGATCTACCACGTCGCTTTGCGGGAATTTGCGCAGCAAGAGTTTGGTTTCGTTTCCGGAAAATATCTCAAGAGTGTAGCGACAAGTACCTGCCAGACTAACGAAAACATATTTTTTTATCTTGAATAAAATATTCACGAGGGCAAGCAAAAAATGTAAACTTTGATTCAACTTAAACAGCGACAAAAGATAAAAGACAACACAGTGTATTTTCAAAGAGCAGTACACGAAATTTTAAAACGATATGGTAAATACTGTGGCAAATGAAACAAAAAAAATTTCCCCCTCAAAATGTGCCCGTTTTGACTTACGGTTTTAGCAATATTTACTTTTTTATTACTTTCAAAACTAGTTTCTGATTGAGCCGTTGATTCTTAAAACCTGTTATGCAATGTCTATGAAGAGTTTTTTAAAAGATAATTTCTACTGTAATCGTGGTTCGTAAAGTGGTACTGCTATTAGGACACCTACCTGATGGCATTCAGCTCGACTCGTTCACTGGCTGATTTGGATATTTCTGGTATCAGCGACAAATGACTGACTTGAACGCATCCCCAGCCTAATTGAAGAACACAACCACAGATGACGTAGTACGTGAGCTTTACTGCTTCACTGCTATCCTGGCAACCGGGACATCGGTTAAATAAAAGAGGGAAGGCGAGCGTGCTGCATACTGTCCCAATTAAATGCCAGGTTTTGCGCCGGCCGTAAGTATTCACTGTGCGATCGTTTAAAAATCCGCTGAATGGAGTGCAAGTCGCATCGGTTATTTGACCGGCGAGTATAACTAGCCCGGCATAAAAATTTGACAACCCTGCGACCTTGGTGAGGAAAATTATTAAATAGCTGAACCATGCGTTAGCAGTCAAATCGTTGTAAATATGGCCCACTCCGTGAGAAAACTTTTGCCCAATTGGTAGCCGTTCTTTCTTGTTAGCCTTTTTGAAGGTTGAATCCTTCTCGTTCACACCGGCACCCAAACATTTGAACACAGCCATACTTCAGGCTGCAAAATGTGGTTTGAAAGAGAAAACAGGAATTTCCGGGCTCAGCAATCAATACGTTTGATTTGATAAGGGGGCATACGTGTTTGCGTTAACCGTCAGATAGGATCGAGTGGCTGAAGAATTTTTCTGCATCAAGCTCTGATATTTTCATCTTATAAGCAAAATATTGTTAATTGTTTGCATGTTCTAAAAAAATAGCCGCAACAGGTTACTGCAAAACAGCGACGCGAAAAAAGGACTTAATTAAAATCTAATTAAAGATTTACTCTGATTACAAGCGATCTTTGTTTCAATTAAATGCGGCTTTAAAATGCGTCATTGTCCTCACTGCATAGAGCTGAGTAAGAGCATATCTTGTGACTGACCCGTGATATACCTACGCCTACGCCGTAAAATCGATTTTCACCTTATGTAACGTCCTTATTTGGTAATGGAAATGGTAGCAGCAGAAATAAAATAAACACAAATCATGATGGTTTCCGAGAAAAAGCGAGTCACCTAAATAACTGAATGCATCACGCTGAAATATCAAAGATTTCCCGCTTTGAAAACAGAGCGGCGTGACAAGGGTGAAAAGGACTGAGTGAAGTCCAATTCAGTTCGTAATCATACGACTGATTAACAAAATGGAACGACCGCGAGGCGGAATTTCGATCGCCAATCATGAGTATGACTACACGCAGAACTGGACGAAAATTGTTAACAATTGATCAAAACTAAGTTAAAATTTGAGACACAAACTGACGGGTATGACGCCGACACTGTCCTCTTAGTGTTAATTTCGGGCAGGTAATAACCAATCACGTTCGAGAATTTTGTTATAGTTTTCATGACGGTCAGATAATGGTTAAAACATGGTAAGATATCACGCATAGAAGAAATATATCCAGCAAATCATTTGCTAGGTCGTAAGAAGTTCAAACTATTATTATTGGATGTATCTATGATAAAACCACCCTTATGTGCCTTATTTGTCCCAAATTTTTTATTAATACATATAAGAAATTTTCCATCTTTGTCACGCTGGAACCGTGGAAATTGAAGTAACTTGAGGAAAATTTAGGAGGACTTATAAGTAGTTCATTTGAAGTTTATCGTCAAGGACGACTTAAGTTTCTAAGACACACAGTGTCTAAATTTATTTTTGCCGAGGTTACTCGACACTCGACAATTCATTACTTCTTGCCTAACCCTTTCAATCATAGGAAAGTCCAAAAATGAATTTCTCCTTTCGATACCAATACATTTTAAAACACGACGGCGACAAGAAGATAGAAAAGATATTAATTAGAGAATATTGTTCGATTTACCACCAAATCTTCAGTGGTAAACTGCAAGAGTTGAAAGGTAGACACTGCGGAGAATTATTATTTAGATCTGAAGAGTGAGCGAGTTTAGCTGCAAAAGCTGAGCAACAAAACACGAAATGACAATGTTACTCACTAGCAGCCAACAGAAATATCAGTATGGTCGCTGTCATTTTCATCATCTTCCTTGTCGTTGTCGGGGTTACGTTGCATCCTTTACGAGTTCTATTCATAATTTTTTCTCTTATTTTTACGCTCGCCACAATTATGAGAAAATCAAGAGTACCGGCTCGAGCAATCAAGCCCTTTCTCCGTCCCACTACAAAAATACTCTTGCAATTCACATATAAGCCTTGCCGTGCAATAAATTAATATTTTGGCGTTAGTTTAAAATAAATAAATTCCCACCCCACACCACGTTATATCAACGCGTTCATACGGAGCACTCAGCGTATACAGAACAGACTATATAATCGTTCTTCGATCTAACACGGGAGAAGGTAGCGATACAGACGCCAGTCGTATGGCGACATAATTCTGCTTTGTTGTTTTCTTCGGATGAAAGTTCCGCGATTCTATAGAGCAATCAAAAGGTCTGCTTTGCGTTGCACATGCTCCCTTTTCTGCACAGCCGATGTGGCAAACTTCGCTGTCAGCCTTCTCTGTCATAGAGGATGTATCCACACCACTTGAGCTGCTGTCACCGTCGCCTAGGAGTTCATCTAAATCAACTTGGACTGCGGCGTCTGTTGTCGACGCTAGAATGAACAAAATAGCATTATAATGGGTATCATGAAAAGTCGACGGCCAAATAGGAAAGAATAGGGCACGGAAAACAAAGGGCGTGGAGGGCACAACTATGAAATTTATTCTCCTGAGACTGGTGATGATAATTAAATCGCTTATTATAACAAGGGGACTCACATTGAAAAAGTCTAAATTGGGACTAGAAGACAAGAAGGAGCAGGTGGTAAGTATGGGTAAAGGGAAGAAGGGGGCAAGTTAATAAGGAAGAAAACTAAGTTGTGAAAAAAAACCATCGTTTATTCAAAACCCTGTTCACTTTGGCCAACAGAAAACACAATAAATTTCTCAAAATTGGATTAGTTCCTCTCATAGAATCGATTTACTGCCTAAATGTTATCAAATTCGCTCATTATCTTAATGTTTTTGGCTAAAACTGTCTTTAACTCCCAAGATTTTTACGTTCTTCCGGTTAATTTTTTCAACAGAAAAAATAGGGATCCGACTTCAAATTAACTTTTCCTCACCTCTTTTCTTGCACACGAAAATCGACTCAAAGAACACCAATACTGACACAAGTCCTAGAACAGCAACCGTGCCTGGTACTATGCTTTGCACGTGACGCGTGTATTCATCGCACTTGGAGCATTCAACTCTACAAAAGGAAAGCTACCGTGAGACGTCATATACAAATATCAATTCTCCTTGCGCTTGACATATACTTCTTTCTTTAACAGATTTAAGACGACACAAAAACATCAATTGCAATAACTAGAGCAACGCTGTTTGTGGAACGCGAGAAAGGCCAGGTTACTGTGACCTTTCCAATATGGCGGCGTCCGCTGTTTACGTTTTAGCAACTTAAGAAAAATTTTAAGTTGCTCTTAGAAATTTTCAACGTGGAAAGCAGCATGGAGATCAATACCAAGGAGATGAAAGCCGCTACACGGGGGGAATCAACTAAAACTCGGCTTACCCTTGATCTTTACGAGGATTTAGTTGCTGAATAATGGCGAATATCGCTCCACTGAAAACTTTATCAAAGAAACCAATAAAACCGTACACAAAAGCTCCGGATCTCTACAACAAAAAAAAGCAATCATCAATTTAAAAAAAGATACGCTGTCAAACTGCACAAACTACACGTTCTTCTCCCTATAGCTGCTATGTAATATCACGTCTGTTGTTTACCTTGTCGTGGCCAATGAGCTGCGCGATTAAGGAAAATGACGTCACAAGCATGACAGAACCACCGCTACCCATAAGCATGGAGGTCGCATACACGGCAGTCCGTGCGTCAATTGTTTGAACAAAGAACCAGAAGCTAGCACTGACGGCCATCATGGCACCCAGACAAAATGTGATCTGTGGATGATGAAGAGTACTAGCTCCGTTAGAAGAAGGATCCATTAATTAAAAAAAAAAAAGAAAAAAAAAAGGTTCGCTGCGTGTATGAAAGTGGATGAGAGATACAATAGCTGGGTGCGTACTAAATTCTGGCTCGAAAGGTGTGAGCAAGGTGCTATCTTCCCACAACGCACCTCTAAAAAAAATTTTTTTACCAACAAATGGACAGGCCAACGATGCAACAAAATTCGTTTATGTTTCCAGAGAGCTTACCTTTTTTCTGCACGAATAAATTGTTTCAATTCTCCTTTACTGTATATTTCGAGGAAAGGAGATTTAGGGCTTCCCATATCCAACAAATTTGACTAATTTTGTTCTACTAAAAGCTGCTAAAAAGAGTTTACAGTATAACCAACCTTGCTTCCAAGGCGTTTATTGAGTGGTTTGACAGCTGTACTTGCCAAAACTCCCGTCACCAACACAACCAAAGGAAAATAAGCAATAGATTCCTGCAAAGAATATTATAGTTAATAATAATAGTGACAGAGCTCTACACTAAAGTTGCTCGGGTTTGAATTCGGAAACCGGCGAATTGCTCGAGGGTGAAAGTTATTCATATCCATTTTCCTCTGACAAAATCAAATGCTTAAGGCGGCTGTAAATTCCATCCTGATCTGGAGACCTTGTTAGTCTACAAAAAATAAGGTTTCTCTGACATTTTTTCCGCATTTTCTAAATAACTTCTCCGTGCAATTCCCAAACTATGATAAACATTCCAAACACAAACATAATTTTATTAGCACGTTTAAAGAGGTAATAAAATTTATTGTCCATGTGTGATTGAGGAGGTAAGATCATTATGGAGGATTACACTGCAGATAAAATGATACAAATATTCAACATTTGTTAAGACAATGGCTTACCTTCTCGAATCGCATTGTCTCCGTCAAATAAAGTGGCAAATATGACTGTGAAACATTCACGTACAAACGCGTACAAATGTACACCAAGCCAGTCTGTAATGAGAGTAAACATACAATATGTTACTCATAAAATTCAGTATGGGCAAGAACGGGACCTCACTGAAGTTCTTGCGGCAACACTCACTTTATACATTCCAGGGCATGTCATCCACTGTCGCTTGCTCTTTCCTCCGCCAGGAATAGCTGTTTTATCGGTAATATCCATAGAGGATTTCCGTGCTTCTCCGTCTTCCAGGCATGCTGAACAGTCTGTCCTTTCGTTAGGATCAGCCGTTCTCTTCTTCTCTTTTTCGCACAGTGTCATCACCACAGCAGGCGAAGCTCCACTTCTTCTGCTTGGAGATGGCGGTGGATACACGGCCCGAGCCAAAAGACCTGTGTACAAAGGAAAAGTTTGGACTTTCCGTACGTGACCAGAAAGTGGGGACTGCTCTGACTGTCGCGAGGGGTGAGACACAACGAGTCTGCACATTGGGTCATAGGTTGCTTTGTTATTAAAGTTTCAAATCCATGCAAAGCTGCATCACTGAACTTCAAAAACGTTTTATTTGAGTGGTTTCTTTAACCAAAGATTCCCTCCGACGAAGCAAAGTTAACCGTCACGTCAGGCTTGTGACAAGTTTGGTTTAAACCCATTTGGAACCCAAAAGTGACGGAGGATTATATTTGGACGATTGCATGCACCTTTTCAGTCTTTCAATTTCTTAACGCACAGTTTTCGAGTGTAATATATTCTCTGGATCGGCGATTTTGTTCTAGTACACTAAAAGTTGTGAAAAGAAACTCTTGGCACTTTATTCATCAGTTTATAGGGCTGATTTAGTTTCATCAATGAAGAAAATATCGATAGGACCTTCGACCACAGGAGGCAAAAGTCTCTTACTATTTTTGCATGATATGGAATCTTTCCGTGTTACCATACGTTCGATTTATTAGGTTCTGTCTGTACTTTCTAGTGTTTAACCGCTCAATTGTAACTTGTATTTCCCTTCCCATGGATCTCAGTGCTTTACACTCTAAACCTCTAAAATTTTGCTGATAAATTTTTAAAGGGAAGTTGGTCTTATACGTAGATTGTTCCCTCAGACTGATCAGTTTGTCAATTCGTATCACCTGTTTGCTGGATTATGTACTTAAATTGACAAAAGAAGTTACATGTTGATGTCATCTAGGCATTAACGTTTCTACTGTTGCTAAATTACCTCTTTTTTCGGTTCCTCTCCGCTTGAACTTGTGATTTCCACTTTTACGTTCCTCCAACCACTTCAGTAAAGCATCAGAAGGAGGCTCTTTGATTCCAACATGGAACACAACGTTACACACAGTGCCAGTTGCGACGATAATAAAACCAAGATACTGAGAAGAAAGTTATGAAAAGGTTCAAGTCTCGAAGAAATTTATTCCAGCTTTAGTATCATGATTGAGAAAATACGTTACTTATCTCCCAAGATGGGATTTTAATCAAACGCCGGTAACGTTCCACCACTCCTTCAGTTTTCGCTGACATTGTCCCGGCGAAACACGATGATAAATGTCAGGCATGCGCAAGGGGATCAGTTCTGGCCGGCCGCGCTGCAAATTCCCGCGCAAATTTGTTAAAGAAAACATCAGAAATAACAGCTGACTTACAAAACAAGCGGAAGTACATTGCGTGACATGCCGTAGCCGTTCTATCAGATGTCACGCGACAGCAACTCAAAAGAAAAGTATTGTGCAAGCATTATGTCACATCCTCGAAAAAGCCTGCCAAAGAAATATGCAAACAAGCAACTTACCATAAACTGCTGCCACATAGAGGGCGAAATACTTGCCTCTGAGCTTCTTCCTAATAGAACCCATGTCACGCAAAACACAAAAATACCGCAAATAAATCGTAGAGCCGATCTGTTAAAAAAAAAAAAAATTGAAGCGAGGGTAATTCGCGAGAATTTTCAATTAAAATGAAAACTGTGCTAACTCACATTTTATTATTTAAATGGCGTTTTTAAAGAAGCCGACCTTCGCACTTTGACCCCCCTATAAGAACACAGGGAGGGGAGGGATAAACTAATAAGATTAACCTGATAAATTATAATCCAACGTTATGTAAATTAGCAGATGTTTTAATCGATCACGTACATAAATGAACTACTGTTTCAACATTTCAATGATTTCACACGCGAATTCATTTTTTGTAGTTTCAACGGGTTTGAAACGCAAGAAAAATCTTGAACTTGTGATTATTGACAGAATACTATAGTTTCATTCGAAAAAATTGGCGACTTCGTTCGCGTGGCAGTCAACTGAGCGGCTAACAATGAAACAACAAACCGAATCATCGCGGCAAGATACGATCCGAGTCCTTTTTTGACCAGATTCGTGTATATTAAGGCGTCAATTGAACAGAAAAGAAACTCTACCGAAAACAACGCTAATTATAACGCAACTTCCGAGTCACGTATTTTCTTTCTTTTTTTTTTTTTTTGGACACTGATATAAACAAATGCCGCACGCTGGGTGAGCGGCGAAAAATATGACTGATTAACTTCAGTAGATTTCCGGCGAAGAACTTTGACTAAACCTGGAGTGACAAGTGGAAGATGCGAGAATTTCCGGGACAAATCAGTTCCTCAGTGAAACAAAATGTTTTGCTTCAAAATTATTAGCGTATTCGTAGGGAAAATTACGATTGCATCACCCCTTGTTCGGCAAGATCCGAAATTTGATAAATATGGTCAATAATTCAATGGACTCTCGATCGTCAACTCAATCAATACACTACTCTCTGAGAGATTTTAAGTTTCTTGAACCTAAGTTTCGAAACTCTGTTACTGATAGAGCAAAGGGCAACGTAACATAGAGGTGATGGAGAACAAAGCTCAGAAAATTAAACAAAAAACGTACATGTAACACCATAGCTTAACCTTAAGCTTGCTAAAGTAGCGAACGAAGACAGCAGGAGGTGAATTCATTGAAGTGAAAATATATATTATACGTACATATTATAAGCTAATACTGAACAGTGAGCCAAATAAGAACTCCACAAACATGGAAAAACATGTCATTTTAGCTCTCCGAAGATAATACGAAACTGAAATAATTTGAGCGCCATGCGACGCTTAAAATTTCAAGCGCCTCTTGCTTACCTTATAGCATTCAGCTCGACTTTTTCGGATTCACTAATAGCTATCTCAGGGATTAAAGATAAATGACTGATCTGAACACAACCCCAGCCAAACTGGAAAAAGGCAGCGATGCTGATGTAATAGGCAAGCTTTAGCGAGTCGTTGGCTTCATCACCAATGAGCCGTGTAAATAAAAGCGGGAAGGTACAACTGACACAGAGTGACCCTACAATATGCCATATCTTTCTCCGTCCATATCGGCACACAGTCTTGTCGTTCAGTATTGCGATGATTGGTGTACAAACTCCATCAGTAACTTGTCCGAGCAAGACAACGAGTCCTGTATGACCGTTGGACAGTCGAACTACTTTAGTCAGGTAAATGATAAGATAGCTGAACCATGTGTTAGCAGCTAGGTCATTCAGAATGTGCCCAACGCCATAGCAAAATTTCTGACCGACGGCTAGACGAGCTTTTTCTTGCGACTTCTTACAACGAAAAAAATTCGCGAGACGGTTCATCGTTTTGCCGCAAATGTTATGGCTTCAATCTCAAAATTACGACCTATGTACAGGGAAAACTCCTTCGAAAGCGATCCACATACTCCGTATTGAAATTAGCTACCGTCGTGTAAGTTAATCACCACTTATGTTGCGTCATAGAAGGGTGTGACTTTCTGGTAGTGGCGTGATGCGATTTCGATACCACGCTCAACCAAGGTCAAAGTTCCTTAAAGTTTGACTTTACGCCAGTTCATCAAAAGAAAATATTTTCGAAATTAGAAGGATGGCAGATTGTCAGGTCAAAGCTCTTGTGGTAAACGCGCAGAGAACTGGGAAATAATAAATTTCTCTCTTAAAAGTTAGTGACATTATAATAAATTTTCTGACGACAGGCACTCTCTTACGCAAGTTATTCCCTCAGGCAAATTTCAGGAAACTGTTGTCTTTCATCACTCAAGCCACTTACATTTTTTAGCGACCCTTTTGAAAAAACTTCATAACATAAGTATCCATGAACATTGGGATCACCCGAAATTACTTCGACCTTGCGGATTTTTTATGAGACACCGATGTTCTCCTATAATTCCAACGGTTTTGCAGTCAGGGTTTCTTTTCCGTAGGCAGTCATGCCAAACATCATGATAAAATCAGACCTTGCATAACATTTTCCACTGAATCGAAAAAAATACTGGATTTTCACTGAATGGAAAAAATTGGAATCAGGAAGGGCAAGGGAGGATTCTAAAAATTTTCGACAGCATGGAATCTGCGCTGTACATATTCGCCGTTTCTTTTATGATAATCGTAAACAGATCAAACCTTCAGGCCTACTCTAGCGCTGGGAACAGTAACAAAGCAACAATGGGTGATATCGAGGAAGACCTCGGACGAATATCTGCACTTTTGTCTAATCAGATCACCCAAGCAAAGGGCCAAGGTTTTCTGATAACTAGCACATAAAATAAACAAATATAAGATTCACTTTCAGAAGCTAGCGTTCAACTGTTAATATCGTTTGTGCAGAAGTCATATAGCAATTAAGTCTTCACGTTAACCGAGTAAATAAAACAAAATAGCAAAATTATTTCGACTGCTACGGAAGGAAGCTGTTCAGCGCAATCTCAGAGTCAATAGGTTCAATATATTTCGTAATTTTTTTCCCGTGTGTTATGTAATAAATTTTGCACGAAATCATTGTAAATTAGCCGGAAGACTTTAAACCATCATTTCAAACTTTTGGTTTTTAGCGGATACTTAGAGAAATCCAATATATATGTAAAAGGCTCTCGTAACTTTTCTGAATTTTTGGCGACGACATATGATTGTCGCGAAAATGGCACATTTTCAGAAAATAGTAATTAGAAATATATCATATTCTCATGGAATCAAATATCGAAGACACGCAGCTACAATTTTCAATCATGAACCCGGGTAGAATATTAATCATGTTGCAAAATCCTTTGTGCTTAGAAAATTGAAAATTGAGCTATACACGTCAGAGATTTTTATCACGACAATCGACATCGATTCTTAAAGTCTATTGAAAGACAGCGAAAGAAAAGTAATAAGTCGCCCTCCTCAAGCACCCTACAGGATATCTAATTAACTTACGCAAATTAAATTCTACGATGCACTCGTATTTAAAATATGAAGTCAGAAAAATCAGTGTTTTTCTGCTCTTTTCACGGATCGTTGACTGAAGATGAGCTCTTGATATTTTGGCTAACCCACACGATAGGATGTCCTCCCTTCACGCGACTTCAAAGTTTTAGATAAAATTATACTAGTCACGTTTTTTGGTTGTCGATCGTGGAAATATCATTGTAGGTAATTCTGAGAGGTGGATTTAATTGAATGAAGTGGAGTTTTGAAACTAACCCATCTTGAGTCACCCATTCGAACCCGATTGTTTTCGTGCCCAAAAATCATCCAATACGGCGGCTAGCGCAAGCTAGTCATTGGTGTCAAATCTTCCTAATCGCGTCGCGTAGGAATTTTCAATGGGAATAAGTTTCGAAACTGACGCAAACCGGAAACCGAAGTTTGAAAACGAAATATCATTTAAAAATTTTCACCAGAAACGAATATTTTTTTTCTGCATGGTTTGTTGTACACACTTCACTCAAAATGTTTCGCGTCAGTAAAGTTACAGAGGAGAGTAGACTAATTGAAAGAACGAGGCCAAATTACACACCGCGGACTGTACCTTTCGCGATTCTTGTGTTTCTTCAACTTGTCGGTTTCCCTGGTTTGGTTTTATATTGTCTACAAACCTTTTCTTGCGGGAAGAACACAAGAACTCCTCATTTCAACTGCGAAAATGGTAGCTTCGTGAACCACAACACTGCAATGATTGTGGAATTGTCGTTTACTTGCTCAGAGGTTCTCAGCCGTGCAATTTTTATCTCTTTTTTTCTAAAGCTAAAAGGATGGAAGGGCATGTGGAAGATTTTCAAACAGCTATGTAAAGTTTCTCGAATGTGGCTCTTAGCGTTTATCTGTATTCTTTGTGAGGTGCGTCTTGGCTCTATACTCTACTGGGTACCAGACTTATCATCTACAGCTCAAGCTATAATTGCTTTGTACATTCTAGACGCCTTTGCAATAACAATTATAGCAGGCACGCTATCTTTCATAAAGATCTTGGAGTTGGTTGAAGACAATATCGATATAACAAGCAAATCTCGCCTCATTATTCTGTTCAAGTGTGTAATAGCGAGCTTCTGGGCTCAATATTTTGTATTTCTGATTATCGTTACTTTCCAGTTGGCGTTCGACGTTTCAGAAGTTGATCCAACGTTTGTGCATGAGGATTTTAAGAGAGCTCTAAACCTACTCAGAACATCTGCACAATTTGTATTCATGAAACAAATAAGTGGCCGTCTTTGGGAAGCATTATTCGCAGACGAAAATCAGGAACAACAGCGATCATTAAGAGAAACGGAACTGGTTGAAACTGGAATGCTATACTTGTATTGAATGATCAGAAGATTGACTTTTTCCAGAGTTTCAATGAAAAAATAAATAGTAAACGAAGATCTATTGTCTTCCAGTTTTACGAGGTTAAACAAATGATTTTCATAACGCCGAGAGCCAAGGCAAATCACACTCATTATTCGAAAACAAATCGACTTTAATTTGGTTATTCACTTTCGAAAACTCATAATATTTCCATAGGAGTAATCGACTGGAAAGGTATCAAGATGATAGTTTTATCCGATCGTGAAAATAATCTGCTTTGCATAGGAAGAGGAGACAAGATCTCAAGCCAGGAGTGTATTCTTTCCGAGACATCGAGAAGTTAAAAAGAAAATGATCTAGAAATTATCTCTAATTTAGTTATTTATTTGAGACATGTAAGTTCTGTTCAGTATCTTTTTTCGGTCGAAGTCATAAACCGGTTTGTGTGTGTTACTTTGTTTGTTTGTTTGTTTGCTTGCTTTCCATCGTCAGAAAAGTCTAATTAGAAAATAGAATTCGATTTAGGTCACTAGAGTCTAGTATCAGACACAAGTATCTCAACTCGGAAACTAGTTTTTAAAATCGAACTTCAGTGTCGAAAATCGGACACTACAAGACACTTCTGTCTAAAATCAGATAACTGTGTCCACAATCGGACAATGGAGTGGCCACTTTTGGACTAGTGTCTGATGTTAAACATTAGTGTCTGATTTTGGACGCCTGTTGCTAAGTTAGATACTAGTGTCCGATTTTGGACACTGATGTTCCGTTTAAGACACTAGTGTTCTGTTTTTGAACCTGATGTCCGATTTTAGACTCTAGTGTCTGATCTTGGACACTAGGGTCTGATTTTACACACTGGTGTTAAATTTTAGACAACTCGTAAATATAAGCTAGCCTTCATTCAAGCGGTTAATTAAAACAGAAAGTTACAAACACAAGCTAAAAAATCAAGATGGAGGACAAAAAGAACGAACTTAACGAATAACGGTTATATTTGTTGCTGGGTTATTTTAGGCTGCACTGGATGCGACTGATACTGTGATTTACGATCGAACCACTGCCTCCAAATAACTGAGAAGCTACCGCTCAAAAACTACAAACGATCAAGTTCAACTTTAAATACTAAAAAGAATAAATTACTCAACACTTTTGCATAGAAACATTCTTCACGAGCGATGAAAGATTATAACTACTTTTTTAAACAAAAACAACGTTGAACAGCGAAACAGAAGAAAATAAACTGATAATGACGTGGTGTTTGGATCTTACACCCTAGGTGATGATTTTTTCCTAGTCACATTTTTCTTGTAAATATTATGGTCGAATCTTATTCATGGCCGGTGTAAACTTTATGATATATACATAAATCGTTTGGAAGATCCAGTAAGTTACACCTAAAACGCAGTTGATGCAATTGTTATTTTTCCAGGAATTTTTAGTTTGCCCTTAATTCAAAAGGGTCAAGGCTTCCGTTAAGGTGAGGTTTTGATCCTCCAGAAAGCTGACACGGACAAACATCACAGAACGCACAACCACATCACGCGCAGATTCAATGTGCAAAAAAACATTTTTGTCCTCTTCATCAACAGCTACACGATATTCTAGTTTTTTCGGTTCATCGTCCTTACGTTTGTATTTGGCAACGGTTCCGTTGTACGATTTAATTTTTTCTCGCCTACAGTAAGCCTTGACGAGGACACACCACCGATGGCCTTCTGAAAAGACTCTCTGCGAATAAACTTCATGTGATGCGTAAAGGATGCTCGGGGAGACAAAAATTGCAACTGCCCAGTTTGGGACATCAAAGACCTCTGTGTCGAGTTTAATATGACCTTTTGGTGGCATGATACCTCTTGAACCCGCGGGGAGGAGGCCCCTCTCTAGTATTGACTGCAAATGCCTATATTGGGTACCATGCCATACTATTTCCCAACTTTTCAGGATTTTTTGCCATTGTGTGTGGGTGCCTGTGTCAAGGACCGAAACGTTACGAATCAATTCCTTTGCGATAACCTCCTCCTTGTGCTTAATGACTCGCTCAGATACTACTATCATCTTCGTTCTGAGCTCTTCGACCAGAAATGAAATCCGGTCAAATGATGCTGATTGGATCAACTTCGTTATCTCGTCCGAGGCGCTTTCGCATAGAGCAGTATTTCCCCAGTTATTTTCGATGTCGGTTCTAGCCCCATGTAGCAGTAGAAGTTTAATGACCCGTTCATGGCCGAAGAATGCTGCAGCATGAAGGGGAGTACTGCCATCTCTTTGTTGTTCATCGACAGAAGCACCATTTTGAAGGAGTAATTCGCATACTTCGTAAAATCCGGACTTGCTTGCGGTGTATAACAGTGTACTCTTGTTCTCGTCCTTATCTTTCACTAGAGACCGTTTGCCACTGATCAATTGTGAAAGCTCCTCTACATGGCCACAAGCAGCGAGGAAAAAGTGGTCCCGCCTTCCTACGACGTACTTGTCTGTGCCGGGTACTCGCTTGTACCTTTCGCCTGATGACTTGATTACATGATATCCTAGAGATACCAAGGCACGCTGCTGAGGATCTGACTGCGTTATGGAACTTTTAAAAGCTGCTTTAACTTCTCTTAAGGAAGCCTGAGATGATTGGAGTCCAAGAAATTCCCATGGGTTAAATGGTTCAGAGATAGAAATCCATTGCAGAGAGCTCTCGTAAGACACTACAATTCTACTTTCATTTGGTGAGCCTGACGGTCGTGGAGGAAATCTGAATTCATCACTCATCTGAAGGAGAAGTTATCGTACAACAAACTAAATGAATAAATCTTAAAATAGTCAAAATGATAATGAAGGGCAAGTTCGTACCTCGAAAAAAGATAGGAGCATTTGGAATTCATTGCATTTATGGATTTACTCAGGTTCTTTCATTTTATTTTTCCTTTCAAAACGTGAGTCTTAAAATTTAGCTGAAACACACGTTTCGAGTCGCTTGAAATGTGTGCGATCTGGGGAAACCCTTGACTGCCTTGTGGCATGAACGTACAACATTTCCTCTTTTATTTTTCCATGCGTTGAGTGAGTGGTATTGTTTACATATCTTGGCATAAGACCTGTACAAGGTTGCGAAAAAACTTTGTAAATGAGGCTCATCGCAATATCATGCAAATGTCAAGCGACTGTGAATTGGGCTTTTTAAAGGCATGCAAAACATCGCAAAATTTCCAGTGAAAGTAAAGAACCATTTGGCTTGCAGAGTCAAAAGTTGATTAATATTCAGTGTTCGCTAGAATTTTGTACATTCATAAGATGCTATTTTGTAGTATTTTGTCGACTTCCTTTGGAAAACGTTTCTTTCTCTGCAGTATTGGAAGATAACTTCATTCTGAGTTCACTCTATTACTTTTTTATTCTGATATGCGAGGAAATGCACAAAGTTTTTCCTAAAAGCGAACGTGCCGAGTTATTGTTCTGCTCATTAGATCTCAGTTGTTTTTTCCTCTTCCTTGTTGCCGTCGCCGCCCTGGTTGCTCAAGGTCCCTGAAATGAGGGCCTGCTCGTAGGCTATGGTGGATGTCTCATCGAAAAAAATTTTCTGACATGACGTTAATCTTATCTAGCTAGTTAGCAAGTAAGCTTATCAACTAATTCACGCAAAAACATCGAACCCTGATTTTTTATGCATCATAATTTTATGAATGTTGTTATGGTAGCGTGTAAATAAATCTAGGAAAAATTGGCAGAACTAAACAAACTTCTCAGGACAGCTAAATGTCACCCATTGCCACATTAAGATCAGTTTTAAATAAAATCAGCAGAGTATTATACCAGTAGGGCCATAGAGTCAGAGCATATCAGTAACAAGGAAGCCCTTAGTTATTCAGTGAGATAATGTTATGAACATTGATTGCACTGTAGTGTAAAATGAACCATTCTGTGATTATAATTTTATGTTTACATGAAGAACTTTGTACCTACCCCTGTATTTCTAAACGTACAGCAGTAAACACTGATAAATGAAGCGCATATATAATTTTCCTATTAACTGTCTTACAATGCTTCATGTGTGTTTATTCGGGTATCTCTTTGAAGGTATATTTTTGCTGTGCTTCGATGTACGTTATAATAATTAAACCAATTGAACGAGAACATAATAATTAACACCAAAGATTCCGTCCTACGCTAAACTCACGACAATATTTAACTCTTGCAGAAACATTGAATTCTACAGACAGAAAATATTTCCATTCTGTGACATTTACTTCCTCGAATGTACATCGTTCATTTGCGCCATGATTAATTCTAATGATAAATCCGTCTGCGCAGATTTGAGCTAAAAGAGAATCGTTTTGATGTATGTGAATTTCAATAGCAGTTTTGTATCAATACCCAAATTTCATTGCATCTAAAGAGACGATTGTTTTCACTGAAACGCAATACTCTTTAACCATTTAACTCCCAAGATATCATTAGTAATTCTCTCTACTAATAACTTCAATTTGGAGAATTTGGTATTGGATCAACTTGAAGTCTCCTAATTGAGTTTTCTTCCTTATTCCCCTCACTTGTCTGCTTGATTCTGTGTTGATATCGTGAAGAGAAATTCTGTCGTGGTCACTCATGGGAGTTTAAGGGTTAAAGCGGGAGTATAAGTTATAAATTGTCAGAATGTTCAACAAGAGAGAATATCCTTTCTTGTGTTCAACAAAAAAAGTTGTTTTCAACCGTTCGTCAATCAAATACAACAAGTGGTAAAACTAGCACGTTACTACATATCAACAGCGAAAATGCGAAATGTACTCAGCTTCTGTGAATACCCTCGCTGACACGGAAGAAAGATTGATTGTTATGAGCTGAAGTACCGACGGACAGCGATAGACAAATGCAGGTGCATTGAGTGTGCTTTTACCCTCGCCCATGTGTACGAGAGCTCTTGTTTTAGCATCTAAAATTGACGCTATTGACTTAGATTGAGCGCTAAGGAAAAGAAAAAATTACTTATGCCACGGCTCACCAGACATGTGAGCCGTGGCATAAGTAATTTTTTCAAGAACGTCTGTCTGAAAAGAACGCCTCACATGTCTGGTCTCGGCGAGACCAGACATGTGAGGCGTTCTTAAAAAAATTACTCTTGCCACGTGTGAGGCGTTCTTTTTAGACAGACGTTCTTGACAAAATTACTTATGCCACCGGCTCCGATGCTTCTAGAACACATATCTCTTAGTACGTATGCTGTGAAGTTGTGATATTCATTACTTTGGTGCCAATAAAGAAGTGACAATTATCATTACTTCGATCTCGAGATATGTTGCTTTCGCCGAGACATCTCTCTTAGGAGGTAAGTTTTTGCTAAGTGATCGCCGATTTCAAGTGCTAATAGAATTGACTTAAGATGGTTTACGTTCAACAAATTCCTTGATATTTTTAGGAAAGCACAGATGTGTTGAGTGTTAAATTACATACGGAAGTTGTATTTTCTTTTCCTTAGCGCTCAATCTAAGTCAATAGCGTCAATTTTAGATGCTAAAACAAGAGCTCTCGTACACATGGGCGAGGGTAAAAGCACACTCAATGCACCTGCATTTGTCTATCGCTGTCCGTCGGTACTTCAGCTCATAACAATCAATCTTTCTTCCGTGTCAGCGAGGGTATTCACAGAAGCTGAGTACATTTCGCATTTTCGCTGTTGATATGTAGTAACGTGCTAGTTTTACCACTTGTTGTATTTGATTGACGAACGGTTGAAAACAACTTTTTTTGTTGAACACAAGAAAGGATATTCTCTCTTGTTGAACATTCTGACAATTTATAACTTATACTCCCGCTTTAACCCTTAAACTCCCATGAGTGACCACGACAGAATTTCTCTTCACGATATCAACACAGAATCAAGCAGACAAGTGAGGGGAATAAGGAAGAAAACTCAATTAGGAGACTTCAAGTTGATCCAATACCAAATTCTCCAAATTGAAGTTATTAGTAGAGAGAATTACTAATGATATCTTGGGAGTTAAATGGTTAAAGAGTATTGCGTTTCAGTGAAAACAATCGTCTCTTTAGATGCAATGAAATTTGGGTATTGATACAAAACTGCTATTGAAATTCACATACATCAAAACGATTCTCTTTTAGCTCAAATCTGCGCAGACGGATTTATCATTAGAATTAATCATGGCGCAAATGAACGATGTACATTCGAGGAAGTAAATGTCACAGAATGGAAATATTTTCTGTCTGTAGAATTCAATGTTTCTGCAAGAGTTAAATATTGTCGTGAGTTTAGCGTAGGACGGAATCTTTGGTGTTAATTATTATGTTCTCGTTCAATTGGTTTAATTATTATAACGTACATCGAAGCACAGCAAAAATATACCTTCAAAGAGATACCCGAATAAACACACATGAAGCATTGTAAGACAGTTAATAGGAAAATTATATATGCGCTTCATTTATCAGTGTTTACTGCTGTACGTTTAGAAATACAGGGGTAGGTACAAAGTTCTTCATGTAAACATAAAATTATAATCACAGAATGGTTCATTTTACACTACAGTGCAATCAATGTTCATAACATTATCTCACTGAATAACTAAGGGCTTCCTTGTTACTGATATGCTCTGACTCTATGGCCCTACTGGTATAATACTCTGCTGATTTTATTTAAAACTGATCTTAATGTGGCAATGGGTGACATTTAGCTGTCCTGAGAAGTTTGTTTAGTTCTGCCAATTTTTCCTAGATTTATTTACACGCTACCATAACAACATTCATAAAATTATGATGCATAAAAAATCAGGGTTCGATGTTTTTGCGTGAATTAGTTGATAAGCTTACTTGCTAACTAGCTAGATAAGATTAACGTCATGTCAGAAAATTTTTTTCGATGAGACATCCACCATAGCCTACGAGCAGGCCCTCATTTCAGGGACCTTGAGCAACCAGGGCGGCGACGGCAACAAGGAAGAGGAAAAAACAACTGAGATCTAATGAGCAGAACAATAACTCGGCACGTTCGCTTTTAGGAAAAACTTTGTGCATTTCCTCGCATATCAGAATAAAAAAGTAATAGAGTGAACTCAGAATGAAGTTATCTTCCAATACTGCAGAGAAAGAAACGTTTTCCAAAGGAAGTCGACAAAATACTACAAAATAGCATCTTATGAATGTACAAAATTCTAGCGAACACTGAATATTAATCAACTTTTGACTCTGCAAGCCAAATGGTTCTTTACTTTCACTGGAAATTTTGCGATGTTTTGCATGCCTTTAAAAAGCCCAATTCACAGTCGCTTGACATTTGCATGATATTGCGATGAGCCTCATTTACAAAGTTTTTTCGCAACCTTGTACAGGTCTTATGCCAAGATATGTAAACAATACCACTCACTCAACGCATGGAAAAATAAAAGAGGAAATGTTGTACGTTCATGCCACAAGGCAGTCAAGGGTTTCCCCAGATCGCACACATTTCAAGCGACTCGAAACGTGTGTTTCAGCTAAATTTTAAGACTCACGTTTTGAAAGGAAAAATAAAATGAAAGAACCTGAGTAAATCCATAAATGCAATGAATTCCAAATGCTCCTATCTTTTTTCGAGGTACGAACTTGCCCTTCATTATCATTTTGACTATTTTAAGATTTATTCATTTAGTTTGTTGTACGATAACTTCTCCTTCAGATGAGTGATGAATTCAGATTTCCTCCACGACCGTCAGGCTCACCAAATGAAAGTAGAATTGTAGTGTCTTACGAGAGCTCTCTGCAATGGATTTCTATCTCTGAACCATTTAACCCATGGGAATTTCTTGGACTCCAATCATCTCAGGCTTCCTTAAGAGAAGTTAAAGCAGCTTTTAAAAGTTCCATAACGCAGTCAGATCCTCAGCAGCGTGCCTTGGTATCTCTAGGATATCATGTAATCAAGTCATCAGGCGAAAGGTACAAGCGAGTACCCGGCACAGACAAGTACGTCGTAGGAAGGCGGGACCACTTTTTCCTCGCTGCTTGTGGCCATGTAGAGGAGCTTTCACAATTGATCAGTGGCAAACGGTCTCTAGTGAAAGATAAGGACGAGAACAAGAGTACACTGTTATACACCGC